>NC_081561.1:46988646-47118409 GCF_022355385.1 Mustela nigripes | reverse complement strand
TCTCATTTTTTTTTTAGGGGTGGGGTGTTTTTTTAATTTTTCTTCTTCACCCCCCCCCCCCCCCCCGGGCTATTCAATTTCTCCCCCCCCCCCCCCCCCCCCCCCGCCATGCTTATCCTTTCATATCCTTCCCTTACCCCTAACCTTTGGCAATTACTAAACTTTTCCAGATGCCATGTAAGTGGAATCATACAGTATGTCACCTTTTGATGCTGACTTCTCTCACTCAGGATTTAGGAGTGCCTTTAGGATTCCTTGAGGATTCCTCCAAGCTGTTGCGTGTATCAAGCATTTCTTCTTTTTTTATTGCTAAGTAGTGTTCCGTTAGACGGACGTTCCACAGTTTGTTCATACATCCACCTACTGAAGGAGATTTGAAGTGTTTTCAGGTTTGGTGATTATGAATAGAGCTGTTATAAACATTCGTGTACAGGTTTTTGTGTGAACACAAGTTTTCCTTTCTGGAGGGTATTGCTAGCAGTGGGATTGCAGGATCATAAAAAGGATGTTTAACTTTATAAGGAACTGTCATGCTGTCATGTGTTTCCAAAGTGGCTGTTAGCATTTTGCATTCTTACAGGCACCTTTGGAGAGTACCCATTGTTCCACATTCTTGTATGCACTTAGTATTGTCAGTAATTTTAAATTTAACCATCTCATAGGCATGTAGTGGTATCCCATAGTTTTAGTGTACCTTTAACTAATGACCAATGATTTTGAATATCTTTTCATGTGCTTATTTTGGCATATATAATCTTTGATGAGTCTCTGGGCAAGAGTATTTATTGCCCATTTCTGAAATGGTTGTTAGTTTTCTTATGGGTTTCTTTTTTTCTTATGTTGAGTTTAGAGGGTTCTTCATATGTTCCAGATACAAGTGGTTTGGTAGATATGTGCTTTGCAAATACTTTCTCACAATCCGTAGCTTGTCTTCTCATTCTTTTAACAGTATCATTCATAGAGCAAATGTTTTTAATTTTTGTGAAGTCTAGTTTAACAGTTTTTCCTCTTGTAAAATATTTCTTCTAAAAATTATTGTTTTATTTTTTATTATTTTATTTTTTAAAGATTTTATTTATTTATTTGAGAGACAGAGACAGTACTTGAGCACAGCGTGAAGGGAAAGCAAGGGGAGAGGGAGAAGCAGACTTCGCGCTAAGCAGGGAGTCCCACCCCACTCTGGGTTCCAGGGCTCAGAGATCATGACCTGAGCCAAAGGCAGGTATTTGACTGAGGCACCCAGGTGCCTCTGAGATTTTATTTTATTTATTTTTATTTTTTTAAAGATTTTTATTTATTTATTTGATAGAGAGAGATCACAAGTAGGCAGAGAGGCAGGGGGAAGCAGGCTCCCCGCTGAGCGGAGAGCCCGATGTGGGGCTCCATCCCAGGACCCTGAGATCATGACTTGAGCCGAAGGTAGAGGCTTAAACCACCGAGCCACCCAGGCGCCCCATCTGAGATTTTATTTTGAAGTAATCTCTACACCCAACATGAGGCTTGAACTCACTAGATCAGGTGGCAGATTATATCGACTGAGCCATCCAGGTGTCCCTACAGTTTTACTTTTATTATTTATTTATTTTTATAGTTTTACTTTTAGATCTATGATCCATTAAAAAAAATTATTTGTATAAGGTATGAGGCTTAGGTAAATGCTTTTTTACATATGAATGTCCTATTTTCCACCACCATTTGTTGAAAACAGTCTTTTCTTCATTGAATTGTTTTTGTACCTTTTGTCAAAAATCATTTGGCTGAATTTGTGTGGGTCTATTTTGGGGCCCTCTGTTCTGTTCCGCTGATTTATATATCTTTCTCTTTACCAGTATCACACTTTCTTGACTTGTATAGTTTTATGGTGTCTTAAAAGTGGCCAGTATGATTTCCTCCGATTTTGTTCTTTATTTTTTTTTTTTAAGATTTTATTTATTTATTTGACAGAGATCACAAGTAGGCAGAGAGGAAGGCAGGCCAAGAGAGAGGAAGAAGCAGGCTCCCCATGGAGCAAAGAGCCTGATGTGGGACTCGATCCCAGGACTCTGGGATCATGACCTGAGCTGAAGACAGAGGCTTTAACCACTGAGCTACCCAGGCACTCAGATTTTGTTCTTTTTAAAGATTGTGTTAGCTATTCTAGTTTATTTGCCTTTCCAAATAACATTCAGAAATGTAAAGAGAAAGATTATGTTTAGAATCAACTGCAGAAAATCCTGCTGGTGCTTTGGAATTGGATTAAACCATGGATCAATTTGGGGAGAAGTGCTATTTTTACTTTGTTGAGTGTTCTGATCTGTGAACATGCACATCTTTTCATTTATGTAGGACTTTGTTTCATTAGTGTTTTATAGTTTTCAATATATAGGCCCTTCCTGTACATGTTTTATTAAATTTACACCAAAGTATTTAATTTTGGGGGAACTTTTATAAATGTCACTTAAAAATTTTGTTTTCAGGGATGCCTGGCTGGCTCAGTTGGAACAGCATGCGACTCTTGATCTTGGGGTTGTGATTTCCAGTCCCATGTTGGGTGTAGAGACTACTTAAATAAAACAAATTTAAGAAATAACAATGTAAATTGAAAAATTGTACATTGTTAGGGTATAGAAATACAATTCAGTGTTGTGTGTTGCTCTTGTATCCTGTGTCCTTGCCAAACTTATTTATTAGTTTTCGGATTTTTTTTTTAATTCCTTGGAATTTTCTGTAAAGACATTCGTGTGATTTGTGAATGTGGACAGCTTTATTTAATCTTACTCTTCTAAGAGTTTTACTTATTTTTTGTCACCTAGTTTCTGTCTAGGACTTTTGTGTATGATGAATAGGAGTAGTGAGAGTGAGCATACTTACCTTGTTCTCAGTCTAAGGGTTAAAGCAGTCAAGCTTTCAGGGGTGCCTGGCTGGCTCAGTCAGTAGAGCCTGCAACTGTTGCTCTCAGGGTCCTGAGTTTGAGCCCCCTGTTGTGCATAGAGTTTACCTGAGGGGGTAAAAAAAGGCAGTCAGGCTTTCAGAGTTGAGTATAATGTTAGCTGTAGAGTTGCTCAGTCCAGTAAGCAGCTCCCCCTTGATTTTGGCTCAGGTCATGATCTCAGGGTCATGAGATGAAGCCCTGCATAGAGGTTTAAGATTCCCTTTCTCCCTCTCCCTATGCCCCTCCCCATCTTAAAAAAATTGACAACTTAGCTGAAATGGACCAATTCCTTAAGAAGCATTAACTACCACAACTCACTCAATATGAAATCAATGATTTGAATAGTCCTATAACTATAAAGGAAATTGAACCTGGAACTTAAAAACTCAGAGAACTCTCCAGGCTCAGGTGACTTCACTGGATAATTTTACCAAACTTTTCAAGAAAGGATACCAATGATATACATTTTCTTCCAGAATATAGAATAGAAAGGAATACTTTCCAACTTATTTTATAAAGTCAATATTATTTTGATACCAACATCACACAAAAATAGTACCAAAAAACAAAAACAACTGGACAAAGACACACAAAAGTCCTCAGCAAAATATTAGTAAATCAAATCTAGGAATATATAAAAGGAATAGCTAGGACCAAAAAACAAAACAAAAAACAAACAAACAAAAAAACCCCCACAAAAACGAATAATTAAGACCAAGTAGGCTTTATTCTGGGAATGCAAGGCTGGTTCAATACTCAAAAAAAAAAAAAAATCAATCGATGTAATCTACCAAATTAACAAAGTAAAAAAGAAAAACCTCACCTCCCTATCAACAGAAACAGAGGAAATATATAACAAAATTCAACATCTGTTTGTCAGAAAAATAGTAAGCAAACTAGAAACAGAAAAAGCCTTCTATTTCTAGTTTGCTCCTACCACATTCTTCTTTTCATTCTGTTACTCTATTTTTTTTTTTACATCATTTAATTATGTTTGAGGTGGAGCCCTAGAACCTATACTTTAACAGATCTTCCTAGATGATTCTTATGATTATGCAAGTTTGTGAAGTGCTAGGGACAATTACTGAAACTCCATGGGGAGTGGGGAGGAATGTTCTTCCTGTTTCAGACTTGTTTTGTGTAGTGGTTGTGTAGATGGATTTTCAATTAACGGAGTTGGAATATAATACTATAACATATAATAGTAGTCAGGAACATAACTAGTAATTTTCCTAAGACATGTGAAGAAATTGACTTTCTGTTCTTTCTGTTCTTTTAAATCTTAAGTGCAAACAGTACACATTATATTACTTTCATTATATTAGTAACTCTAACTAGTCTGAAACTAAGAAAGAATATGTGATGTAAGATTATTTGTAAAGGAGTCATTGTAACCTGAGCAGTAAAGTACTGTAAGAGTCCAGTGCTGTCACATACTTGTATATTATTACACACAATTTTTCTTCGGGGTTCTTTTCTAGGGATATTAATTATTACCTCTGAGGTCAAACAAGCAGTTTCCTTAGATTTTGTATTTATTGCCCATGTGGTGTAACTATGGAGGATTTACTATGTTGTATAAAACTAAACTGCTTTTTTTTTTAACTACCATTTTTTGAATACTTAATTTTCACTGTGCTAAGTGCTTTATATGTACCATTGATCAACAATCTTCTGAGGTAAGTATCCTCAGTAAACTGAAGCTTAAAGAGGTTAGCCAGTAACTTTACTTAGCCCAGAACTAGTAAGTGGCAACTTTACATAAAACCTCAACTCTAACACTGCAGTCTTAGTCTTAGTCTTAGTATCACTGAAAGATAGAACTATGCAGTCTAGGCATTTATTAATACCTGGGTGTCATGTATTGTGTGCTATTATTCAGGATTCAGAAATGAATGATGTTATTGTTCCTCCTTTCAACAAACCTACATGATCTAAACAGGGTGGTAGGGGGACCTCCATCATGGAAAAATTCTTGCAATGCACTATAGTTATTTCTTCATAAAGCAATTATAGCTTATTTTGTACAATTTTTGGGTTGTCTGGGTGGCTCGGTTGGTTAAGCATCTGACTCTTGGTTTCAGCTTAGGTCATGATTTCGGGGTTCTGGGATCTAGCCCCACGTCAGGCTCTGCACTCAGCAAATCTGCTTGAGATTCTGTCCCTCTCCCTTTGCCCCTTCCCCTGCTCACACATTCTCTGTGTCTCAGATACATAAATCAACCTTTAAAATTATTTTATTTAATTTTTATGTTATGAAAAATAATTTCATTTTAAACCACAGATTGAGAAGATCTGATCACCTGGAATTAAAGTTGGCTCAGAAACCTTTTCAACTGCAAAAATGTTGGAGGAAGATATGGAAGTGGCCATCAAGATGGTGGTTGTAGGGAATGGAGCAGTTGGAAAATCAAGTATGATTCAGCGATATTGCAAAGGCATTTTTACAAAAGACTACAAGAAAACCATTGGAGTTGATTTTTTGGAGCGACAAATCCAGTATGTACTTGGCCATTTTATCCCCTCAGTGTTGATTTGTGAACTCAGTATAGCCCAAAGTTAGGATCCAGTCTGGTGGCAATGGCTAATGAGATAGTTGGTGGTGGTTTTCAAATACTCAGTCCTGTGTGTGTTGTTTTGTTTTTTCTTTTTCCTTTCTCTTTAATGTTTCAAGTTTGTATTTAAGTTCTAGTTAGTTAACACAATATATCTTTATCCTCCTTCTCACTGTTCATCTATTTTCCCCCCTTTTTTCATATGCCCCTCCCTACCCTTCCTGTCTTGTATCTGTTTTATATTTATGGGTGGCACCTAGCTTACTTCTTAAACACAAACTGATACTTGACTCTAATGAGATTTCTGTCCACTATAAGCTCAACTGGACATTTTGCAGGTTCAGTTCCAGACCACCACAATAAAGCGAGTCAAATGAATTTTTTGTTTTCTCAGTGCATGTAAAAGTTATGTTTACATTGTACTGTAGTCTGTTAGGTGTGTTAGTTATGTCTAAAAAAATAGTGTATATACCTTCATTTAAAAATACTTTCTTGGGGTGCCTGGGTGGCTCAGTGGGTTAAGCTGCTGCTTTCGGCTCAGGTCATGATCTCAGGGTCCTGGGATTGAGTCCCACGTCTGGCTCTCTGCTTAGCAGGGAGCCTGCTTCCCCCTCTCTCTGCCTGCCTCTCTGCCTACTTGTGATCTTTCTCTCTGTCAAATAAATAAATAAAATCTTTAAAAAAAATAAATAAAATAAAAATACTTTCTTGCTTAAAAGTGCTAACCATCCTCTGATCTTTCATGAAGCCTTAATCTTTTTCCTGGTAAAGGATCTTGCCTTGATGTTGATGGCTGCTGACTGATCAGGGTGGTGGCTGCTAAAGGTGAGGGTGGCTGTGTGATTTTTTAATATAAGACAGCAGGGCACCTGGGTGGCTCAGTGGGTTAAAGCCTCTGCCTTTGGCTCAGGTCATGATCTCAGGGTTCTGGGATCGAGCCCCACATCCGGCTCTCTGCTCAGCAGGGAGCCTGCTTTCCCCTCTCCCTGCCTACTTGTGATCTCTGTCAAATAAATAAAATCTTAAAAAAAAAAAAAAAAATATATATATATATATATGAAATATAAGACAACAGTGAAGTTTGTCTCATCGATTCACTCTGCCTTTCAGGCATGATTTCTCTGTAGCACATGATGCTGTTTGAGGGCATTTTACCCATGGTAGAATTTCATTCAAAATTGAAGTCTTCTTAAACCCTACTGAACCACTATATTGTATACCTGAAACTAATGTAACACTGTATGCTAGCCTTACTGGAATTAAAATTTTTTTTTAAGTTTTTTTTTTTTAAAGATTTTATTTATTTATTTGACAGGCAGAGAGGCAGGCAGAGAGAGAGAGGAGGAAGCAGGCTCCCTGCTGAGCAGAGAGCCTGATGTGGGGCTTGATCCCAGGACCCTGAGATCATGACCTGAGCTGAAGGCAGAGGCTTTAATGCACTGAGCCACCCAGGCACCCCTGGAATTAAAATTTAAAACTCAAAAAAAAATCCCTCAAATGCTCTGCTACTTAATCAATTCAGTTTATTTAATATTCTAAATCCTTTGTTGTCATTTCAACAGTCTGCATAGCATCTTCACCAGGAGCAGATTCCATGCCATGTTCTTTCATAGTAAGGAACTCCTCATCTGTTCGGGTTTTATCACAAGATCAAAGTAGTCAGTCACATCTTCAGTCTCCACTTCTAATTCCAGTTCTCTTGCTGTTTCCACCCTTCTGCAGTTACTTCCTCCATAGAAGTCCTGAGCCCCACAAACTCATCCATGAGAGTTGGAATCTACTACTTTTTTTTTTTTTAAGATTTTATTTATTTATTTGACAGACAGAGATCACAAGTAGGCAGAGAGAGAGAGAGAGAGAAAGAGGGGAGAAAGCAGGTTCACTGCAGAGCAGAGAGCCTGATGAGGGGCTTGATCCCAGGACCCTGGGATCATGACCTGAGCCAAAGACAGAGGCTTTAACCTACTGAGCCACCCAGGTGCCTCTGGAATCTGCTTCCAAAGTCTTGTTGATATTTGACCTCTTCCAGTGAATCACAAATTTTTTTTTTTTTTTAAGAATTATTATTTATGTATTTGACAGAGAGAGAGAGAACACGAACAGGCAGAGTAGCAGGTGGAGGGAGAGGAAGAAGCAGGCTCCCTGCTGGACAAGGAGCCCTACATGGGGCTCAATCCTAGGACCCTGGGATCATGATCTGAGCCCAAGGTAGTCGCTTTATCAGCTGAACCACCCAGGCGCCCTGAATCACAAATATTCTTAATGCCATCTAGAATGTTGAATCTTTCCTATAAAACTTTCAATTTTCTTTGCCCAGACACATCAGAGGAATCACTGTCTGTGGCAGCGATAATCTTACACAATGTATTTCTTAAATAGTAAGGCTTGAAAGTCAAAATTACTTCTTGATCCATGGGACACAGGATGGATGCTGTATTAACAGACATGAAAACAACCTTCTTTTATTGTATATCTCCATCAGAGCTCTTAGGTGACCAGTCCATTGTCAATGGTCAGATTTTGGAGTAATGTTTGTTCTCAGCAGTAGGTCTCAATAGTGGGCTTAAAATATTCAGTAAACCGGGTGCCTGGATGGCTCAGTTAGGTAAGCTATCTGCTTTTGGCTCAGGTCATGATCCTGGAGTCCCAGGATCGAGTCTCACATCCGGCTCCGTGCTTGGCAGGGAGTTTGCTTCTCTCACTGACCTCTCTCCTCTCATGCTCTTTCTCTCTCTCAAATAAATGAAATAAAATCTTTAAAAAAAAATTTAGGAATGGGGTGCCTGGGTGGCTCAGTGTGTTAAAGCCTCTGCCTTCGGCTCAGGTCGTGATCCCAGTGTCCTGGGATTGAGCCCCGCATCGGGCTCTCTGCTCAGCGGGGAGCGTGCTTCCTCCTCTCTCTCTGCCTGCCTCTCTGCCTACTTGTGATCTCTGTCAAATAAATAAATAAAATCTTTAAAAAAAAAATTAGTAAACCATCAGGTAAACAGATGTGAGTAGTAAATTTAGCATAATTTTTAAAGGCCCTAAAATTTTCAGAATGGTAGATAAGCATTGGCTTCAACTTAAAGTTACCAGTGGCATTAGGCCCTAACAAGGGAGTCAACCTGTCTGTCCTTCGAAGCTTTGAAACCAGACACTGACTTCTCTCTAGCTATGAACATCGCCATCTCCTTCCAACAGAAGGCTGTTTCATCCACATTGAAATGCTGTGGCTTAGTGCAGCACCCCCAGGAATTCTCTCAGCCAGAGCTTCTGGGTAACCTGCTGCAGCTTCTCTGTTGGCACCTGCTCCTTCACCTTATACTTTTAAGCTACAGGGGCCTCATCTTTCCTTCAACTTCATGAACCCTTGTCTGCCAGCTTCAGACTTTTCTTCTGCAGCTTCCTCACCTCTCAGCCTTCAGAGAACTGAGGAGAGTTAGGACCTTTCTCTGTATGAAGCTTTGGTTTAAGGGAATATGTGGCTGGTTTTGTCTTCTCTCCAGATCACCAAAACTTCCTGTGAGTCTGTATTGCTCTCATATCATCTGTGTGTTCACAGTGGTAGCACATTTGTTTGTTTATTAAAGTAATCTCTGCACCCAACTTAGGGCTCGAACTCACAACCCTGCGATCAAGAGTCCTGTGCTTTACTGACTGAGCCAGCCAGGTGCCCCTGGAGTAGCACTTTCAACTTCCTTCAAGATCTTTTCCTTTGCATTCACAACTTGGCCAGCTGGCACAAGAGGCCTAGGTTTTAGCTTATCTCAGCTTTCAACATGCTTTCCTCACTGTATTTAATCATTTCTAGCTTTTGATTTAAAGTGAGAGATGTGTGGCTCTTCCTTTCCCTTCAACATTTAGAGGCCACTGTAGGGCTATTAGTTGCCTTAATTTCAATATTTCTATGTCTGAGGGAATAGGGAGACCCAAGAAAGGGGAGGGAGATGGAGGAAGGGCTGATGGGTGTAGCAGTGAGCGCACACATGACATTGGTCCACTTAGTTGTCCATCGTCTGTGGAAGCAGTCTGTGGAACCCCAGGACAATTACAATAGTAACATGAAAGATCACTCATAGAGATCACCGTAACAAATATAATAATGAAAAAGTTTGAAATATTGCAAGAATTACCAAAAGGTGGCACAGAGACACAAAGTAAGCAAATGCTGTTGGAAAAATGGTGCTGATAGAATTGCTGAAGGCAGAGCTGTCATAAACCCGCAATTTGTAAAACACACCGTCTCTATGAAGCACAGTAAAGCGAAGTGCAGTGTAGTAAGGCCTGCCTGCTTTATCTCGAAGGACAGTTACCTGTCTCTCGGAACAGTTTTCAACTATTGCAGCATCCTAAGACTCTTTTTAAAATTAATTAATTAATTAATTAATTAATTTTTTAAAAGATTTTATTTTTTTGGCAGAGAAAGATACAGGGAGAGAGGGAACACAAGCAGGGGGAGGGGGAGAGGGAGAAGCAGGCTTCCCACTGAGCAGGGAGCCCTATGTGGGGCTCCATCCCAGGACCCTGGGATCATGACCTGAGCTGAAGGCAGACGCTTAACAACTGAGCCACCCAGACTTCAGCAGGAAGTAAGCTTCTCCCTCTCCCTCTCCTTGTCACTCCTCCTGCTTGTGCTCACTCTCTCTCCGGCAAGTAAATAAAATCTTAAAAAAAAAAAGTAACAATTTTTGTTTTTTAGTTCTGAGAAAGATTTATTTATTTATTTGACAGACAGAAATCACAAGGAGGCAGAGAGGCAGGCAGAGAGAGAGGAGGAAGCAGGCTCCCTGCTGAGCAGAGAGCCCGATGCGGGGCTCAATCCCAGAACCCTGGGATCATGACCTGAGCCAAAGGCAGAGGCTTTAACCCACTGAGGCACCCAGGCGTCCCCAGAACTTTTTTTTTGAACTTTTTTTTTTTTAAGATTTTATTTATTTATTTGACAGATAGAGATTACAAGTAGGCAGAGAGGCAGGCAGAGAGAGAGGAGGAAGCGGGCTCCCTGCTAAGCAGAGAGCCCGATGCGGGGCTCGATCCCCAGACCCTGGGATCATGACCCGAGCCAAAAACAGAGGCTTTAACGCACTGAGCCACCCAGGCGCCCCTCTGAGAACTTTTTTTAAAAAGGATTTTACTTATTTGATACACAGAGAGAGAGATCACAAGTAGGTGGAGAGGCTGGCAGGGTTGGGGGGAAGCAGGATCCCCGCTGAGCAGAGAGCCCGCTGCCGGGTTCAATCTCAGGACCTTGAGATCATGACCTAAGCTGAAGGCAGAGGCTTAACCCACTGAGCCACCCAGGTGTCCCTAGTCCTGAGAACTTTTAAAGATATTTCATTTCGGGGTGCCTGGGTGACTCAGTGGGTTAGGGCCTCTGCCTTCAGCTCTGGTCATGATCTCAGGGTCCTGGGATCGAGCCCCGCATCGGGCTCTCTGCTCGGCGGGGAGCCTGCCTCCCCCCCTCTCTCTGCCTGCCTCTCTGCCTACTTTTGATTTCTGTCTGTCAAATAAATAAATTAAAAAAAAAAGATACTTCATTTCATTTCATTATAGTTGACATACAATGTTAACATTAGTTTCAGGTATACAGTGGAATGATTCAACTTATCTCTATAGGTTATGCTCTGTTCACTACAAGTGTAGCTGTGTCTGTTCCCATATAATGCTCTTACAGTGTCATTGGCTATATTCCCTGCACCTTTTATTCTTGTGATTTATTCATTACATAACTGGAAGCCCGTGTCTCCCAGTCCCCTTCACTCATTTTGCCTATTCTTTCACACCCCAAACATATTTGAAATTGTAGGGACAAACTGACAGGTATTAAAGAAATAAGTAACATTAAACAAATCTGACTAGCCTAGACATTAGCATTAAAGATAGTTGTGTTCATTGTTTTAAAGATTGTTAAATTTCTAATTTGTATTCTATTACCATCTTTTTTTTTTCTTTTAAGATTTTATTTATTTGACAGAGATTACAAGTAGGCAGAGAGGCAGGCAGAGAAAGAGGAGGGGGGAAGCAGGCTCCCTGCGGAGCGGAGACCCCCGATGCGGGGCTCGATCCCAGGACCCTGGGATCATGACCTGAGCCGATGGCAGAGGCTTTAACCCACTGAGCCACCCAGGCGCCCCCGCTATTGCCGTCTTTTAAAAATACTTCTGTTTACTTCCTTTCTCAGATATTTTAAGGGGATTCATTTTAAGCCTTCATGGTGTGTTCATTTTTGTATTTGTTATCTGAACCAAATTAATATTTTAAATATACAGTTGATCATTATTTGTAGATTCCATGTTTATACTTTAAGTATACTATTGGTTCTCATTATTTATAGGTTCCATATTTGCAACTGATCTACTTGCTAATAGCTGTTTGTAACCCTAGAGTCAGTACTCCTAGTGCTTTGGTAGTCGTTTGTGGATATGCACAGAGCAGCAAATATTTGCTACGCTACATGCACATTCTCAACTTAGGTCAAACAAGGCAACCCTCTTCCTTCTTTTTTCATCCCTCGCACTATAAACAAGTGTTTTCTCATCTCTATTTTTGTGCCACATTTTTTAACTTCTTGTTGATGATGTTGCTGTTTAAAATGTCCCCCAAGCATAGTGCTGTCTAGTTTTCCTCAGTACAAGAAGGCTATGATGTGCCTTATAGAGTAAATATGTATGCTAGGTACACTTCATTTACGCATGAATTACAGTGCTTTTGGCCTTGAGTTCAATGTTAATGAATTAACAGTATTTATTAAATAAGTTATCTTTAAACAGAACCACAAAAAACCAAGGTTGTGTATTGATTTGTTAGGTGAAAATGTAACTAGTTGTCACAGGAACCTAACTTTGTATTTCCCCTAGGAAAAGTGTTTCAGTATTTGATAATTTAGTGTTTGCAATGATTTTATAGAACATAACCACTGTGAACCAGACAATGCACTTATAACAAAAGAAGAGTAAATTTTTAAGTTGTAGGGCAACCAAGCTTCTTTTCTCCCTCCTTCTCTCCCTCCCTTCCTTCCTTTTTAAATTCCTTTTTCGCTTCCTTTTTTTGTTTCTTTTCCTTCCTTATTCTTATCTGGGACCCATTAGAATGTTATAGCAAGAGGACAGCAAGTACTAACCTAAGAGAATCCCCTTCCCAGTGCTGCTGGTCCTCAGGCCACCACTGTCTTTGACTATTGTTAAAGGAGAAAACAGGACAGGTAGACTTAAATCATGTATGAAGTTATAGCTTCGGAGGAATGTTTTTCCCCCTTTAGTTTCACTACTGGTGGTGGTATCAGCATTTAAAAGCACTCAGACTTTTTAAGGTGAAAACCAGCAGTGCAGTTTTAAAACCTTCAGATTTGAAAAATAGAAATATGCACAAAGCTATGTTACTAAAGATGTTTTCTTTACATATGAAGATAAATTCATCTCTTGTTTCAGAGTCAATGATGAAGATGTCAGATTAATGTTGTGGGATACAGCAGGTCAAGAGGAATTTGATGCAATAACAAAAGCCTACTATCGAGGTAAATTGTGGGGTTCGTTTATTTGGGTGTGTTCTTTTGGCCAAACAAAGAACTTCACTTTTTTTTTTTTTTTATTCCACATAGAAGAGTTTCTTACTAAGAAGACTTGAATTAATTTCAAAGTATTTTTAAAAACCTCTTAGGTCCTCATTATTCCCCTAGTGATCTTGTTGAGTGGTGAATAATACTTTCTACCATGGATAGTTCTTATCTGCCTTGGAATTATATGACTCATGTAGGCATTCCCAGTTCTAATCAGTTAGAAAACTGTTCAGTGCCTACCTCTGACCACATGGAGATGACTCTATGGTCAAAGGGTGGAAACTGGTATGAAAAAGTGAAGTCCCTGCAAATAAGATGACACTTTGTTAAGATGCATGAAATTGCATGGATAAAGCCATCTTGGTACTATGAGAGTTCAGGGATGTGTGAGATCATGCGAAAGGAAGGAACTCCATCTGTAGCACTGACGAGTCTAAAATGCGGGGTTAAATTCCTTAAGGAAAGCTGAAATTTCTAAATGGAACCTGAAGTTTCCATTAACATTTTCCTCTGAAATTTTGTCCTTTTGTTTTGGAATTTATGACAGCATTTTCAGTGTTTCTCTGCCTTATTGCTAATGGTGATTGTCATGAGAACAAAGTAACCAAAGGCTCCATATAGTCCCAAGTGGCCTTAGAAACTATTGACTCTTGCCTATATAGATTGTTTTTTACCACTTTTGAAAATGTAGGGAACTTGTAATAATGGCCACAGAGGTCTAATGAAAATATAATTACACTAACGTATAAACAACCAAAGAAGTTGCCTTTCTTGGTACCAGGGAAACCTGACTTCCACTGACTCCTCTAAGAAGACGTTCTGTTTCTTGAGAAGAGAGATGCACCTCTCAGGTCTCACTCTAACAATGCTACCACTACTTCTCATTCTGTTTACTGTGTCTCTGAAGGCTTCCTGGGGCAGTAGTTTTGACTGTTGCTCTCCTGTGGATGTTAGTTTGGATGTGGAGCACCTGTAACATGGTGTGAGGCAGGAATTATGTTCTTATGGCTCAAAGCTCTTAGATTAGATGGCATTTTTATCAAATCTTTAATTTCATGAGCATTGACACTATTGATTAACAGGCCTGGAAATTAAAGTTAATTCTTAAATTTTATTAAAAAAATTTTTTTGAGATTGTTTATTTATTTGAGTGCAGAAGAGTGCACAAGTTGGGACGAGCAGGCTTCCCTTTGAGCAGGGATTCCGATGTGGGCTCCATCCCAGGACCCTGCAATCATTACTCCAGCCAAAGGCAGATACTTAATCGGCTGAGCCACTTAGGTGCCCTAAAGTTAATTCTTGAGTAAAAATTATTTGTATTTTTGGGGCGCCTGGGTGGCTGAGTGGGTTAAAGCCTCTACCTTCAGCTTGGGTCATGATCCCAGGGTCCTGGGATGGAACCCCGAATCAGGCTCTGTGCTCAGCAGGGAGCCTGCTTCCAACCCCCCACCGCCTGCCTCTCTGCCTACTTGTGATCTCTGTCAAATAAATAAATAAAATCTTAAAAAAAAATTATTTGTATTTTCTTAGTGGGGTTATTACCACCACACCCCCTCACCCCATTCACATGGAAAAAAAACAAACAAAACCCCTAGTGGAAATATAAAAAAAAGTAGTAGGAGTACATGAGATTTTCAAAGTTTTCACCTAGCTTTTTTTCTCTAAATTCTCATTATGAAATATATGTTCTTTTGTGAGGAAAAGAAACAGGTTGGGTTCTTCCTTTTTTTTTTTTTTTTTTTTTTTTTAAGATTTTATTTATTCATTTGAGAAAAAGAGGGAAAGAACAGGGGGAAGGGCTGAGGGAGAGGGACAAGCAGATTCCTACTGAGCAAGGAGCCCAGTGGGGCTCCATCCCAGGACCCTGAGATCGCAGTTTGAGCCAAAGGCAGATGCTTAACTGACTGAATGAGCGGATGCTCTTGGGTTCTTGGTTTTTAAGCTTTTGACAATTCGAATGGCAGTATTACTTTTTAACCAGTATGGTTATTTTTGGAAAATGGATTTGTCATGTGTATCTCTAATCTATAAAAGCAAAACTGTGTTAGTCTATAATTATCCCAAAATAAAGTTTAACTTGAAAAAAGGCAAAACTTGTCAAATGTCAAAAATGATTTGATTTGCACATAAATAGAAAAGAGAAAATGTTGGAACTGTACTATTAAGTAGATCACTTGGATCCTTGGTTTAAAAAAAATAAAAACAGACCAGGTAGCTAAAAATATTTTGTAGTTGAGGAATTCATGCTTTCTTAAGTTTTATTCCATGAGACTATGGATGTTCAACATTATAATCTTCTAATTTTTAAAATTTGACTCATCTGGCTTGTTGTATGCTTCTTATTTAGTACTTTTTAGGTGTGCACAATATCTGTAAAAAACTTTCTTTGTCAGAATCTAAAAAAAGGACCCATAATTGTTAGTATTTACTTGTCTTATCTTAATTTACTGTGGGTGCTATTTAAATTTTTTTCCGCTTTGTTTCATTTGGGCTACAAGGCGTCAAGCAGCTTTGGTTTCCTACACTTAACATTTTATTTTATTTTTAAAGATGTTATTTATTTATTTGAGAGACAGAGGAAGACCACACAGAGGGAGAGGGATAAGCAGGCTCATGACCTGAGTCCAAGGCAGATGCTTAACTGACTGAGCCACGAGCATCCCTACACTTAACGTTTTTTTTTTTTAAATTTTTAATTTTTTATAAACATGTATTTTTATCCCCAGGGGTACAGGTCTGTGAATCAGCACTCACCAAAGCACATACCCTCTACACTTAACGTTTTAACTTAAAAGTGATCTTAAGCATATAAATAGATTATCTCTTAATAGCTTTTCTTAAGAGGGTATGTGTGGTGGTGAGCACTGTGTATTGTGTCAGACTGATGAATTACAGACCTGTACCCCTGAAATAAATAATACATTGTATGTTAAAAAAAGAAAAAAGCTTAAATGTAATTTTTAAAATTAATTATTTTTATTAACATATAATATATTATTTGCCCCGGGGGTACTTAGGCATTTCACAGCACTCACCATATCCCATACCCTCCCCAATGTCAGTAACCCCACCGCCCTCTCTAAAATGTAATTTTTTTTTAGTTAACCATGTTAAAATGGCAAAGAGCATGGGATGCTGAGACAGGTCTTGAGTTTCAGCTTCTTTTTCTAAGTTATAAGAATAAACATCACATCCCAAAATGAATTAAGGAATAAACAGTGACAATTATATGTAAATTTGGGAAATGACATATTGAATATTCTTAAATGCTTTCCTTTGGGATTCACCAGAATGCTTTGGTTGCTGAGAAGAGAAAAGCAACCTCAAAGTAACTTAAACTACAAAGAAAAGTAGAAGTAGCGTAGCTTTTAGTTATAGTTTGTTCTTACTCTAACCTCTGATTCTCCTGACTTGCCACACTCCCTGTGTGGGGTTCCTCATGCTGAGTTTCCTCTTGGGGGCAAGATTGGTACCAACAGCGATGGAAGCCACAGGCTTTGTTTATATCCTTGGGGGTAGGGGTTAATTCCCACAACAATGGATCAAAAGTCCTGAGCTTTTATCTGATGAGATCCCCCTGGAGCGGATCATTTTAAGTAGAGGAATGTGATTACCCTAATTGGCTTGGTGCACTTCCCGGGCCTTCTCCCCCAGAGAAGAGGGTGGGTTCATCTGCCTAAACCATATGGCTATTATGAGGGAGAGGCTGCTGTGAGGGAGAGGTGTTCTCAGGGAGGGAGGGTAATTGGATGCTAGCTAGGAAACTGGATAATCATCTGCTACTAGTTCAGGTTCAAATATGATAATATAATTAAATAGAAACGAAGACTAGGAACAGGATGTAACGGCTGGGAAGAATGCATTAAGATACCGATTTATTGATGGAAACACCATGCCTTACAAAATTAGGACTTACTGATTTATGTCCTAGAAATGTATTATTCAAAATACATAAAATTTTAAAAAATTTATATTTAAGAAAATTTTTATTATAATTCATTTTAAAAACCTACCATATAAAAAAACCATTGTTAGGGGCACCTGGGTGGCTCAGTAGGTTAAACCTTTGCCTTTGGCTCAGGTCATGATATCAGAGTCTTTGGATCAAGCCCTGCATCAGGCTCTCTGCTCAGCAGGGAACCTGTTTCCCGCTCTTTCTCTGCCTACTTGCGATCTCTCTCTCTCTTTCAAATGAATAAAGAAAATCTTAAAAAAAAAAAAAAAACAAAACCATTGTTTAAAGACACCGTTATATTCTTAGAATACTGCATTAATTGTATAGGGAGACATGTTGAAACATGACATTGTAAAGAATAGAGCGTAGATCGTGTTAGAAACCCTTATGGGATCCCAAGTGATTCCTCTTAAATTCTTTAACCCACTGAGCCACCCAGGCGCCCCGATTCCTCTTAAATTCTTAAGAAGTCTATCTAGATAGTAGACACCATACTTAGTACAGAAAGTTATGTACAGTATAAAACATTTTCATTATAGTTTTTTTACTGTGATTTGTTTCTAAGAAAAAAATGGTTTTGACTGACAATATGGGGAAATGAAGTTATAAACTTGAGACCTGTTATCTGAGATTATGCTCATAAACAGAAGGAAACATTTTTTTTAAAGTAACATCTTTCATGAACATAAGTGAATATAAATTGTTGGAAATGAAATAGCTCTGGACAAGAAGCTATTTATAAATTTCCATTATAAATGCAAAATTAAGGGACAGCAGAATTAGACTATCCAAATCTTTTAGATATGGTTTAAATTATATGAGCACGGAATCTGTGATAGATTGATTCATTAAATAATTTGTGTGCTTCACATTTTATAGATTATCAATAAGAATAAGGGCCAGGCATTTGAAATCCAGAATAATAACTATAATATATATAATTTTAAAACCTGTGTTTCTGATTGGCCTGCCTTATTAAATTTTATGCCATGTTGTATAGAGCATTGTTTTTTAAACTGTCATGTGCACATGAATTCCCTGGGGAGCTTGTTAAACTTCAGTCTCTAATTTAGTAGACAAGTGGATGGCTCTGAGATTCTGCATTTCTGCAACTTCCCAGGTGACCCTCATGCTGCTGGTCTTCAGCAACACTCTCAAGTCTAGAGGCCGTCTTTTAGGGTCTTTCAGAATTTTTTTTTTTTTAATTTATTTGATAGACAAGTAGGCATAGAGGCACGCAGAGAGAGAGAGGAAGGGAAGCAGGCTCCCCGCTGAGCAGAGAGCTCGATGCGGGGCTGGATCCTAGAATCCTGGGATTATGACCTGAGCCAAAGGTAAAGGCTTTAACCCACTGAGCCACCCAGGTGCCCCTATGGTCTTTAGAATTTGAGGACAGAATTTTCTCTAAACATTATGTATCTTGAGTATTTTCTGAATTGCATTCAGAAATAGTAACTTTTTTTGAAAGATCTTATTAATTAGAAATAAGTATTTGCCAATGGTGATCTTATAATTGACACCAAAATTTTATTCAGATCTTTATATTCCTGATGTGTGGATAAGTGGAATAGTTTGTTAATTATTTGAAGTGATTCTTTTGTGGGTGTTTTACTGTTATCCGTGATGCAAAGTAACTTCTAATGGTTTGATTCTTAGAGTAGGTATTATTGAAGGAAGATTGACTGGTAGGAAAATAAAGGTCTTTTTAAAAATACATGGATACGGGGCACCTGGGTGGCTCAGTGGGTTAAGCCTCTGCCTTTGGCTCCTGCCATGATCTCCAGGTCCTGGGATCGAGCCCCGAATTGGGCTCTCTGCTCAGCAGGGAGCCTGCTTCTTCCTCTCTCTCTGCCTGCCTCTCTGCCTACTTGTGATCTCTGTCAAATAAATAGATAAAATCTTAAAAAAAAAAAAAAATAGATGGATAGGAAACACTGGCTACCATTAAGTATCAAGGGTGTAAGATATGTCCAAATGATTGCAACAGAGAAATTAAAGCATTATTAACATTTTTTAAGAAACTTTATTAACTTTCTTTCCTTTTTTTTTTTTTTTTAAATATTTTATTTATCAGAGAGAGAGAGGGGGAGAGAGCCAGCACAGGCAGACAGAATGGCAGGCAGAGGCAGAGGGAGAAGCAGGCTCCCTGCTGAGCAAGGAGCCCGATGTGGGACTCGATCCCAGGACGCTGGGATCATGACCTGAGCCAAAGGCAGCTGCTTAACCAACTGAGCCACCCAGGCGTCCCCTTTATTAACTTTCTTAAAGATGACTGGTACCAACATAGAACTGGAGGTCAAAGGAAGAAAAAGAAAGGATAACAGTATAGGATCATTTTTCAATTTAGAATACTTATAGGGGTGCCTGGGTGGCTCAGTTGGTTAACATCTGCCTTCGGCTCAGGTCGTGATCCCAGGGTCCTGGAATTGAGCCCCGCATCGGGCTCTCTGCTAAGCGGGGAGTCTGCTTTTCCCACTTCTTCCCATTTGTGCTCTCTCTTGCTATCTCCATCTCTCTCAAATAAATAAATAAAATATTTTAAAAATATTTATAGTAGTTGGTATGTTGAACAGAGTTCATGAATTTACCAAAATGCAACTTCTGTTTTGTCTCTCACCATCCCTGTGTTTTTAGTAGGCAGTAGGGGGAGAGAAGGTTCTTTCTTGATCCTCAAAGAAAACTCCTTTCAGCTCATGTCTTTTCTGGTCACTGTGGTCACTCTAAAGTAGTTTTTTCACCTGCCTCATAGTTATTTCTAGTCATAAACATTATCCCATTTTGGTGGTTAGAATAGCCAGTCTTGTGTATTAATCAAAACTACAAATATAATTTAGCATTAAATCTCTTATCTTCCCTGGGTTTTTTTAATAGGCAAGTTAGTATCTACACTCTGGGAAGAGAATTTTGGTTGCTTCCTTCCTCTAACTTTTCTTTGACTTGCTGGAGATATGTTTTCCTTCTCTGCAGTCACGCCCAGGGGAAAATGGAACTGGGAGACCTAAGCACTCTTTTTTTTTTTTTTTTCTTTTTAAGTAATCTCTCCGCCCAACATGAGGTTCAAACTCACAACCCCGAAATCAAAAGTCACATGGTCTGATCTGCTAAGCTAGCCAGACGTCCCAGACTGGAGCACTCTTGCAAGTGCTTTTATTTGATGGTGGGGGCCCCCCAGGTGGCAGGTGTTCCAAGATGATTCTTTCTCTAGGGACTGTCTTGGATTCCTCCAAGGTTCCCATTTTGGGGGATATACATGTATACTTGATTTTTTAAAAAAGATTTTATTAATTTATTTGACAGAGAGAGAGAAAGAGAGAGATCACAAATAGGCAGAGAGGCAGGCAGGGAGAGAGGGGGAAGCAGGCTTCCCACTGAGCAGAGAGCCCGATGCCAGGCTTGATGCGGGGCTCGATCCCAGGACCCTGAGATCATGACCTGAGCTGAAGGCAGAGGCTTAACCCACTGAGCCAGATGCCCCTGTATACTTGATTCTTGCAGTTTCTTTTCCTCCTTGCTGCCTTTTGCAGGAGTTGCGTTCCACCTCTACCCTCTGTGCTAAACTCCTATCATCCAATAAGCAGTCCTATGGGACACGAGTTAAAAATGACCCCATGCTAGATTATCTCTGAAATGTGGCTTACCTCTCTCCATATGAAATTCCTGTGCATTCTTTGCCTTGCTATCGACAGGAGCACAGTTAATCCCACAGGCAGCTCTTTTCTTTTTGTCTGTTGGTCTTGCCTTTTTGCTGTTGTTCCCAGCCATGCATCTTCCTCAGGTTTGAATCAAGGCACCATCAGTCCAGAGTGCCCCCAACTGCCAGGAACACATCCCAGGCTACTTAAGTAGTCTTACTAAAGTCCATTCCTTCTAGATTAAGATGAAGGAGGTAATAATAGTACTTTTCCCCATAGCACCCCACCTTAAGGGAGAAAGAAAGGGGTCACCTGGGTAGCTCAGTTGGTTAAGTTTTTGACTGTTGATTTCAGGTCACGATCTCAGGGTCATGGGATAGAGCCCCATGTTGGGCTCCCTGCTCAGCGGGGAATCTGCTTATCCCTCTTCCTCTACTCTTCCCCCCTACCCCCTGCTTACTCTTTCTCTCTCCCTCTCCCTCTCTCTCTCTCTCAAATAAATAAGTGAATAAAATTTTTAAAACAAGAGAAAGAGAGAAGAGTTAGTGTGGCCAGCACTTCCTCTAAAGAAATCCTTTCCCCTTCTTGTCAGTTCTTAAAAAAAAAAATTCTTGAAGTGCCTGTGAGGGAGTTCCAAAGTTGTATAATGGATTTATGGGCATTTCCTTTGTGAATTCTGCAAAGAATGATCTTTCCACACTTATTTGGAATCTGGTATTTGTCATTTGTCTTATTGTCATCTCAGTCAAAATTTTGTATAAAGGGTCTTTAACTTTTTAAAGTATATAATTGGGCTCTTTTGGTGGGGGAGGAAGGAGGTTCCTAAGCCGAAAAGAACCATAATGCATCACAATTTCACAGAGTATTTATATATCTGAGTGATAATATTCAGTGAGAGGAAATTAAAATAAGTTGTCCATCATTTCTCAGAATTATTGTATCTGCAAAAGTAACCCACAAAACAGTTCTTAGCACAACTTGGTGGGCTGGTTTATTTGGTAGGTGATCCCAGGGAGAGGGGGGAGAAAATGGAAAAAAACCTATGAAGGGAGCATTAATGAGCTAATTGTTACTGTAGGCAATTGGAGAATCAGTCCCTGTGAGGAACCATGTAGCCATGCCTCAAGATAGTCCCTCCAAAGTGATGCTGAGGTTTTATCCCATCTCCCATACCTTCAAATTCTCCCCAGAGCTATCAGTTTCCCTTAGGATGGGCTAGCCCAAGAGTCTTTCTGAAGCATCAGTAAAAGCTCAGGTTCAGAAGAGCTGGTGTGGGGTGCCTGGGTGGCTCAGCCAGCTGAGCATCTGACTTCGGCTCAGGCCGTGATGTCAGGGTCCTGGGATCGAGCCTTTTATCAGGCTCCCTGCTTCTCCCACTCCCTTTTCCCCTGCCTGCACTCATGCGTCACTCTTTTTCTCTCTCTCTCAAATAAATAAAATCTGAAAACAACAACAACAAAAAGCTGAGTGCCACCTGCAGCATATGCTTTGAGGATATTAACAACAGGCAGGAACTGTCCACAGCTATGGTGAAATTCAGGTGTCTCTACCCATATTCGTGTTTACCTCCCTTGATTGCTTAAACATATGCAACAGTACATCTCCCTTCTCTTTAGCCTAGCACTTCAGTACTTCTCCGCTTTCCTTTGGTCTCTCCCCACTCAGTCTCCCACTAAGTAATTCTGGGGTTGCTATGGACATACTTTTTCTTTTATCTGTTGGTTTATTGATTTTTTAAACAGCATTTTGGGGTGCCTGACTGGCTCAGTCCCTAGAGCATGTCACTCTTAAGCCCGGGGTTGTGAGTTTGAGCCCCGTGTTGGGTGTAGAGATTACTTACAAATAAAATCTTAGAAACAAAGAAAGATTTTTTTAAACAACATTTTGCTTTTCTGAGTTAATCATTCTTGCTGCCCATATCTCTGGCACCATCTTCTCAGCTTTTTTATACATTATTATTAAAGTATACTTCCTCTAAGAGTTTCTTGTTTTGTATTTTTTTTTAAGTGTCTTTGTCTTTTTTTAAAGACTTTGTATCCCTGCAAATACCCTAATGGGCCCTCAAAGAACTATTGACTGGATATAAAATTCTAGGTTTTGTTTGTTTGTTTGTTTACGATTTTATTTATTTATTTGAGAAAGAGAGTGAAGGAGCACAAGCAGGAGGAGCAATAGAGGGAGAGGGAGAAGCAGGTTCCCCACTGAGCAGGAAGCCGGATACAGGACTGGATCCCAGGACCTTGGAATCATGACCTGAGCTGAAAGCAAATGCTTAACCATCTGAGCCACCCAGGTGCCCTAAAATTCTAGATTTAAAGCTAATAGAGTTTTATAATAAATAATAGTAAATAAATAAAATCCTTTTTTATTTATTTTTTTTAAAGATTTTATTTATTTATTTGACAGAGATCACAAGTAGGCAGAGAGGGGGAAGCAGTCTCCCTGCTGAGAGAGAGCCCGACATGGGGCTCAATCCCAGGACCCCGAGATCATGACCTGAGCTGAAGGCAGAGGCTTTAACCCACTGAGCCTCCAGGTGCCCCTAAATAAAATCTTTAAAAAATAAGAATAATAAAATCTTTTTTTTTTTTTAAAGATTTTATTTATTTATTTGAGAGAGAGAGACAGTGAGAGAGAGCATGAGCAAGGAGAAGGTCAGAGGGAGAAGCAGACTCCCCATGGCGCTGGGAGCCCAATGCGGGACTCCATCCCGGGACTCCGGGATCATGACCTGAGCCGAAGGCAGTCGTCCAACCAAATGAGCCACTCAGGTGTCCCTTTTTTTTTTTTTAAGATTTTATTTATAATAATAATAAAATCTTAAAAAAAAGTTTCTTAGTCAAAGTGTAATGAAATAATGTTTTAATTTATTTTATTTATAGTTTAAGTAAATATTAGAGTTCAAGTAAATATAAATTTACTTACTAGTATATAGTGTGATCTTGTCAGTGTTGGGGGTTATTTTATTTTGTTTTTTTGAGAGAGAGAAAGAGGTGAGGGAGAGGGAGAGAGAAAATCTTAAGCAGGCTCCATGCCCAGTGTAGAGCCAGACATGGGGCTCTCTATCTCACTACCCTGAGGTCATGACCTGAGCCAAAATCAAGAGTCTGTCACTCAACCCACTGAGCCACCCAGGCATCCCTTGTCAGTTTTTTTTTTTTTTTTAATATTTTATTTATTTATTTGACAGAGATCACAGGTAGGCAGAGAGGCAGGCAGAGAGAGAGGAGGAAGCAGGTTCCCTACATAGCAGAGAGCATGATGTGGGGCTCAATCCCAGGACCCTGGGATCATGACCCAAGCCAAAGGCAGAGGCTTTAACCCACTGAGCCACTCAGGCGCCCTCCCTTGTCAGTTTTATTTCTCCTTAAATTCATGGAAAGTGTTAGGGTGCTTTTGTCTGTGTTGTACCTTGTCCCCTGCCCCATTTTTATATTAATTTAGACAATTTTTATAATTAATACAGTCTTTGATATAAAAACCTGTTTTAGAGTAGGAAAGGTTTTCCCATATGAAGCCTCTGCTTTTATAGTAATAATGAATTGATGGTTTTTCTCTTTCATGCTCTTTTGCTTTCTACTACAATATTCCCGTTGGTGGTACACACATGTTTTTTGGCCATAGAGTATCTTAGGCAGCCCAGTCTTATTAGGAAAGTCCAATACCTGAGGGATCTAGAAGGAAAGAGTAACAGTAAGAAACGTGCCTTGATTCCAGAAAGTCCTCTTGATCCCAGGGTGATTTTCTCTTGTTGCCTATGTATCTGCTTTTGTCACCGTGCTGCCTGATTAATGTAACATCTAATCATTTATAAAAGAACTTTCAGGGGTGCCTGGCTGGTTTAGTCAGTAGAGCATGTGACTCCTCATCTCAGGGTTGTGAGTTCAAGCCCCACATTGGGTGTGGAACCGACTTAAAATAAAAGGGCTTCTTTCAGAAGGTTGCCACTTAATGTGGTAATTCAAAGTTAAAATATTGTCATTCAGCATGGAAATTACAATATAGTCATTGAGTAATAAGAACTGTGCAGTTAAACAGGATAAAAAATGATGGGCACCTGGGTGGCTCAGTGGGTTAAGCTGCTGCCTTCGGCTCAGGTCATGATCTCAGGGCCCCCGGGATCGAGTCCCACATCGGGCTCTCTGCTCAGCAGGGAGCCTGCTTCCCTTCCTCTCTCTCTGCCTGCCTGTCTGCCTACTTGTGATCTCTCTCTGTCAAATAAATAAATAAAAATAAAAATAAATCTTAAAAAAAAAACCAACAGGATAAACAATGAAATTAAACCTTTTCCTCTATTTTAAATAAATAAATATATATATATATATGTATATATTTTTTTTTACTTTTTTTAACCTTATGGTACTGATTCTTAAATTATGTTCATTAACATCACTGGTATTCTGCTACTAAAATAAAATAAAGTTTTTTTAAAAGTAAATAGAATGAGAAAATTATGATTTTTCTCAAATTTGCTGAAAAATTCAGAAGCAAATGGTAGATATTAATAGGAAGAACTTGACAATAGCTTGTCATTCTTACTTAGCTTACCATTCTTTCTTGCCTTTTTTTTTCTTTTAAAGATTTCATTTATTTATTTGACAGAGAGATCACAAGTAGGCAGAGAAGCAGGCAGCGGGGTGGGGGTGGGGCAGAGAACCCCCTATGGGGCTCGATCCCAGGACCCTGAGATCATGACCTGAGCCGAAGGCAGAGCCTTAACCCACTGAGCCACCCAGGCATGCCTCTTTCTTGCTTTTATAATATTCAATATCATTATTTCATGGTGTTCTGAAAAGAATATGTCCAGTTTTTTTTTCCAAGCTTTTATTTAACAATTAGTTAATAAGAATGAATAGTTAATAAGAATGTACACAATTTTAAAAACCACTGGTTCTTGGAATTAGAAAATAGAATTTGTATGTTAAAACATAAACAGTGCTGCAAAGGTGAGCTCAATATTCATTTACATAAAAATGGTTTTGCTAAACCTAAAACTAATATAACATTGTATCTTAGTTACACTTCAATTAAAAAAATGGTTTGAATAGGTAAAAGTTACCCTCATCCTATATAGGATTGCTTCATTAATGTAAATAATATTCTTATTTTGTGACCTTACAGGAGCCCAGGCTTGTGTGCTTGTATTTTCTACCACAGACAGGGAATCTTTTGAAGCAATTTCCAGTTGGAGAGAGAAAGTAGTAGCTGAAGTTGGAGATATACCAACTGTGCTTGTGCAAAACAAGATTGACCTCTTGGATGATTCTTGTATAAAGAAGTAAGATGTCAACTTTAGAGGGGGAGGTGGTAATTCTATAAAGTTAAAACCTGTTTTAATTTTTGTGTCGATTTAAAAATTTTAGGAAACCCTTTATAGAGACTGCCTTAAATTTAAATTTTCTGTGAGCTATTCTAGGTGATTGGTTTGGGTTTAAAAAAAGTTCATATGAAATCGTAAGTAGAGAAAATTACAGGAAATAAATTTTGAAGGCTCTTTTAGAATTCCAGTTTTAGGTCTTATACCATAAATCCAGCTCTTGATGTTAAAGCAAATCTAGATTTAATGTTAAGAAAAACATCCCTGTATGTTTTAATATCTAGAGCAAGTAGCTAATCTATGTTGATGAGTTTAAAGGGGTAAGTAGTTCAGATTCATATTGTTTTGTGTATTTAGAAATACTATTCAAATTTGTGAACAGAGCATTTGAATAATTTCTGTCTGTATTTGCTAGCTTTGAAAAGTCTTTGGTTTTTATCTTGTTTGTATGTTCTTAATATTAGTTATCTGTTGTTGTATAACCAATGGACCCAAAACTTAGTGGCTTAAAACAACAATTATTTATTATTTCAGTTTCTGTGGGTCAGGGATTTGAGAGTGGATTAGCCAGGTAGTTCTGGTTCCAGTTTTTCGTGAACTTGCAGTCGCGATGTTGCCTAGGATGGTAGTCGTGGCAACCTCGACTGGGGCTGGAGGATCCACTTCTGGGACGGCTCCCTCACTTGGTTGTTGTCAGGAGGCCTTAGTTCCTTGCCATGCGGACCTCTCCCTAGGGCTGCTTGAGTGTCGGCACAGCATGGCAGCCAGCTTCCCCCAGTCATGGGATTCAAGACAGTACAAAGCAGAAGCCATAATGTCTCTTATGACCTCATCTCAGAAGTCAGATACTATCCCTTCTGTGTATTACTGATCACACAGATTAACCTTGATTACAATGTAGGAAAGGCTACATGAGGATTAAAAACCAGGAGGAAGGTAGGGGGAGGGTGGAATCATTGGGAACGAATTTAAAGACTTTTTAAAAAAATTTATTTGAGAGAATGAGAGAGAGAGAGAACAAGCGAGCATGAGAAGGGGGAAGGTCAGAGGGAGAAGCAGTCTCCCCGCTGAGCAGGGAAGTGGATGCAGGACCGGATCCCAGGACTCCAGGATCATGATCTGAGCTGAAGGCAGTTGCCCAACCAACTGAGCCACCCAGGAGCCCCCTTCGGGAACAATTTTAGAGCAGAACTACCACAGTCTTAGTAAAACTGTGGAGTCAGATCAGGAGTCATAATAAAACTAAAATTAGGAGCATGCTCTCATAGACACAGTTAATATGATGACTTGGATTTTGGCAGCAAAGTAGTTTCATAGCCAGTATGAGTAAAATCAGGAATGTAGCATAGGGTTTTCAGAGTGCACTTAAATTCAAATGTTTTTAAAAACAAGAAAGTAAGTTAACTTAAGTATTATATAAAGAAAAGAGATATTTAGCCATTTTAAGGCTCGAGTTCAATGACTATAGAAATGACAGTATAGTGGTGTTTATCCCCCAGGAATACTGAAAACTAAAAATCCTGTCTCAGCACTGTGAACATAGCTTTCAACTGGGCTGGAAGGTCTGACACCCCCTACCCGCAAGCTGTATTCAGTAAATGTAATAAAAATGATCTTTTAAAACAGGCTATCAGAAAGTACCTTTTTTTTTTTCCTTTTAATCAATATATAGTGAAGAAGCTGAGGCACTGGCAAAAAAGTTAAAGCTAAGATTCTACAGAACGTCAGTGAAAGAAGATCTAAATGTGACTGAAGGTAAACTCTTTTAAAAAAAATTAATAGCAGAAAGTTTTATTCTACTTACATTTTTTCTGTTGTGGTTTCTAGAAATCATACATGTAATAAGAACAGAATTTTCTTGTCAACAATCAAGTAAAATTTAGAGACATGATGCTTCTTTCTTAGAGTCCTTAACTAATTACCAATGACTCTGAATACTTGTTACTCCCTATAGAAAAACTTTAGTGGGTTTTGTTTTGTTTTGTTTTTTATCTTTAAAAATATAACTGTATATATATGAGTGTGTATGCATGCATGTGTTTTTCATGCATACCTCTTCAAGTTACTGACTTGTTCAAGAACTCCTTTGTAGAGGTTATTCCATTAGATTGTTACAATGACCTTAATTTATTGGTGTGGGTGTCTTTAAAAAGATTTATTTATTTGAGAGAGAGAGCAGGGGAGGGGCAGAGGGTATTATCAACCAGACTCCCTGCTAAGTGCAGACCCAATGTGGGGTTCAGTCCACAACCCATGAGATAATGACCTCAGCCAAAACGAGGAGGTGGGTGCCCAACCAACCCAGGCACCCCTCATTGTTGGGGGGGGTTTCTTTGGTTTGCTTTTTTTTGTTTGTTTGCTTTTTTTAAGTAATCTTTGTCCCTAGCATGGGGCTCAAACTTATGACCCCTAGATAAAGAGCCCCATGCTCTACTCACTGAGCCAGCCAGGCACCCCGACCTTAATTTGTTCAGTAATATTTCCCAGTTTAATAAATTGACAGTAGAAGAAGGCAATTATTTTTCTCACTCTAGAACTGCTACTTCTTTTATTAGATTACAACTTGATTATTACTCAAATGTCTTCTAGGTAGTTTTTTTCACCTAAAGGAAGGAGATATCTTGGGCATCTGGATGGCTCAGTAGGTTAAGCATCTGTTTTTGGCTCAGGTCATGATCCATGGTCCTGGGATCGAGTGCTGCATTGGGCTCCCTGCTCAGCAGGGAGTCTGCATCTGCCTCTGTCCCTCTGCCTGCCACACTCCCCAGCTCATGCTCATGCATGCCTTCTCTCTCTCTCTCTCAAAAATAAATAAAATCTTTTTTAAAAAGGGGACAACTTTTCATTAGTGTAGTGTTCTGAATTTTGATTCCTATTCAAGTACCTAAAACTAATAGCTACAAGTATTATTTCTTTGCTACTAAAATGCCATATGTATTTATTATGACCATTGTACTTTTAAGATTTTATTTATTTTGGGGGCGCCTGGTTGGCTCAGTGGGTTAAGCCTCTGCTTTTGGCTCAGGTCATGATCCCAGGGTCCTGGGATCAAGCCCTGCATCGGGCTCTCTGCTCGGCAAGGAGCCTGCTTCCCTTTCTCCCTCTGCCTGCCTCTCTGCCTACTTGTGATCTCTGTCTGTCAAATAAATCTTTAACAGAAAAGGAGCACAAGCAGCGGGAGTGGCAGGCAGAGGGAGAGGGAGAAACAGGCTTCCTGAAGAGCAGGAATCCTGATGTGGGGCTCAATCCAGGTCCCTGGGATCATGACCTGAGCCAAAAGTAGAGGCTTAACCCACTGAACCACCCAGGAGCTCCTGCTCAAATAATTTTTAAAAGTTTAATTTTTTTAACTAGATCGTATACTTCCAATTTAATTTTAATGTGTTTAGTAAGGATGAATGAAAGAATACAGGTATTTCAAAAATAAATAAATGTTTTTAGGAAGTATACAATAGACTGTGACTGATACTAAATAACAGATTTTACATGCGTAAATTATACTGACCTGGTAAGATTTTTGTTTTTATTCTAGTTTTTAAATATTTGGCTGAAAAATACCTTCAAAAACTCAAACAGCAAATAGCTGAGGATCCAGAATTAATGCATTCAAGTAGTAACAAAATTGGTAAGTACCCAAGAAATTTTAATCCCATATTTACATAAATTTTCCATTCATTATTATCATATTTATTTATTTTTTTAACCATCTCTTAATTTTTTTTTTTAAGATTTTATTTATTGATTGATTTGACAGACAGAGTTCACAGGTAGGCAGAGAGGCAGGCAGAGAGAGAGGGAGAAGCAGGCTCCCTGCTGAGCAGGGAGCCCGATTCAGGGCTTGATCCCAGGACCCTGGGATCAAGGCAGAGGCTTTAACCCACTGAGCCACCATCTGGGCCACCCAGATGCCCCCCATTAAGTAGGTCCCATGCCCAACGCAGAGCCCAGTGCTGAGCTTGAACACAAAATCCTGAGATAAAGACCTGAGCTGAGATCAAGTCATATGATTAACCAACTCAGCTACCCAGGCACCCATATTTACTGTTTTTTAAAAAAGATTTATTTAGGGGCGCCTGAGTGGCTCAGTTGTTAAACGGCTGCTTTCAGCTCAGGTCATGATCCCAGGGTCCTGGGATTGAGCCCCGAATCCAGCTCCCTGCTCTGCAGGAAACCTGCTTCTCCCTCCCCCACTCCCTCTGCTTGCGTTCCCTCTCTCGCTGTCTTTGCCAAATAAATAAATAAAATCTTAAAAAAAAAAAGTTTATATATTTTAGAGAGCAAGTGCAGAGAGGGGTAGAGGGAGAGAGACATTCAGACTCCACACTGAGTACAGAGTCTGATGTGCGGCTTAATCTCAGGACCCCGAGATCATGACCTGAGATGAAGTTGAGAATTGGATGCTTAACTGAATGAGCTACCCAGATGCCCCTACATTTTTATTTATTTTTTATTTTATTTTATTTTTTTAAAAGATTTTATTTATTTATTTGACAGGCAGAGATCACAAGTAGGCAGAGAGGCAGGCAAAGAGCGAGGAGGAAGCAGGCTCCCCACTGAGCAGAGAGCCTGACAAGGGCCTCCATCTCAGGACACTGGGATTATGACCTAAGCCGAAGGCAAAGGCTTTAACCCACTGAGCCACCCTTGTGCCCCACCCCTACATTTAAAAATATATATATAATATGTTCATTTCTTTAAGAAATGTGATTGGAAAGTATTAGATCAGCAATTATTAAAACTTAGTATCAGGTCTCATATTAGAAGGTATATTGAGTTAAAATATTTTTTTAACCATTTAACTTTCTAAATCCGTTTTATGTATTAAGAACAGAAATAAAGACTTTATATATAAAGATCTGTCCTATGTATAAAGGAGGTCTTAACACTTGTTCTTCTGAGGAATACTTGTACTGTCTCCATACACTTTACGGGTTTTTGTTTTGTTTTTGTAATGTTAGATGCCTACAGAGAGGCACCTGGGTGCCTCAGTTGGTTAAGTGTCTGCCTTTGGCTCAGGGCACGATGTCCTGGGATTGACTCTTGCATTGGGCTCACTGCTCAGCAGGGCACTTGTTTCTCCTTCTACCCCTTCCCCCTGCTCACAGACTCTCTTTCATACTTTCTCTCTCTCTCAAATAAACTAAATAAGATCTTTAAATAAATAAATGCCTACAAAGTCTAATATTTCCTGAAGACCTAAGTATGTTGTCTTCTCTGTGACAAGGTCTCACCATGTCTTACTCTTTGCTTTGGCTTCCAGGAAGCTGAGATCCGTATTTTCTGTTTCTAAAGCTTCTCTGTAATTTCTTAGAGACTTCATATCTGTATTCTGTCCCTAACCCCCCACTACATACATTATTTTCTTGACCTCTTTTAACTCCCCTTCCCTCTTGGTTCTGGCTTCTTCTTCGTTGTTATTTTGTCATTTTTATTGCATATGTTCTTATCATCAGACACCTCAAGTGCTCTGTGAAACAAAATAGGACAGTTGTAATAAGCTGCTGTCTGGTCTTATCTTCTGGGCTCCATTATTGTCTCTTCCAGTTCACTGAGTAAAGCCCTTTGATAGATTCGTATTGTGGAGAATATTAAATGCAGCTCTCTTCATTCTGAGATCTAAAGACAGTATCGGGGACACCTGGGTGGCTCAGTGGGTTAAGCCTCTGCCTTCGGCCCAGGTCATGATCCCAGGGTCCTGGGATCGAGCCCCGCGTTGGGCTCTCTGCTCATCGGGGAGCCTGCTTCCCTTCCTCTCTCTCTACCTGCCTCTCTGCCTACTTGTGATTTCTGTCTGTCAAATAAATAAATAACATCTTTTTAAAAAAATTAATAAATAAAGATAGTATTGTCCATTCTGTGTAGCCTGATGCCCCACTATTATACATGGACCCCGTTTTCCAGTTCTGCTAAAGGTCTTGCTGTTTCTTAAACATTCTAGGACTGTTTTCTTCCTTTTTGCTTAGAGAATGACCTCTCTCTTTTCCCATCCCTGCCAAAGAGCTATTCATTACTCAAGGACTGTCTAGAAAGCTTTCTTTGCTCACTGTATATCTAGCAAGAGCCATGACCACTCTGCTTTTCTTCTGAGAGAGATCTGAGTCCAATGCACTGCCAGCTGTCCCATTTTACCTTTCTTATCAGTTTGTCCTTTCTCATACAGTAGCTATAATTGGTCCTTCCTTGGAACCATCTGTGGACTCTTGGGTCTCTTTATGACACTTAAGGTAGAGTATCTAGCATTTCTTATTTGTATATCAGCTCACCTCACTTATTAGAGTATAAACTTCTTGTGGGCAGGAATTGGTCTTAGTCATCTTTGTATTGCTGACCGTGTCTCTGGGCCAGACTTTTGTGTATCATGGATAATAAGTAGTTTATAAATTAGAGATTATAGTTTATTATTATAGTTTAAGATTATAGATTTATAGCTTAAAGATTATAGCTTAATCTATAATCTAGAGATTATAGAGATTACAGTTCAAAATGAAACTGTAGGGGCGCCTGGGTGGCTCAGTGGGTTAAAGCCTCTGCCTTCTGCTCAGGTCATGATCCCAGTGTCCTGGAATTGAGCCCCGCATTGGGCTTTCCGCTCGGTGGGGAGCCTGCTTCTTCCTCTCTCTCTACCTGCCTCTCTGCCTGCTTGTGATCACTGTCTGTCAAATAAATAAATAAAATCTTTTTAAAAAAATTATCGTATTTACTGATTCCAAATTTCAGAAATAGATTGTTAGTGAAAAGATGCAGAACAGTGTGTACAGTTAATCACCATTTTGGTAATTAAGGGAGAAAAAGGAATGTTTATGCCTTTTTACTTAAATATGCATAAAATATCTCTGGAGGGATACGTGGGAAAATTGATAACACATGCATGCTTTAGGGAAAATAAACTGGTGATTTGATTTTTTAAAAGATTTTATTTATTTATATGACAGAGAGAGACATAGGGAGAGAGGGAACACAAGCAGCGGGAGTGGGAGAGGGAGAAGCAGGCTTCTTGCTGAGTGGGGAGCCCAATGTGGGGCTTGATCCCCGGGCCCTAGGATCATGACCTGACCTGAAAACAGATGCTTGATGACTGAACCTCCCAGGTGCCCTTGAAAGGGAGGCTTTAATCCCTTTTGTATATCCTTTGAACTTTGACAAGCAATGTATATTTGCTATTAAAAATAAATCCAATGTGGGGCATCTGGCTGGCTTAGTTGGTAGAACATGCAACTCTTGATCTCAGGGTTGTGAGTTTGAGCCCATGTTTACTTAAAAAGGTGGGGGTTTAGAGTTTACTGTAAGAAATTTTTTAAAAATATATTAAATGAAAACAAAAGCTTGAAAATACAAATATGGAAAATATTACTGATTTACTAAGATGCTGGATGTACCATCTGTAATTGGTAACCCTGAGCTCTATCAGTATCACTCTGTCTGTTTTCCCTCAATTTATACAGGTGTCTTTAATACATCTACTGGAAGTCACTCGGGTCAGAATTCAGGTACCCTTAATGGTGGAGATGTCATCAATCTTAGACCCAACAAACAGAGGACCAAGAAAAACAGAAATCCTTTTAGCAGCTGTAGCATACCCTAAAACACTTTAGGGAGGAAAAAAAGTTGAATTATATTGTGCAATTCAGTAAGAAACACATCCAGCTGTCATGGTATGTTACAAGATTTTTATTTTTTAGCAGACTTTGCACCTAATGGCTCTGTGAAAGTTGACAGACTTAAAATATTGTTCTGCAGTGCTTTTCAGATGGAGCGAGATCTTTGGTGGAAAAATTACTGCCTTGTGGACTCATTTTAATTCTTTTACATCAGACGAAGCTTCTCCTGTTTTTGAAGGAATGCTATAAGAAATGTCCCAAACAGGTTTTGCTGAATTTTAAGTGCTGGAAAACATAAGTGGAATGCCTGAATGTATTGGTACAGATTTAATATTTGTCCAGGAAAGATAGCAAGCATTGTATTTCCGAAATTGGTTATACAGCTTTTCTGGAAAGGGGTATTGGAGTCAAATACATACAAAAAAATAATATTGAAAGGTAAACCCTAAGTCTTGCCAGACTGCATGAGTTTGTATTTTGGCAATGTTAATTGTGCAATATCTGTATGGTGTGGAATGTGGAGGTCTGCATGCAGATATCTGGTACTGAAGTATACTGAAGGGATATTCAGTATTTAAGGAAACCTAGAATCTAATTCGTTAATTCATACAATCATTTACACATTGTGTGTATGTTGAAAGCTTTTATTTTCAAATAAGAAATTCCAGACATATATTTTGCAAAATGAGCTCAGATTTTAAAAGTGCTTTGTGCCAAAAATATCATACCTAATTTTTACAGTGCTTTACTATCAGAATTTATATTGTTTATATCTTTAAAAAGCAGTTTTCCTTTCTGACAGGGTAGATAAAAGAGGAGTATAAATGTTTGAATGCTTAGAGTATCTCCCAGGTGAGACATGTTGCAAACTTTTTCCTGTGTGCACCCATGAGCAGTGGGGAGCTTGTGCTGGCCGCGCCCTTCTGAAGGTCAAGTGCCCCCTCGGTCATTCCCAGGGCCTGTGAAGTATGCTGGTGCACCTTTTGCTGCTGACTGAAAATGCAGTTTGGAACTTATAAGATTATGCTAACAATTTTTTTTAAATGAAGAAGGGAAGTTCTTTTGTCTTAATCTGCATTACGGATTTTATAATGCCCTGCAACTCGAAAGCATCTTTTCATTTACACATTTTTGTATGGTATTTTAAGATTATCACTTAAAAATTTCTATAAACTTCAGTTTGTATAGCCCCTTCTCAAGAGTTCTGTCAGTACCGAATACAAAATAATTTCTTTTGAGAACTGATTCTCATAGGTCATCATGCGGCAGAGCATACATTTTTTGACTTGGGACAGTAGCTTTCCAACTAAGATACTTGCATGAACTCTGCTAATAAGTGATTATCATTCATCAGTGACTTTGTTTTTAACCCCTTGTGATATATCTGGTTTTTATAGGATTTCAAGACATGTAAAAATAACTTTTCTTAGAAAATGTGTCATGAAAGTCGTTTTTCATTATTTGTACTAAATGCATAATGTTGTATGTATTTTCCTCCGTCTGTTTCTCTGTCTCTCTCTTTTTAAGTCTTCCATCTGTACCATCCGCATCCCTCTGTCCAGGTGAATGTTGAGAAGATAATAGAATTTCCTGGTGCATGTCCTTGCTAAATGGTCAAGAATGAATATTTGCTCTTCATAATATTGAAATAATCTGGCATTATCTACTTTAAAGTAATATAAAATGTTAATTTTTATGTCATCGTTGTCTCCACTCCCATTGCTGGCAGTGGGATAGGTGTTGGGGGGATATAACTCCATTTCTAACAATGGGTACCTGGTAATGATTCCTCTTTCCTGTTCTACTCTGTTCAAATACAGTTTCTTTAACTTTTGCACAAAACATTTTTTGTGGTAAATCATTTTGTGGTCTTTAGTAGCCCCCCCAAGAAAATAATGTAATATGTTGTAGTTCTGTTTCATATTAATTAAATGTGTGTGGGGAAAAGATTGTTACTTTTCTATATGAAAAAGATAATCACTGTTGATGGTAGAAGTTTCCTGATATTTGTAATATAATTGTATGTATTTAGTTTTGTCCTTTTTTCTTTTTATAGGAACTGAAGAGAGATCTTTTTTTACACATTTGAATTTTTATTTGCACTTGTGTATTTTAAACCTAACCATAATTGGTCATTTTACATAACTAAGTAGGTCTGAAAATCAGTCACAAGTTATATATTAAATATTTTCTCAGTTCTAAAACCTCCAACATTCACATTAAATTGCCTCCCAGACCCTTAATTCTATTAAATGACCTTACTGTTAGTTTGTAATAAATAATGGATACTAAAGAAAACACTGTGGAAGACGATGGGGTGTTGTTTGTGCTCTCATGCACTTTTGTACAAGCTGGCTGGTTTTTAGTATACAGACAGAGAGCTGTGGAGTGACTTCTGAATTGCAGAGTTCCTCAGCCCAGTCAATTACATAGCTTATAGACTAGCCCAGATAAGGCAGTATACGGTTGACCCTTGAACAAGGCCAGTTTGAACCATGTAGGTTCACTTAGATGCGGATTTTTTACAAGTACTGAAAATGTATTTTCTCTTCCTTATGGTTTTCTTAACATTTTCTTTTTTCTGACTTACTTTATAATAATATGGTATATAATACATACAACATACAAAATATTTGTTAATGGACAGCTTATGTTATCAGTAGGGCTTTCAGTCAACCGTAGGCTATTTGTAGTTCAGTTTTGGGTGAGTCAAAAGTTACATTTGTATTTCCCACTGTGCAGGGGCCGGTGCCCCTAATCCCTGTGTTCAAGGATCAACTATATTTTATATTAATTAGTGCCATGAGATGAAATGTGTTACCATTAATTTAGTACCTATTATCAGGTGGGAACTATACAGGGTACCTTGCAAACATTAATCTTTACAACAATTGGTGAGTATTATTATTCCCTCCCTTTTTTTCAAAAGAGGAGGAGAATGAAGAGCTAAGTTTGTCAAAGTCACATATTCAATAGCAACAAAGCAATTTTCTTTCCCATTTTGTAACTATTATGTTTATATAGCCCAGACATAAAAAGATGTGCTACCTTCCATTATACTTTACAGTCTAATACATGTGAGTGAATTTGATACTGCTTTATATATGCAGTTATATTTTATGGAGGAATTATATTTTATGGAGGAATTACTACTGCTAGGAACATTTTAAGCTTATAAATGTTCTATTATAATATTGATTTCTTGATGCATTGTTTTAAAGACAGAATTAAAATAATAAAGAATAACTATTTTTCAATCAAAGTCTAATTTCTCATCTGAAATTATGGGGAGGGAAGTATCCTAAAAGACTGATTCAATCATATTTTAGTGTATATTTGATAGTTTCATCCTAAAAATTAATTAATTAAAAATGTGAAGAAAAGCTTTTGGATTGGGGTTATGTACATAAAGAAAAAAATAAGTTAACCGCTATCAAGTACATTATAAAAGGCTATGTAAAGGAAATCCTGGCCAGTCATTTTTTCATCAAAGTAAAAGACCAAAGTTGAAGGATTTGGCTTGGTTATTTTGATTATTAAATGCTACAGTCATTTTAATGAAGTAAGTTAAGCAATTTCTATAAATGAAAAAGTTAAATAAAAAAAATAGGGGTGCTTGGTAGAGCGTGCAACTCTCAATATCGGGGTTGTAAATTTGAGCCCCACATTGAGTGCATAGATTACTTTAAAATCCTCAAAAAAAAAAAAAGATTGTTATCCATGCTGAATGCCAACTTGGATGCAAAAATTGTCATAAAAATGTTTATTTTCCTAATTCTTATATCTCTTGGAGTTCAGTTTTTCATATATTTAGGTGGTAGATTCACTTAAATATACATTTCTATTTTTTTTTTTAAGATTTTATTTATTTATCTGACAGAGATCACAAGTAGGCAGAGAGGCAGGCGGAGAGAGAGAGGAGGAAGCAGGCTCCCCGCTGAGCAGAGAGCCCGATTTGGGGCTCCCTCCCAGGACTCTGGGATCATTACCTGAGCCGAATGCAGAGGCTTATCCCACTGAGCCACCCAGGCGCCCTACATTTCTATTTTTTTTTTAATTGTTTAAGAGAAATAAAAGGCTGAGTTTGCTTTATTCTTGGTTTTTTTATTGTAGTATGTGTGACTCCTCTATAAGTCTTATATTCTGTCTTTGTGTTATTAAGTGTGTATATATATCATCTCTTCTATTTAAAATGTTACTCGAATTTTTCTACTTTCAAAATTATGAGAATACTTTGCTCTTCTGTTAGACTGTAAGAAAAAAAACAACATGTCATACCAGTCTTGAAATTTCCTAGTATGGCTTTTTTACAGATTTATAAATTACACCAGCTAGAGCAGATTATAAACAAACACTTAAATGTGTGATACTTATTGCTGAGAGGAAGATTTATTTATTTATTTATTAAAAAAATTTTTTTAAAGATTTTATTTATTTATTTGACAGAGAGAGAGAGTACAAGCAAGCAGAGAAGCAGGCAGAGAGAGAGGAGGGGAAGCAGGCTCCCCGCTGAGCAGAGAGCCCGATGTGGGGCTCAATCCCAGGATCCTGGGATCACGATCTGAGCTGAAGGCAGAGGCTTTAACCCACTGAGCCACCCAGGCGCCCGAGAAAGGAGATTTAAATGAATGGATGTATTATGTACATGATTGGAAAACTCAGTATTGTTTTGTTGTCAGCTCTTTCTAAATTGATCTATAGATTCAGTGCAATTCTTTTTTTTTTTTTTTAAAGATTGATTTTATTTATTTGACAGAGAGAGATCACAAGTAGGCAGAGAGGCAGGCAGAGAGAGAGAGGAGGAAGCAGGCTCCCTGCTGAGTAGAGAGCCTGATGCGGGACCCAATCCCAGCACCCTGAGCTCATGACCCGAGCCAAAGGCAGTGGCTCAATCCACTGAGCCACCCAGGCGCCCCAATTCAGTGCAGTTCTAATCAGAATCCCAGCAGGCTTTTTTTGAAAAAGTTTTAAGTTTATCTAAAAGCTATGTGATGAACCTAGGATAGCCAGAACAGTTTTGAAAAAGAACAGAGTTGAAGAACTGAGACTCTGTGATTCTAAGACTCCATATGAGTACAGTAAGCAAGACACACAGATCATTGAAACAGACTAGAATCCAGAAATACACCCATGCAAACATGGTCAGGTGATTTTTTTTTTTTTTAAGATTTTATTTATTGGGCCTCCTGGGTGTCGCAGTGGGTTAAAGCCTCTGCCTTTGGCTCAGGTCATGATCCCAGGGGTCCTGGTATTGAGCCCCAAGTTGGGCTCTCTGCTCGGCGGGGAGCCTGCTTCCCCTCTCTCTCTGCCTGCCTCTCTGCCTACTTGTGATCTCTGTCAAATAAATAAAATCTTTAAAAAAAAAAAAGATTTTATTTATTTGACAGAAAGAGACATAGTGACAGAGGGAACACAAGCAGGGGGAGTGGGAAAGGGAGAAGCAGACTTTCCGCCTGGCAGGGAGCCTGATGCAGGGGTGATGTCCCAGGACTCTGGGATCGTGACCTGAGCCAAAGGCAGACACTTATCTAACTGAGCCACCCAGGTGCCCCAGGTCAAGTGATTTTTAACAAAGACTTCATAACAGTTCCATGGGGAAAAGCACAGTGTGCTGGAATAACTAGATATTTTGAATCTCAGGCCTTAACTCATATTATCCTCAAAAAATAATTTGTGGTAGATTATTAACCTAATCAATAAAAGCTAAAACTAAAGCTTCTAGAAGGAAACTGGAAGTATCTTCACGACCTTAGGTTAAGCAAGTATATCTTAGGACCCAGAAAGTGTTAATTGTAAAAGCAAAATTAATAAGTTGTGCATAATAAAAATTAAAACTTCCTCAACAAAGGACTGGTTAAGAAAATTAATGGATAAGGGTGCTTGGGTGGCTCAGTGGGTTAGGCTGCTGCCTTCGGCTCAGGTCATGATCTCAGGGTCCTGGGATGGAGTCCCACATCGGGCTCTCTGCTCAGCAGGGAGCCTGCTTCCCTCTCTCTCTCTCTGCCTGCCTCTCCATCTACTTGTGATTTCTCTCTGTCAAATAAATAAATAAAATCTTAAAAAAAAAAAGAAGAAAATTAATGGATAAGCCATATATTGGGAGAATGTATCTGTATAATCCTATCTCACAAAGGACTTATAGCTGTGACATATAGTTTAAAGACTAACAAAGTAAAATATTTGTATAGATGTGGAGTAACTGGAACTCTGGTTCAATCACTTTGGAAACCTTGGCAATTTCTAGTAAAATTAAAAAAGCATCATCTGTTTCACCCAGAAATTTCATTTGGGGGAGTGGGAAAGGGAGAAGCAGAAATTTCTAATTCTCTTTGGTAAATACCCAGAAATTCATTTCTGGGTATTTATCAAAGAGAAATAAAGTCTTATGTGTATGAAAATAATTGTATAAGAATGTTCATAGCAGCTTTGAAATTGCCCCAGACTGTGTCTGGGTGGCTCAATCAGTTAAGCCTCTACCTTGGGCTCAGATGGGCTCCCTGCTGAGCAGGGAGTCTGCTTCTCTCTCTGCCCCTCTTCCTGGCTCCTCCCCCCACCCCGCCCCATTGCTCTCACCACCCCACAAATAAGTAAATAAAAATCTTTAAAAAAAAAAAAAATAGCCCCAAACTGGAAACACCCCAAATATCTACCAACACATGAATATTTATGCAAATTATAGTATATTAATAAAACAAAATACTAAAAGGGAACATTTAAAAAAAATTTTTAAAGATTTATTTATTTATTTGACAGATCACAAGTAGGCAGAGGCAAGCGGCAGCGGGGGGTGAAGCAGGCTCCCTGCTGAACAGAGAGCCTGACGTGGGGCTCGATCCCAGGACCCTGAGACCACGACCCAAGCCAAAGGCAGAGGCTTAACCCACTGAGCCACCCAGGCGCCCCAAAAGGAACATATTATTAATATATAAAGCAGGAGTCCCCAAAACTTAATTCTGAATGAAAGAAGTCTAACACAAAAGAGTTTGTACTATTTAATTTCATTTATATGGAGTTCTAGAGTAGGCAAATCTAAAACAGAACAGTGGTTGCCTCTGGGAAAATGCATTGACAAGAAAAAGGCACAGAGAATATTCCTGGGTAAGGCAGATAAGATCTTGATATGGGTATGTGGTAGACAGCTAAGCATTTGCATATGTATGTGCATACACTGCTATATGGGTATGTTAAAAAACATTGAATTATACACTTAAGATCTGTATATTTCACTATACATTGTGCCTCAATAAAAAAATAAATATAATGTTTTTATTATTAGATAATGAAGATTATTGGAAAAATCTTTTCTGGGAAATGCTGCTTTAATGATGGGTTATATTTAAATTAATTATTATTCAGGACTACTTCTAAGATGGGTGATGGCTTAAGCACTAATATTTGGATATCCTTTATGGAAACTGACCAAATGGCCAATGGAATATAAAATCAAGGAACAACCTGAGTAGTAGATAGTCTCCAAAGATGGCCCCGAGATAGTTCTGCCTTTCCCTGTACCTGCATGCAGCTACTTCCATCAGGAGGGAGAGCTTATGACTCTTGAATCTGATGTGGGCCTATAACTACTATAGCTAATTGCAGAGAAGTAACATTCTGGGATCTCGGAACCCAGGCATTAATAAGCCTCTGCTTCCTCCTTCTGAAACCTAGTGGCCATTCTCTGAAGAAAGTTGACTCAAGTAGAAAGGTCCCTGTAGCAAAAGATAGGGTCCCAGCTAGCAGTCCCGCTGAGCTCCCACGTGTCAGCCAGCGCCAACCTGGAGCCATCTTGGAAATCCCCTCATTCAAACCAACTTCACTAGGGCATATGAAGCAGAGATAAGCTGCCTCACTGAGCCTTGCCCAAGTTGCAAAAATGATTATTGCTTTAAGTTACTGAATTTTGGAGTTGTGTATTACATATCAATTGATAATTAAAACAACTTGCATTAATACTGGGATATGAAGATACCGTCCACATGGCACAAACTTCAAGGAATTTCTCCCACATGGTATATATGGAACCAGATCAAAGGAGGCCATGTAGGGCTTGCTCCTAATTCCTTTCCTGAGGAAGGAGTGCGGGGCTTCAGAGAGTAGAGGAAAATCTGATGGAGTGCTTCACACAAAACCTTTAGGATTTTGGTTGGGGTTGCATAAATATAGATTACTTTGGAGTGAATTGTCCTCTTTGTTATACTGAGTCTTCCTGTTTAGGAACATCATAGTGTCACTTGATTTACTCAGGGGTGTGTGTGTGTGTGTGTGTGTGTGTGTGTGTGTGTGTATTTGCCAAAAAACTTTGAAATTTGTTAACTTCTCTAGTGGTTCATCCTAACAGTATCTATATTGGTCCAGTATTGGGATTTCAAGTAAGTTGTGTTGGAGATTATCTGGATCCTTGGGCAAATCTTTTGGTCTTAAAGAAGGGGCAAAAGATCGTATTTTCTTTGGAGATTTTGCAAGATTTCAAGTATAAACAGTTTGTTGAAGTAGGCAGGAAGCTGTCAGAGAATTTCACTGATGGTGACAGTCAGGTTGCTTATCTGTTCCTTGGTACTGCCCCACCCCCACCCCCACCTTCCCACAGTCACCATGGCAACAGGCACCAGTCCTTTTAGAGCTTTACTGCTTCAGTCTCCTATGTGCTCCTCTTCCCAAGGGCAAGCTGAATGAGCTGCTCCTCTGGCAGACACACCTGGGGCCCTGCTACCGCCATGTGGAGGGTTGGGTTCTGTCATGGACCCCATTCCTTATTTCCCAAGCAGGCTTTTCCATTTTCATTTATTGAATTGCAGGCTGCTAATTACTCACCCTCCCCCCGCCCCACTAGCCCACCACCACTCTGGTCTTGACTGCACTTTGTCTTGTAGAAATTTGCTCTGGCCTACACCTTCCCTTTTTCCATCTCTGAAACAGAATTTTTGCTATATTTATATTCTACTGGTCATTTCAATGGCATTTGAAAACACCCACCTGAAATGGAATTTATCTTTCCTGAGCAGATATCTGATTATAACCAAATCTTAATGGTTCTGTGAATGCTCAGGTGCTAATTGTAAAGTCTCATCTGAGCATTCAGGACTCCCCAGCATTTCACTCTAGCTCACCTTCTTCCTGTGGGCTTTCATGTATCCGGTATTTTGACCGTTACCATTTCTAGAACATACCCACGGTTTGCCATCTTGGGACTTTTGTATTGATTTCCTGACCTGAAATGTCCTTTCATGTATCATATAGTTGTTGACTGCCTTCTGCATACCAAACACTGTAAATAATAACATCGTTTTTTTTTTTCTTTTAAGATTCTATCTATTTATTTGACAGACAGAGGTCACAAGTAGGCAGAGAAGCAGGCAGAGGAGGAAGCAGGCTCCCTGCTGAGCAGAGAGCCCAATGCGGGACTCGATCCCAGAACCCTGGGATCATGACCTGAGCTGAAGGCAGAGGCTTTAACCCACTGAGCCACCCAGGCGCCCCAACATCAGTTTTTTTAAACCAGTCATGCTTAGACCTTGAAACTATTTTCTTTGATCAGAACTATATTTTGAGTGCCTCGGTGATAAAAAATATCAAACTTGAAACTGTAACGACATGCAGAGCCCGTCTATTGACACGAGCTGAGTTAGTGCCAGTGGTCCGTGTGTAAGGAAGTGAGCTAAACCGTCGCCCTGAACCAGATCGTAATGTGCTAGGAGGTGAAGGCATGAGCAGTGAGTGTCTGCTAATGATGAGAGTCAGGAAATAACACTGGAGAAGTCTGTGGGTTTGTAGTGAAGAATAATTCCATGAATAATAGGGAATAGAGAGCACGGCAAGAGATAGGTGGATTCTATTTTTGACTAATAGATGGTGGACTGTGACTGATTGTGTCCGCTTCTCTCCACCCTCACATTCATACATTGAAATCCTCATCTCCTGTGTGATGTATTAGGAGGTAGGGCCTTTGATAGGTGACTGGGTCATGAGAGCAGAGCCCTCATGAATGAGATCTGTTCGCTTATAAAGGGGACTCCAAAGGGCTCACTTGCCCTTTCTGCCATGTGAGGACATAGCAGAAGGTGCCTGTCCGTGACCCAGGAAACAGGTTCTCACTGGACACCAAACCTACTGGTGCCTTGATTTTGAACTTCCCAGCTCCTGGAACTGTGAGAATTAAGTATCTGTTGTTTATAAGCCATTCATCCTCTGGATTCTACAGTGTTTTCATAGAGCAGCCCCAAAGAACTAAGACAGAACATGGGTACTGAGAAGCGGGGTGCTGCTGTAACAGATACATAAAAATGTAAAAGTGGCTTTGGAATTGGGTAATGGGCAGAGAAAGTTTTGTGAGGTGCATGAGAGAATGGAATGGACCATGAGGGTGATTCTGGTGAGAACTCAAAGGAATGAGGAGAGCTGGAGAAGAGGCTTCCATCCAATTACAGAATACCCAAGTAATTCGGAAAGAAATATGGATGGTGAAGGCCGCTCTGGTGAGGTCTCAGACAGGAATGAGGAAGCTGTTATTGGAAACCAGAGGAAAGGCCATCTTTGTTATAAAGTGGCAAAGAATTTGGCAGAATTGTGTTCACGTTCTCGTTTTGTTCTACCTTCCACATTTCCAACTGGTCTGCTTGCCTCTACCTCCACCTCTCAAGCGTCCTGCACATTGCTGCCAGAATGATCTTTCTAAATTAAATTATAAAATCTTCTGCTTCAGAGGCTTGCATAATATTCATTGCCATTCTGTCAGACTCTTTAGTATGACCTTGCCTTGATCTTGCTCTCTGGTCTTCACTCTATATCCCTCAATGTGCTCCTTGTTAATCTGCTATAGAGAATAGGTTATAGTTCACAGACTGCATCATGTCATTTAATATCTCTGGGACTTGGATCATTCTGTTTCTTCTAGAATTCTCTTGTTCTCCTTTCTTGCCTTACTTTTTAAAAAAAGAGATTTTATTTATTTATTTGAGAGAGAGTCCAGAGCATGCATGTGAGTGGGGTGGGGGGAACTTTATGGGGGTGTTGAGGAGCAGGGGGAAAGGGAGAAGCAGGCTCTCCATTGAGCAGGGAGCCTGACCCAGGACTCTCTATCCCAGGACCCCAGGATCATGACCCCAGCCAAAGGTAAATGCTTAACCGACTGAGTCACCCAGCACCCCACTTTACTATCTCTTTAATGTTCTTTAAGAATTCATTTCAGTGACATCACCCCCCAGGAAGTCCTCCCTTATCATCCCAGGCTAAATTAAGTGTCCTCACTTAATTCTACTTCTAGAATTCTCCTCTAGTGACATGATTATATTTACATCATACCACTCCTTAATCTGTTATTTAAATTTTCGTCTGCTTCAGAGCACCTGTAATGTATCAGGCACCATCCTAAATCTAAGTGGCAAAGTAATGATCAATAAAGACACAGTTCTTGCCCTTATTGGAGCTCAGAGACCAAAGAGAAGACAGACATTAAGCAAGGAATTGTAAGTGCTCCAAAAGAGAAATAGAAATTCTATGGTAAGTGTAACAGGAAGACCTGGGATTTCAGGAATCTTTAGGTTCAGACATTATAGTCCTTCCATTAGACCATGAGCAGCTTGAGATCAGGGGGAACTGTGTTGGTTGTAATGGGCACTTGATAGAGGCTTGTGAGTGAATACACGTGTCTCATGATGGAAAGATCTTCATTTCATGAGGCAGCAGATTACATTTTTTTTTTTAAAGATTTTATTTATTTATTTGACAGAGAGAGATCACAAGTAGGCAGAGAGGCAGGCAGAGAGGAGGAAGCAGGCTCCCTGCTGAGCAGAGAGCCCGATGTGGGACTCGATCCCAGGACTCCGAGATCATGACCCGAGCCGAAGGCAGCGGCTTAACCCACTGAGCCACCCAGGCGCCCCAGCAGATTACATTTTTAAACTGCTCTAATATTTTTTCTTCTATTGAGCTAAAATACCTTTCCAAAACGTCTATTCATTGTTCTTCATTATGGACTCTGGAGGAGCTCAAGGTAAGTTTATTCTTTCTTCTATGCAGTAGCCCTTCAAATATTTTAAGATAGTAATATGGCCTTGTATATATCCTCTTTGGGGCAGGTGTGGGGTGGGGTGGAGTCTAGTGGTTAAAAATTCCCTTCTTTCAAAGTGAGAGGAAAAAGTATTCGTACTTACTTTGTGATTATCTGTTGAAGATGGTGGATTGAATGCAAGCATTCAACTCCCCTACTTCTCCAAGTTCCATTAAAATGACCTTACAGGGTGTTTAAACAGGCATCTTCAAAGAGAACAGGGAGAGAACAACAACAAAAAGTTCTGGAAGCTGAAGAGTGGATGGATTGGGATAAGTCCTCACTTGTCACAATCATACTATGTCCAGAAAAGCAGAACCATCTACAGGAAGAGGAAGAACCCAGAAGGGAGCCATATTGCCTCACAGACCTCCCAGAGGCTCAGAAATGGGCACTGCCAAGTGTATGAAGCATAACTTTTCAAACTGATGTTTGACATCTGAGGCTTTACTGATAGTGGGAAGACAGCCCCTCCCTCTCCCCACCACTTCCAATGGGTTCTTACATTCTGGGTCAAAATTCTACTGCCCCAATCATCCCAGGCCAGGTACGGACACTTAAGAACAGCTCCTATGCTCCAGAGCCCGCTGAGATTATTTAAACTAGCCAATCCTTTGCCTGCTTACCCAGCCACTCTGAGTCTTCCCATGAAATTGCTGTAAAGGCTGTTTCTCCCTGGCTCCCTCTGTTATCTGCCCAACCCTTGTGCTTCCCCTGTGGCTCTCTGTGGTGTGGCAGTCTTCATTCTGGAAATGGTGAATAACAAACTATCGGTTCAATGGCAGTTATCTCCTGATCTAAATAATAATAATAAGACCTAAACTTTTAAAAAACAGAAATTTCTGAAAAAGAAAGGTAAAGCAGGAGGATTGTTTGAAAGTGTTTATAAGAAGCACTCAGGTAGGGGCGCCTGGGTGGCTCAGTGGGTTAAAGCCTCTGCCTTTGGCTCAGGTCATGATCCGAGGGTCCTGGGATTGAGCCCCACATCAGGGCTTAGTGGGGAGGGATAAGACTCCACACACAATAATAATAGCAGATGCCTGGGTGTCTTCGTCAGATGAGCATTAAACTCTTGATTTTAGCTCAGGTCATGATCTCGGGATCCTGAGATTGAGTTTCTAGTGGGGCTCAGTGTCCAGTGTGGAGTCTGCTTGTCCCTCTCCCTCTGCTCCTCACCCCTGCTCTCTCTCACTCTCATAAATAAATAAAAAAGTTTTTTTAAAAAGTAGTAATAGTGGGGCGCCCGGGTGGCTCAGTCGTTAATCGGCTGCCTTCGGCTCAGGTCATGATCCCAGAGTCCTGGGATCGAGCACTGTATTGGGCTCCCTGCTCGGTGGGAGGCCTGCTTCTCCCCCTCCCACTCCTCCTGCTTGTGTTCTCCCTCTCTTGCTGTGTAGTGGTCAAATAAATAAAATCTTAAAAAAATAAATAAAATAAAATTTAAAAAGTAATAGTATTGACAATAACTGGTTCTTCATTTGGTTTGGTACAGTGTTCATGTTAATTAAATGAGGTCTGACATGTTAATGTCCTGAGCACAGTCTGGCACCTCATAAATGCTCAATAAATAATGATTTCTTTCTTCTAATATCTATAAACGAAAGTACCTCAAACTTCCTTCATGTCAAAATATAGTAAGGCTTCTAATAAAAGTGTTAAAAATGTCCTGCTATTAAATTATAATACTATATTGTGTTAACAAATAAAAAAGTGAGATGTTTTGATTTTTTTTTGTTTGTTTACTAATAACAACTATTCCTTGAGGGAATTATTATAGTATAAATTAGGTTACTTCTAATCACAACTGAAAAGAATTATAGTTGCGTAGCTACAACATGGAAATCAAATAACTTAGAATTGACTTAAATAGTTTCATGTTTTCCTAAACCAATATAATGGTTACCAAATGAAAAGGAAAAACATGCTAGTTAATCATAGCATAAACTTTTTTTCTAATATGGTATAAACTACTGTAAAGTTCTTACTGTATGACATCTTAGGGTATGTATTTTCTTAACTCTTGGAGGAAGATTAGTAACAAACCATGTGCCTGTTTGTGTGTGTATACATGTGTGTGTTTAATCAAGTTGCCGGCCAGACTTTATTTAGAGCCCCTAGAAGCCCAGTCTCTTTACATTGTAATTTAGCAATGATGTAATCTGATCTGTATTTGTATCTGAAGTGATCGCAGTTATGTTTGCCTTGTGTTCTGTTTTAGGAATGATTTCTCATGGAAAAGAACTTTCTAGAAAATCTGTTTTAAATATCTGTTATGAACCTCATAGGTATTCTTAAACAATATGATATCATTCGTTCCAAAACCCATGTCTCCCAGTTGGTATAAACCAAATGCCATCTACCAAGGACAACCATCTATAAAACAGAAGTTCTTAGAAGGTTCCTTAATGTTCAGCCTGCTCTCATCTGCAGTCTCTAGTTCACCATTTCACATTTTTACACTTTCCAAATGTTAGTATTTCATATGCTCTGAAAATGCAAATGGTGATAAAAATGCAAATGGTAGTGGTCATTCACTACTGAATATTTTCCCCCTTATTAATTCGGGAACAGGAAAAGGAACTGTGGCGGGGAGAGGAGAAGGAGTGTGTGTGTGTGTGTGTGTGTGTGTGTGTGTGTGTGTGTGTGATGGTGGTGTCTGTAGAGAGAACTGAGTGCAGAATAGAATGCTGGAACAAGTGGGGAACAGGGATGAAGGATATGGAAAGGAATGGTGCTGGTTCCCCAAGATAAAGATTAAGAAAGTATGTTAACAAAGTATTAGCACAGAATGAAGAGGTTAAATTCTATTTTAAGGGTTCCAGGGGGGCTCAGTCAGTTGAGTGTCTGACTTTGGCTCAGGTCATGATCTCAGGATCTTGGGGTTGAGCCCTGAGTTGGGCTCCTTGCTCAGTGGGGAGTCTGCTTCAATCTCTTCCTCTGCCCCTGCCCCACTCATGCCTCTCTCTAGCTCTGCTCTCTCTCAAATAAATAAATGAAATATTTTTTAAAAACTCTGTTTTAGGAGCGCCTGGGTGGCTTAGTGGGTTAAAGCCTCTGCCTTCGGCTAAGGTCATGATCCTGGGATCCTGGGATCGAGCCCTGCATCGGGCTCTCTGCTCAGTAGGGAGCCTGCTTCCCCCCACCCACCACCTCTGCCTGCCTCACTGCCTACTTGTGATCTGTCTGTCAAATAAATAAATAAGTAATCTTAAAACAACAACAACAACAACCCCTCTGTTTTAACACTGAATGTGCACAATGAGGCACCCAGTGGTAGAGTCACAAGCTACTCCTTTCTATATCATTTGAATCTAGCTAATATAATGGGGAAACACAGATACCTCAATCACCTAAGAAAACCTTTCTTGACTTCCCTAATCTTCCCAATTACATTCTTTTCTTCTAAGCGTTTTTTGAGGTTGCATTTTACATGTATTTGTATAATCCTTTTATTTTATTATTCTCACCCACTAGACTATAAGTACCCTAAGGAGAAGGATCTTTTGTGACTCACAGTTTTATCCCAGTATGGTAAGGGGCCTAGCACATAGTAGATGAATCTCCACAAATACAGTTGATCCTTCAATAATATGCGGGTTGGGGAACCAACCCTACATGCAGTAGAAAATCCATGTTTTGACTCCCCCAAAACTTAACTACTAAGAGCTTACTGTTGACCAGAGGCCTTCTGATAAAAAACAGTTGACACAGATTTTATATGCTAGATGTATTATATACTGTATTCTTAAAGTAAGAAAGGAAAGAAAATGTTATTAAGAAAACCATAAGGAAGAGAAAATATATTCACAGAACTGTACTTTGAAAAATTTGTGGGTATTGTGTTATGGCTGAATTCTTCTTCTTTTTTTTTTTTAATTTTATTTATTCATTTGACAGAGAGAGACACAGTGAGAGAGGAAACACAACCAGGGGAAGTGGAAAAGGGAGAAGCAGGCTTCCTGCCAAGCAGGGAGCCTAGTGGGGCTCGATCCCAGAACCCTGGGATCATGACCTGAGCCGAAGGCAGAGGCACCCAGACACCCCATGACTGCATTCTTTAATAGCTTATCAAGTCTTCATGTTATGTAATAAACAGATTTATTTTATTTGTTTTTAATTTTTTTCTAACTTAAAATGTAGTACATGCACATTATATTGTTAAAGACAAGACAACAGATCCCAAATGACATCATTTATGCTAAGCCCCATGTCACCAAACCTTGACTTACAGTTTCAGCTCTCCCAGAAATGGAATCTTAAATCAGTCACTCAGGAATCACCTGATTAGCACTAGTTACATAATCTCCCTGACAGACCCCTGCCTCCCCCTAAAGAAAGGTAATCTTGCATTAACCAATCTGCTTCTTTGCCTAGGATAACTTCCTTTTCTCTACTCCCTCCTGCCTATGAAAGTCTTTCATTCCATACAGCTCTTTGGAGCTCCTTTCTCTCTACAAATTGGATGCTGCTTGATTCATGAATCATTCAGTTGGGGCACCTGGCTGGCTCAGTTGGTAGAGCATGCCACTCTTGATCTTGGAGTCATGAGTTTGAGCCCCATGTTGGACATACAGTTTACTTAAAAGAAGAAAAGATTTGGATATGTCAATTATATTTCAATAAAATTGAAAAAATTTAAAAACTCAGTTGAATGTTGTGTTTTTTTTTTTTAACAATCTGTAATCATATACTTAGATACTGAAATATTAAGCTTCATGTACCATGGACCCTCAAGAAATAACAGTAAAAATCTATTTTTCTCCATTAACTTTCTTTTCCCCACCACATACCCTGCTTTATGAAGGAGGAGGAAGGAGATGTAGACATACCACAAAGGGGACTAAAGTAGTGGAAAGAAGTCCTGTGTCTCCTTTGGGCCTTTCTTCTAGCAGGGCTGGTCCATAGGTGGTAAATAGGTTCATCTCTTTAAGACAGATCTGATAGAAGCTGTCTGGAGTGTTCCAGTCAGGAGGTCCTGGGGCCACATCTGGATTTAGCAAGAAAGCATGCCATGACAGATGAACAACCACAGGCCCCCTTGTATCATATTATTAAACTTAACCAGTGCCCTTGTTTGCCTTGGAATAGAATGAATAGGGGAACCAGATTGAACTCGATTACTTATTTATAGTGCCTGCAACTCCAATATCCTATTAAGTAAGGAGAAACCACAGTGGACATTTTCAGAAATGTTTTAGAATATAGGTTTTAGTTTATTAAAAGATTTTATTTATTTGAGAAAAAAAGAAAGAGTGAGAGAGTGAGAGAGAGCATGAGCAGGCGGACCGGAAAGGAAGTGACAGACTCCCCCCTGAGCACGCAGAGCTCCATCCTGATCCCTGCACTCTGGGATCAGGACCTGAGCTAAAGGCAGACCTATTGAGCCATCAAGGTGCCTGTAGAATATAGGTTTTAATATTATGTAGGTATGGCTAGGCCAATAGATTAGGAGATGAACGCCATAGAAAATAGTTTGTTACACTCATAGATCCCTCTTAGAGGAAGGGGCATGCTATGCCACCAGGGGTGGGGGAACCAGGAAGCACCTGTGTCAGTCAGGAGGCAGACAGAGTAGGGGGAAAATGTGATTAAAAGCCCTTATTGTGGTTTCTACGGGAAGAAACAGGCTGGGCAGGGTAAGCAGGTGTAGGATTTGTTAGTTTAAAGAATTTCAGTGGGTGCTGGTACACAGGAGCTGTCCTTCATTGTGTGGTAGCTGGCCCTGGGGTAATTAGGGTGGGTGGATCATCGCCCTGAGTGTGGGAGCTGTTAGGGGAGGGAGTTGGGGATGAGGGCCCTGGATTGGTTGCTTTGCACTTTGAAAGGTTAGCTTGAGGGGCAGACTGTAGACTTACTATCTCTAGGGATTGGCTAGCCTTGGGAAGGGCAATTTCTCCAGGGTCAGCAAGTATCCAGATCTCAAATCATTCAAATGCAAAAAATAAGGAAGACATCTTCAGAAAATTAATTCTCTTGTGCATTTCATTTAGGTAAATACAGTGTTCCTTACTGCTATGAATCAACTTTTGATTTAGGGGGAAAAATATAAGTAATAACAAATGAGCTGTTCTTTTTCAAATGGAAGAGTGTTCAGGCATCGGAAAGAAAATTTCCCAATGACTATCCTTATTTTGGTCATAATAATAGCATTTTTTTTGCTAGTTGTTAATGCTAATAACAAATTATTGATTCCGTCGTTGAATATTTTCAGAGTATTGTTCTCAGTTTATGTTTAGACAGCAAAAATCTAGCCCGTCAGTTTATGGCGGCCTATCTGGTGACCAGACATGATGATAATCTTCCCGAAATGGAAAGACAAACAACATCAGAGATTAGTGTGTCCTTTTGTTAGCTCTTTTGTGCCTTTTTCTTTTTTCTAAATGTTTTTTTTTTTTTTTGATTTTTTTTTTTTTATTTATTTATTTGAAAGAGAGACAGTGAGAGAGAACATGAGCGAGGAGAAGGTCAGAGGGAGAAGCAGACTCCCCAAAGAGCTGGGAGCCCGATGCGGGACTCGATCCCGGGACTCCAGGATCATGACCTGAGCCGAAGGCAGTCGTCCAACCAACTGAGCCACCCAGGCGCCCCTTCTAAATGGTTTTTAAAAAAATTTTTAAAGATTTCATTTATTTGAGATACAGAGAGCATGAGTCGGGAGAAGGGCAAAGGGAGCGGGAGAAGCAGGTTCTATCCGAGGACCCTGGAATCATGACCTGAGATGTAGGCAGGTGTTTAGTCAACCAAGCCACCCCCCACCCCCACGTTGTTTTTGTAAACAACCATATCGAACAATGCCACATCCTTGTTCTGCTCTTCAAACTCTTTAAAATCTCTCTGGATTCATACTCACAGTAGAGAACATTTGGTTGGCTCAGGCTGACTCACCTTGTCCAACCACTGTGGTCAGGAAGTGATGAAGAAATTAGTCCCTCTATATACATCCAAGCTTCATGTCATATACAGATTAACACCATTAAAACAAAAGTGGAAACAAAGAAACAGAAAGAAAGCAGTAATTGTATCAAATTAATGGGATGACCAGATAGAACTTTATTTATTTTTTTAAAGATTTTATTTATTTGACAGCCAGAGATCACAAGCGGCAGAAAAGTAAGCAGATAGAGAGGAGGAAGCAGGCTCCCCGCTGAGCAGACAGCCCCACTGGGGGCTTGATTCCAGACCCTGAGATCATAACCTGAGCCAAAGACAGAGGCTTTAACCCACTGAGCCAGCCAGGGGCCCTTCAATGATAGAACTTTAAATTAAGCACTGCAGTGGCACCTGGGTGGCTCAGTTAGTTAAACATCTCTCCCTCTTTTTTTTTCCCCCCCAAAGATTTTATTTATTTATTTGACAGAGAGCAACATAGCGAGAGAGGGAACACAAGCAGGGGGAGTGGGAGAAGGAGAAGCAGGCTTCCCTCTGAGCATGGAGCCCGATGCGGGGCTCTATCCGAGTAATCTGGGATCATGACCTGAGCCAAAGGCAGACGCTTAATGACTGAGCCATCCAGGTGCCCCTTCTTAACTGTCAAGTACCAGTAAATGAACTAAGTAATAGGAGATCCAAGGAATAATTATTCATTGCCAATTTTTGCTACTACAAATTTGAAACTAATTATCTACCATGCCTTCAAAGAAGTGTTTATAATTACCCTCTTTCCTTTTTTAGGTTGGATCCTAGGAATCACAGTGCTTAATTTAAAGATTTATTTGAGAGAGAGTGGGGGAGGTGTGGGGGGGAAGTGGCGGAAGGAAAGGGAGAGATAAGCCGGCTCCTCATGAGCAGAGAGCTCCATGGGGCTCCATCCCAGGACCCTGAGCTCATGACCTCAGCTAAAATCAAGAGTTGGAGCTTGGGGCATGTGGGTCGCTCAGTCGTTGGACGTCTGCCTTCAGCTCAGGTCATGAGCTCAGGGTCCTGGGATGGAGCCCCATATCAGTGTTCCTGCTTGGTGGGAAGCCTACCTTTCCCTCTCCCACTGAGCCCTGGGTGGCTCAGTTGTTAAGCGTTTGCCTTCAAGTTCAGGTCATGATCCCAGGGTCCTGGGGTGGAGCCCCACCTCCAGCTCCCTGAGCAGCAGGAAGCCTGCTTCTCCTTCTCCCACTCCCCCTGCTTGTATTCCCTCTCTCACTGTGTCTCTCTCTGTCAAATAATAAATAGTCTTTAAAAAAAAAAAGTTGAAATTAAAGTAGAAACTCCTGTGGTTTCTCATATCTAACTATCTCATATACCATCCTAAATCTTGACCTCTACATCCTAAGTATTTATCTATTTTTGAGTAAGTTCTAGACCCAATATGGGACTGGAACTCACAACCCCAAGATCAAGAGTCACATGCCCTACCAATTGAGCCATCCAAGAATGCCTCCAAATTTTCTTTTTTTAAGATTTTATTTTTTGGGGTGCCTGGGTGGCTCAGTGGGTTAAGCCTCTGCCTTCAGCTCAGGTCATGACCTCAGGGTCCTGGGATTGAGCCCCGCATCGGGCTCTTTGCTCAGAGAGGAGCCTGCTTCCCCAACTAGCCACCACTGAGCCACCCAGGAGCCCCCTCCTAACTAATTTTTAACTTTACCTTTTATTTCACACATTTTTGAGAGTGACATTGAGTAAATACTTTGTTGAATTAAATAATTAAATGTGATAATATCTTTGGAAGCCAAAGCATAGTTGTCTTGGATTATTTTTCATATTTTGAATATTAGTTTGTAGTTTGTAGTTTTAAAGATTTGTTTATTTATTTTAGAGAGGGAGAGAGAGCAGGGAAAGGGGCAGAGGGAGAGACTCCCTACCGAGTGCAGAGCCCAAGGCAGGGCTCAATCTCAGGACCCTGAGATCACTACCTGAGCTGTAATCCAGAGTTGGATGCTTAACTGACTGAGCCACCCAGCTGCTCCTAGTTTGTGTTTCTTTTTAACCAGAGGTATGAGTAAGGCCACTAAAAATGGAATTATGAATAAGCAGAGTGGGTGTTTTAGTCCATTCTTCTGATGTAACTTTAGAGACACTATGAAGGCTTTTTGGCTCCATCTCTTAAAAAAAAAAAAAAAAAAAAGTTACTCCCTTAGTTCTGGGATGTGGAAAATTAAATTGTGAAAGGTCCAATTCTTTGGTCTAATTCTACCTCCAGGCTGGCTACGTAACTGGCAGGGCCCAGAGCAAAATGAAACTGTGGAATCCCTTGTGCTAAGAGCTAGGAAAATGTGGCATTAAAGGAACTAAAACATAAAACTTTTTCCTTTAAAAAAAGTGCTTATATTGCTTATGAAAAGTGACTGGGAAAATAGTGATAACTAAGTACATAACCAGGAAATTTCTAAATAATATTTTTGATGTCATAATTTTATTAATGCAAAACATAATGTTTGATTAATGTGCTATTTTGATTGTTCATTAGGCTTTTCTCACTCATTTTTATGCAAATATTGTAGGGGACTCCTTAGCCAGAATGACTCCATCTCGGTTAAACAGCCATTTTGTTGTTTATGCAGTAAAACTTAAACTGACCCTGCCCACCCCCCACCCCCAGGGGAACTTACTTAAGAGCAAGTCTGGGATGTCAGTAAAATATGGTCGGCCAATCCCTGATATTAGAGCCCAAATACAAGGACGGGCCAGGTCAGGTGGAGATAAGAGCACAGAATGCAAGGACACGAGTCAGGCCAGGTAGAGATAATCTCATTAGCCAGGCTCAACCACTGGCCTTTGCTCTATAAAAGCTAGTCTGTGAAGCTGGGCGTTGTCGCTCTCTCCCTAACAGACGGCCCTGGCGGATCGGTTTGATTTTCGGTGCTGGCACGAAATAAAGCTTTGCTTGACCTTTGCTTTGTATCAGTCTCGCTCCTTTGATCAGGGACCCCACCAATATATTTATTAAACTCATTAAAATTTATACTTCTAGCAACTTTATTGGAAGTAATGCCAGTCACACTTGGCAAATGCAAGATCACTTATATTTTTATAATTTAAAGTTTTGAGATCTGCTGATGCAACTGTTACTAGAGTTCTTAAGAGCATTGGGGTACCTGGGTGGCTTGCTGGAGCAGCTGACTTTTTTTTAAAAGATTTTATTTATTTGAGAGAGAGAGGAGATAGTGAGAGGGAACACAAGCAGTAGGGAGAGGAAGAACCAGGCTGAGCAGGGACCCTGACACAGGCCTTGATCCTAGTGTTGGGTCCCCCACTAATGGGTCCATGGTCAAAGGACCGAGACTGATACAACTTGAAGGTCAAGCAAAGCTTTATTTCGCGTTAAGCAGCAAGAATCAAACCGACCGTCAAACAGACGTCAAACAGACCGATTGGGGCCCGCCCTTACAGAGAGGACGACCCCTCCCTGCTTTCCAGACTAAATTTTTTTTTTTAAGATTTTATTTATTTATTTGACAGACAGAGATCACAAGTAGGCAGAGAGGCAGGCAGAGAGAGAAAGGGAGGGAGGAGGAAGCAGGCTCCTCGCTGAGCAGAGAGACCGATGCAGGGCTCCATTCCAGGACCCTGAGATCATGACCCGAGCAGAAGGCAGGTGTTTGACTAAGCCACCCAGGTACTCCACAACACTGAATTTTTCATTCCTAATTATAATTTTTGAACTATTGAGAAAGACGGGAATATTATTGCTAGTGTCATAAAAAACATACAAAATCTAGTACTGGTTTTGTGTCTGAAGAGTCTTATCATTGTAGGGGTTGCTCACTTACTGTGTCGCATCTATATTTGTCTCTTTATATAATACTGTAAAAAATCTTAATTGCTTTAGAAATAAGTTTTTATTTTCTATGCCTTTTTTTCCCTCGTAACTTGTGTCAATGTTAAATTGTGGTACAAAAACCTGTGTTACCTGTTCTCTAGGTCATTTATGAGTGAAAGGGTATCACAGAGCTTAAACAATGGTTAAAGAAGACAAATTTGGTGATACAAACAAACTTGGTTTGACACTTCATGGAGTGGACAGTCTCCGTTTGGGGAGCTGCCAAATAGGGCAGAAGACTAGAAGCTTTTATAGAATATAGAAGAAAGAGACAGATAAAAATATCTGGTTGGCTGGAGCCACGTAGGGCCACGTGGGGGTGAGAAGGCCCAAGGTGTGGCTTGGGTTTGGGGATTGACTGACTGGATATCCTGCCCTTCTGCTTAAGGGGAGCATTTACAGGGACACAGAAGTTGTTTAAGTGGCCATTTCCTGACACTGCATCCTGGCGGGAGCAGCTCCATCTTGGGCCTGGAAATTTATTTCAGTACGAGTTTTCTTGGTCTGTGTTTTAAAGGCATCAACCCTTTCTGTTCATTATATTTTGTTGTGGTTGTTGTTGTTCCTATAACTTCTTATATCTTCAAGTGAAAAACAAAGGAAATCATTTGATTTTTCTCTCTCCAGGAGGCCAGGAGAACATGGCTGCTTTAGCAGAAATAATACTATTCTAGGTTTGCTGGTTTCTCAGCTTCCGGAGCTGTTGATGAGATACAGATGGAGAGAGGCCTTGACGTGAAGAAGGGACTGGCTCAGTCCTCTTCTGGCCCAAATCTTACCTACAACTCCCCCTCTCTAGTCTCTACTCACCTGTCTGATACCTTGTTCCTACGATGGGGTAGAAGCAGGAGTTCAAGATAGGTTGGTGTCCAGAAGCCCAGCCCAGAAGTCAGGGACACAGTTAACCCTAATGTATGAGCACTGTGATTTACGCAGTCTGTTTCAGAATCCATAACGGTGCTCAGGTTGGGGGTGGGGGGCTGAAGATGGGGAGAGGAGAAGAAGCCTTGGCAGGGACTGTTAGGCTGCAGCAGGAAGGGGCAGCTCCCCCATTTCAAGGAGTGCTAGGCAGGTGTGTACCCAGGTGACCATTCCTACTGATTCTCTCACCTGCTAGTTTCTGCATCATCTTTTATGATCATGTGCTCCTTCTTATCTGGTTGACATCTCTGGATAGGAGTTCTTGCTTGCTTGGACCTAGGGTATCCATCATCTCTCCCACTTTGCTGGAAAAGTAAAGCCCTTTTTAAGCCAGCCCTCCTCCTCTGCCATCATCCAGGAATGACATTGATTGAGTTGCGTAAGATTATCCACTGCTTGGGGTGCCTGGGTGGCTCAGTGGGTTAAGCCGCTGCCTTCGGCTCAGGTCATGATCTCAGGGTTCTGGGATTGAGTCCCGCATCGGGCTCTCTGCTCAGCGGGGAGCCTGCTTCCCTCTCTCTCTCTCTGCCTGCCCCACATCTACTTGTGATTTCTCTCTGTCAAATAAATAAATAAAATCTTTAAAAAAAAAAAAAGATTATCCACTGCTTCATTTTATGTTAATTTAAAAAAAAAAGGAGTGGGGAGAAAGATTATCCGCAGCTTCTATGGCTTGGATAGAGTGTAATGAGTTTTAGAACCTGTCAGATTTCAAGGCTGTGTTTCATACCACACATACTGTTAGGAATATGAAAAGTGCTTAATAATATCCATCAGTGAGTAAGCTTTGAAGGAAGATAGAAAAGTATTATGAAATAAATGACAGTGTTCGAATTGAGGCTTATTCAGAGCAGAATTATTTTTGGTATATTTTGAGCACCCTATAAATGTCAATGAAACCAATGAGACCTAGCAAGAATTTTTGGAATGGCATAAATTCACATTTTTAGCTGCTGCAGATGAAATGAAAACGTTAGCTATGCTCTTGGTCTGTATGAGAGAGTATTTCACAGGACTATCAAAATTATATCTTAGGATGTCATTTGGATACTAAATTTTTTTTTTAAGATTTTATTTATTTGAAAGAGAGGCAGTGAGAGAGAGCATGAGCGAGGAGAAGGTCAGAGTCGGAGAAGCAGACTCCCCGCGGAGCTGGGAGCCCAATGCAGGACTCGATCCTGGGACTCCAGGATCATGACCTGAGCCAAAAGCAGTCGTCCAACCAACTGAGCCACCCGGGCGTCCCCTAAAATTTTTTTTTAATTTTTTATTTTTAAACTTTTTTTAAAAAAGATTTTATTTATTTATTTGACAGACAGAGATCATAAGTAGGCAGAGCAGCAGGCAGAGAGAGGAGGAAGCAGGCTCCCCGCTGAGCAGAGAGCCTGATGTAGGGCTCGAACCCAGAATCCTGGGATCATGACCTGAGCTAAAGGCAGAGGCTTTAACCCACTGAGCTACCCAGGCGCCCTGGATACTAAATTTTTTTAAGTAGTGATTTAAAGAATCTTGGGGCTTTTCTTTGGACATGGCCTAGAAACCCAAGTCCTTTCTGTGTGACTGAAAGGATTTTCCCTAGCCATGGAAGCCTCTATTTGAGCTTTTAAAAAATAAATCCTGTCACTTTGAATGTATTTGTAGCCCTAGCCAGTGGGTTAGCATGAGATTATTTCTGAAATTTTTAGAGAATAGAGAGATTAAAGGAAAAGTAGGGGGTGCCTGAGTGGCTCACTGGGTCAGGCATCTCACTCTTGATTTTGGGTCAGGTCTTGATCTCCGAGCTGCATGTGGAGCCTGCTTAAGAGTCTCCCTCTTCCTCTCCCTGCACCTCCCCACCTCCCCCCTCTAAAAAAACCCAAAAAACAAAACCAAAAAACCAAAAACCAAAACAAAACAAAAAAACAAGATACCGGGTGCGTTAACATTAAGTCAACATAGTATGTCATTCAATTTATGCTTGGGAATTCTGAATTTAACCAAAAAATAATTGGATCCATTACAGGGGCCAAGGGTCAGAATGAGACCAAGCGGGTGAAAGACCCTGGTGCCGCACCCAAGAATCAAACAGCACGCCTCCACTGGATGCAAATTGCAAGAGGTTTATTGGTTACACAGGCGCCTGCGGACGCATCAGCCTTTGTGGGCTGAGCGCGCCGAACTAAATTGGGGAGCAGATTATATAGGGCAAGGTTGGGGTGGCGGGAAGAGAGTTTACAGAAGCAGATGCTTGGTTACAGGGATCTGATTGGTCAACTTAAATCAAGCATTGTCAGGCATTGGGTTTAAGGCAAGGACACAACGGTTTGTTCTGGTGGGCCTTGGCTCAGCACTCTGGAAAGTCCCAGGTACACTCTATTCCTCATTTGTCTTTTCTCTTGACAGACCGGGTGATCACAAACAATAGACATCCTGGTATGTGTTGCCATCCGGCTATGGGGACAATCAAGCCTTCAGCAAGGGGAGAGGGGGTGCTGTGGGGACACCAGGTTGCTAAAACAACCCTTTACCAAGGAGGAAGGGGGTCTTTCGCGGGGAATTCAGAAATGTACATAAAATTCTGTACTGTGTAAATCCTACATGTCAAGTGGCCTATCCAAATTGTGGATCGTACCTCCTGTGGCAGAACCACAAGGACCCCGGTGTAGTTACACACGGCCTGGAACTGTAACTGCAGAGAGTTGGTCAGGAGAGACTAGTACCCAGGGACTCAGCAAATTAACATCAGAAACAGATGGTAGGAGCAGTCTGAACTGGAGCCAAGCTCTTTGGGTTACAAAGCACTTTTCAAATTCATTTTGCTATCCATAGAGAGAGATAAATCACACCTATTAACTTACCTAATTGTCCTTAGCTTGCAGTGTGAGGTTCAATCTTGTACTTCTTTAACTTTCATTTACTAGCCATTTGAGCTGGAATACAGTATTTCAAAAGATGCCTCACAATGGGTTAGTGATTTCTGTTCAATATCCTGAAGTTATTACTTAGAAAATACCAGAATTCATCAAATAACGTTTATGTCAATTTGCTCAGCATGTTGTTCTTGTGGAACTGATGGCTACCACTCACCTCGCCTACTTTTTTCAAGCCAGCAGTAATACACTGGAAAACAGACTCTGTCAACAGTGATCAAAGGACAATTACGAAATGCGAATCTGAAAGGCTGGAATAACAATTGCAACAAATTTTTTTAAAATTGTCCTCTCAAAACATTTACAGCTTGGGTATGACATGCCTGGATTTCGGGAAATATTTTGTAAGGAGTGAAATATTCTGGGGGAAATCTAAACTGTCTTTTCCTTTCCTCTTCTGCTTTTCCAAAGAGCCTATTTTCCCCATATATTTGCTGAACAATTATCCTTTCTTACGAAAAATGGGTCATCTGTGAAAGAAAGGAGTCCTTTTCTAGTTGGGCAACTTGTCTAGAAGCTAGACTGTCTTAAAGTGAGAGTAAGAATAGCACAAATTGGGGTACCTGGGTGGCTCAGTAGGTTAAGCCTCTGCCTTTAGCTTGGGTCATGATCTCAGGGTCCTGGGATCAAGCCCCACATCAGGCTCTCTGCTGAGAGGGGAGCCTGCTTCTCCCTCTCTCTCTGCCCGTCTCTCTGCCTCCTTGTGACTTCTCTCTGTGTCAAATAAATAAATTAATCTTAAAAAAATAGCACAAGTCTGTCTGGTCGGAGGAGGGTCATGTTTGCCGAGATGGGATAGAGGTTCTCTAATGAGTGATCAGGCATACTCACCCAGGTTAATATGCTGGCCAAAGTCTTGCAGCCACAAGGTTGGGCCAAGATTGGAGCTGGCACGCTGAGTTTGAGAACCTAGACTAAGGGGCTTTAAAAGGACTATTGGTTACCGTTGAGGAGTGTTGTTCTATGACACTCTGACACTCTGGAAGTTATTCCATCCTGCTGTTATTACATCCTCCCTGTTATTAGGAAGACCAGATGTACAAGTCCATCTTTCTTTTCTTTTTTTTTTTTTTTTTAAGATTTTATTTATTTATTTGACAGAGGCACGACGAGAGAGGGAACAGAAGCAGGGGGAGTGGGAGAGGGAGAAGCAGACTTCCCGTCAGCAGGGAGCCGGATGCAGGGCTCCATCCCAGGACCCTGAGGTAGACCTGAGCTGAAGGCAGATGCTTAATGACTGAGCCACCCAGGTGCCCCCAAGTCCATCTTGTTTCATTGTAAGTTCCACTGGAGCAGATGATTCATGTGGTGGTTTGGGGCATAAGTCTTGAGAATTGAAGGAATGGAATTAGTATTTATTGATTGACCTACTCTGGTGTGCTGCCCACTGCACCAGACAGTTGATACTCCCTAATGTTTAGTTATTTGTACAAATATTGCTGTTTCTTCAATATGTGAATCCTGACTCAGACACCGTGGAACATTTCTCCAATGTTTCAGAGTAGATACCTGGGACTTAATCAGATACTTAAATCAGTAAATATTTATTGACTATTTACTATGTTGGGATTTGGGTATAAAAAGTGAAGTGAGGGGCGCCTGGGTGGCTCAGTTGTTAGGTGTCTGCCTTCAGCTCAGGTCATGATCCTGGGATCCTGGATTGCCCCATGTTGGGCTCTCTGCTCGGGGGGATTCCGCTTCTCCCTCTCCCACTCCCCCTGCTTGTGTTCTCTCTCTCTCTCTGTCAAATAAATAAATAAAATCTTAAAAAAAAAAAAAAGTGAAGTGAAAGAGAGACATGGTCACTTTCCTCATGATACTTACAATCCAGGGAGACAGATTGACTTTAAATAAACACCTACAGAGACCTGTAATTGCAAGTTAAATAGTAATTTGTAGTAAATACTATGGAAGAAAAAATTGAGGGGAGGATGAAAGATAATCATGGGGAGGGAGATCTAATTTAGATCGAGGAGTCAAGGAAAGCCTCTCATGACAGTGATGTGATTATTTAGATTCTTAATTTTTGTGTTAGGTTTATAGCTAATCTCTCTGCTTCCATTTTCTCTTTCCATTGGATCCATCTTGCATGTCATCTACAGATGAGATTTTTAAAAATCTTAACTTTCATTAAGGAATCTAAGATTTGAAGGGATATTTTTCGGGTGATATAGTCTTAGCTTACTATGTTAGTCAATGTAGGTGACCCGTGGTTACAACCCCTAAATATTAGTGGCCTAACACAATAAAAGCTTCTTTCTTTTTCTTTTCTTCTTCTTTTTTAAAAAATGCTTATTTATTTATTTATTTATTTATTTATTTGAGAGACCTTGAGGGAGAGAGTGCACACACAGAGAGGGAGAAGCAGACTCCCCGCAGAGCAGAGAGCCCAATGTGAGGCTGGGGGATCCGGGACGCTGAAACCATGACCTGAGCCAAAGGGTGATGGTTAAGTGGGCCACCCAGGTGCCCCAGTAAAGGCTTCTTTCTTGCTGGCTCACAGTCTAATGCATTTTGGTAAGGGAGTGCTCCGCTGCAACAGTCAGGAGTTCGGGTCATTTCCTTTTAGTGGGTCGCTCATCTCCTAGGTGTTCAGCTCTTCTACTGGACCCATCTCAGACTTTCAGAAGAGAGAATCTTGAATGCCCAGCTTGGATTAGATGCTTTCTTGGGTAAGGTCAACTGAGCTAAGGACATAACCAACCTTCAAACATGGGTGCTGTGGTCATTTTGGTGGATTGGGACCATTTACACAGAAGGGGAAATGAGTCAGGCAGATACCATCCAACTAGGTGTTATTTAGCGAGCCATTTTTATTTTTTATTTTTTATTATTATTATTTTTTAAAGATTTTATTTATTTATCAGAGAGAGAGAGGGGGGAGAGAGCAAGCACAGGCAGACAGAATGGCAGGCAGAGGCAGAGGGAGAAGCAGGCTCCCTGCTGAGCAAGGAGCCCGATGTGGGACTCGATCCCAGGACGCTGGGATCATGACCTGAGCCGAAGGCAGCTGCTTAACCAACTGAGCCACCCAGGCATCCCCAGCGAGCCATTTTTACTTCATAAGGTAGATCTTTACATATTTGAAGAAAATACCCATTCCTCTTTCTTCATTCTTTTCAGAGTAAACATGGTCTGTTTTTTGGAGTTCCCGCAATTCAGGTTATTTATACTAGCTATCAACTTCCCTCCTAATATTTCAATTAGGAACTTCCTTCAAATTTCACCTCTGCTAGGAAAAGGTCCTTAATTAATGCCACTCCTTAATAATTATTCCCGGGGTCCAACTCCTACATGACTTAATCCACCCAATCAAGTGACCCTTAACTTTCTTATACAGTTGAATAGGATGAATCTTTAGCTTTTAAAATTCCATGTTTTGCCGTACAGCCTTCACAAAAATTAACTCAAGATGAATCCTAAATGTAAAATGCAAAATTATAAACCCCTAGAAGATAACCTAGGAAAATACCTAGATGGCCTTAGGTATAGTAATGCTTTTAAAAATATAACATCAAAGGCACAAGCCATGAAATTAATAATTGAGAAATTGGGCTTGATTAAAGTTAAAAATTTCTGCTCTGTGAAAGACTTTATCAAGAGAATTAGAAGACAAGCCACAGAGTGGGAGAAAATATTTGTAAAAGACATATCTGAAAAAAGTCTGTTATCCAAAATATACAAAGGACTCAAAACTCAGCAGTAATAAAACAAACAACTCAATTAAAAAGAGCCGATGGCTTTAACAGACATGTCACCAAAGAAGATACACAGGTGGCAAATAAGCACATGGAAAGATGCTCCATGTTATAGGTCATCAGGGAACTGCAAATTAAAACAACCATGAGATGCTATTACAAGGGTCAAAATCTAGAACACCTGTAACTCTAAATACTGGCAAAGATGTGAAGCAACAGGAAATCTCATCCGTTGCTGGTGGGAATATAAAATGGTATAGCCATCATGGAAGACACTTGGGGGAATGTCTTACAAAACTAAACACACTCTTAACATAGAATCCAACTGTTGTGCTTCTTGGTTTTTACCCAAAGGAGTTGAACATGAATGTCTGGACAAAAACCTGCTTATAAATGTTTATAGAAGTTTTATTCATAATTGCCAAAACTTGGAAGCAACCAAGTTGACCTTAAGTAGGTGAATGGGTAAATTATGGTACATCCACACAGTGGTGCTAGGAAGAAATGAGCTATCAAGCCATGAAAATTCATGAAACGTAAATGCATATTACTAAGTGCAAGAAACCACTGTGAAAAGGCTACATACTATATGGTTCCAACTATAGAAAATTCTGGAAAAGACAAAGCCATGACTACAAAGCCATGATCCCTGGCCAGGGATCAGAAAAGGGAAATAGGAATAGGCAGAGCATAGAAAATTTCTTAGGACAGTGAGAATCTTCTGTATGGTATTTTAATAATGGATATATGTCATTATGCTTTTGTCTAAATCCATAGAATGGACAACACCAAGAGTGAGCTAACTGTGAAGTAGGCTACAGACTTTAAGTAGTTGTGATGTATCTATGTAGGTTCACCGTTGGTAAAGAATGTGTCATTCTAGTGAGTGAGATTGGTAATGGGCGAGGCCATGCATGCAGGGGGGCAGGGAGTATACTGGAAATATCTGTACCTACCTCTCGATTTTGTTGTACACCTAAAAATTGTTTTTAAAAAGTATTGATTGATTGATTGATTTGGGGAAGGGATGGTGGGGAGTAGCTGAGGGATAGGGACTAGCAGGCTCTGCACTTAGTTCTGGAGCCCAGTGTGGGGCTTGATCCCATGACTCTGAGATCATGACCTGAGCAGCAGTCAAGAGTCAGATGTTTAACCTACAAAGCCACTCAGGTGGCCTATCAACCTCCAACTCCTCTAAAAAAAATTAAGTTTAAAAAAAAAAAAATTCCAGGGGCACCTGGGTGGCTCAGTGGGTTAAGCCGCTGTCTTCGGCTCAGGTCATGATCTCAGGGTGCTGGAATCAAGTCCCGCATCGGGCTCTGCTCAGCAGGGAGCCTGCTTCCCTCTCTCTCTGCCTGCCTCTCTGTCTACTTGTGATCTCTCTCTGTCAAATAAATAAATAAAATCTTTAAAAAAAATAAAAATTCTATGTCTTGCCCCACTGAGGGTGAAGACTATGTCTTCTTCTCCCTTTAGGTTCATCACAACATAGTGCTAACTATGTTCTTCCCTGAATCCTATTCAAAGACTTAGTAATATGTCTCTTCTCAGGAATATTTTTATGTTTATAGAAGGCAAGAAGTATTCAATTATTATTTGCTTCTGTATTGTGCATTGTTTCTAAGGGATGGTGTAGTTTATTCATAAGAAGGGCAAACTCCTTGGGTGCTGGGCTGGCTCCGTTGGTGGAGTGTGTGACTCTTGATCTCGGGGTTGTGAGTTTGAGCCCCACATTGGGTGTAGAGATTACTTAAAAATAAAATATTAAAAAAAGAAATGCAAGCTCCAGGCTACCACTTATTGAGGTTCACTGAGTCCAGGGAACTCCCCTAGGCACATTTATATGCATTATCATTTAATCTTTACTATTATGTTGAATAATAATAGGCCCAAGATCCTGTTATTTCTACAGTCACACAGCTAATGACTAGCTTATCTAATTCTGGAACTCGAGTCTAAGTTTCCAAGCTCTTGCTTTAACCACAACAGTACTGACACTCCTAAGTAAATTAATCTATAATAAACAATAAACTGGCATTCCCATGGCAACTCGGTACCTCTTCGTTCCCGGCTCGTCTCATGATGGACGCCTGCCTTCCTGCTTTGTCTGCTCTGTCGTCCTGATCAGAAAGATGATCTCTTTTATTGAAAGAAATGTATTTGTTTTAGTAATTACTAGAAATAGAATATGTGAGATCGGTTACTTCAGGGGGCACACCAGAAGTAAGAGACCAGACAAAGAGGATGAGGTTGTCTAGTGTTTCCCTTTCTGTGACTCAAGTGCAGAGAGCCAAGAACAAAGCTGAAGTTTAGTCAGGAGAGGAGAGGGTCCAACTGTGATTGAACTCCGCAGGCGCGCTCTCAGGTGTCTGGATTTCAGGATCCCCTCCTCAGTCTCCTCAGAGAAACAACATGCAAATGAAGTTAACAGTAGTTAGGGGTGAAGCCACCTGTGGTGTAGTGAGCTTCATTCGAAGAATGATCTCAATGGTGGTTTTGGGAGGGGCTCGTTTCCCAGCAAAGGAGAAGACTATGAGTATAAGACTTCGCGTTAACATCAGAGAGTTTTTAACTACATGAACTTAAGTGCTTTTTGGGCACTGTGGGCTGGTTGATAGGCTGCTGGACTGATTTGGTTAGTTGAAAGATAAACTGAAGAATCGTTAGTCTGTGTGGCCAACATCTGCTCCATCTGATAACTATGAGTGTGCAAACATTTGCTCCACATTCAGCACCGGGAGACCATGGAGCTTATCTGCCTGCTGCCTTATGATTGCAATCAGATTAATAGTTACTAATTATATGTAATTATTAACATTATTATTGTGTGTATGTATATAGTTATGTATTATAATATTATAATTATAAAAAATACTGCTACTACAGTTATTAATTCAGCTTGCCCCTTATATACTCCTGTCCCCAATTTCTGTCAAGATGGCTGAGCCCACTCTAGGGCTTAGGATAGGAGGGAAGAGAGTCAACATTCAGGGCTGCATCAGGAACCCTTGTTCCCTTGTAAATAAACTCTTTACTCCCAGCTTTTCTCCATAATGCTCCCTCTAGGTTGTGGCTTTCACTGAAATCTAAACTCCACAGATGACCAAAGGAACGGTTGTGTGGGAAACAAATTGAGGGTTTCAGAGGGGATGGGGAGTGGGAGGAGGGTTTCTTCTGGTGGTGGGGATTCAGGAGGGCACGGATTGCATGGAGCACTGGGTGTTATATGCAAACAAAGAATCATGGAACACACATCAAAAACTAATGATGTACTGTATGGTGACTAACATAATATAATAATAATAAAAGAAACGGTTGTGATGGTTAATGAGCAGGTGTGGACCTGTCATTCAACTTCGTGGCGCCTGGTGAACCAGCAGTGGTCAAACTCTAGCAAGCCCCAGTGTCACTCATAGGCCTGTTAAAATGCAGGTTTCTGAGCGCATTCTCTGTTTCTGATTCAGTGGGTCTGAAGGGGAGCCTGGAGTTTGCATTTCTAACAGGTTCCTGGGTGGTGCCTGTATGGCTGGTCTAGGACCTACACTCTGAGAATCACTGTTGGAAATTGTGACTCTCTGACTCTGGTGAAAGTGTTCGTCTTCCTTCGATCCCCTTGACATTACACTCTACTGTGCACTCTCTTGTAGCTCTTGTCTACTAACATTCCAGTCACCCCATACACACACTCTCAGAAGATCTTAGGGCGCTGAGATAATGGAAAAAATATGTATTGGTCTCTGTCCCTGGAGCTCCTACAACCCTTGTAATTTTCTAAATGATAAGAACACTAGGAACATCTCTTGTTCTAATATTTGTCTGCGACCTCCATCTCTGGCATAAGTCTCCTAAAACCCTTGTAAATTCCTAAACAATAAGAGCATGAAGAGCATCTTCTGTTCTATTAACTTTACTCTGGGTGAGCTCCTGGATGGCTCCCAAGATGGGATGGTCCCCAGAAAGATCAACTCAACATTAAAATTTTCAGGACTCCCTCCTCCAGAGAGGGAAGAGGGGTTAGAAACAGTAAATAATGGGTCATGCTTACATGAGGAAGCATCCATAACGTCCCAGCGGTATGGGGGTTCAGGGACCTTCCAGGGGTCCCCAGAAAGATCAACCCAACATTAAAATTTTCAGGACCCCCCCCCTTCCTCCAGAGAGGGGAAGAGGGGTTAGAAACAGTAAATAACGGATCATGCTTACATGAGGAAGCGTCTTTAACATCCCAGTGGTGTGGCGTTCAGGGAGCTTCCAGGGGGTCACACCTCAACACCGGGTGACATACCTCGACTCCAGGGGTCTGAAGCTCCTGCAGTAGGAATGCTACCAGACCTTCTCCCCCTAAGTATCTCTTCATCTGACTCTTCATCTGTATCCTTCGGCATATCCTTTAATAAACTGGTAAACCTAAGTTTACCAGAGTTCTGTGAGCTTCTCTAGCAAATTAAACCCAAAATGGGGGTCTTTGGAACCTCTAGTCTATAGCCAGTTGGTCAGAAGCTCAGGTGATAGCTTGAGCTTACAGCTGGCATCTGACGTGTGTGTTTTGCAGGTGAGGAGCAGTCCTGTGAGACAGAGGCCTTAAGCTCTGGGATGTGACCCTATTTCTGGATAGAACTGAGTAAATTGTAAGATACCCAGCTCGTGTCCCGGAGAATTGCTCGGTATGGAGGAAAACCTCCACACATCCAGAAGAGACCAGACGTGAAGTGTTCTGGGTAAAAGTAAAGGAGACTCCTAGAAAAGAAACACAGGGAGGAGCTGGGTTTTCCTCACAGAAGGAGGAAGACGAGTTTTCCCATGACAGATGCTCCACTGTCTTCCTGCTACTCTAGCTCCTGAGGTTGTCTGAGGACTGTCAGCAACCGTGGGACCCTCCAGCATTCGAGCTTCCAGAATGTCTTTACCTCCTCAGGTCCACAGATTTTCCCTTCATCTCTTAAATCTCATTCCTGTTACCCACTTGGAGAGTTACAGCCTGAAGCTTGTCCCTGTTCTGACCTTGTCCACCACATACGATGTGATTTGTACCTTTCTTCTCTGTAACCCTAACTCCTGCACAGAGTTCTTTTTTTTTTTTTTTGAAGATTTTATTTATTTATTTGACAGAGAGAAATCACAAGTAGATGGAGAGGCAGGCAGAGAGAGAGAGAGAGAGGGAAGCAGGCTCCCCGCTGAGCAGAGAGCCCGATGCGGGACTCAATCTCAGGACCCCGAGATCATGACCTGAGCCGAAGGCAGCGGCTTAACCCACTGAGCCACCCAGGCGCCCCCTGCACAGAGTTCTTGCCTCGCCCTGCTATTCCCCTGACTCTTTGAACACAAGGAGAGCTTGATCACCCTGATTCCTTTATTTAATTCATCTTTGATTCCTTGCTTAGCTTCTAGCCAGTCTCTCTACAGCCTGAAACCCACCATTGATCACGAGAATGACTCTTAATTTATTTGCTGTCTTATCTTTCCAGTGATCAGTGCCATTGTCATTGTCACAAACTGTCATTTCTGTTTTTCAGGGCACTGGCTGAGGTGATAAGATAGAAACAAGAAGAATTGAACTATGGTTAGAAGTGTAAGAGAGAAATCCATGACCATATAGAGAGTACATCCAGTTACAGTTGATTGGAAAAAAATCTTCAGGTCTGTCATGGAGGATACAATTAGGAATCAGACAGCATTAGACTCTAATGGTCTTTAAGTTAGGGATGATGTAATTTATATTAGTTTCACTGATAGAACCTAGCAGGTTTTAGAAAGAGAATTAATGAGTTGTGTCTCCTTTAGGATGATTCTCTGTCCATTATGTGGTGTGAAAAACCTTCAGGGTGCTCAAACGAATATTTTTAAATTTATTTTTAAAGATTTATTTATTTTAGAAAGAGAGAGTGTATCTGAGCAGGGGGAGGGACAGAAGGAGAGAGAGAGAGAATCCTCAAGCAGACTCCCCTCTGGGCAAGGGCAGGATAGCAGGCTCTATCCCGGGACCCTGTGATCACGACCTCTGCTGAAATCTCGAGTCTGCGCCCAACCGACTGAGCCACCGAGGCGCCTCTCAGATGAATAAATTTTAAAAAGCAATCGATCACCTATGTGTGTGCGTCAGTATGCACATACATTTGTTGTGTAAATATGGAAAAATCTGGGGAGGATAAATACTGTCTCGCTTTATCCGTCGGCCTATTGTTTTCATTTGTAGTTAGGTAAATGCTCCCCTTTACAATGTAAACTTTTGCAATAAAAATAAAAGTATTTTGGCGAAGAAGGTTGCTTTTGGCAAAAAGTGGTAGAAATAATACTTATATTTCCCAAGGCCCTACCGTATGTCAGGCGTATGTCCCCTCATTTATTCCTCACCACTGCCCTGCAAAGGCTGTAGTAGGTGTTACCTTTGTTTTGCAGATGAGACTCAAAGAATTATTGGAGTTCATCAGTTCTCAGATGACATTTTAAAAGAATAGTTGAATGAATCTTTTTTAAAAACTTTTTTTAAAGTTTTTAATCTTTTTAAAAAATTTTTTTAAAACTTTCAAATTTTTATTTAAATTCTAGTTAGCTCACATATGGTATCATACCGATTTCAAGAGTGAGTGAGGGGCACCTGGGTGGTGGCTCAGTTGTTGGGTGTCTGCCTTTGGCTCAGGTCAAGATCCCAGGGTTCTGGGATCAAATCCCATATCAGGCTCCTTGCTCAGCCGGGAGTCTGCTTCTCCCTCTGCCTCTCCCTGCTTGCGCTCTCTCTCTCCCTCTCTCTGTCAAGTAAATAAATTAAAAAAAAAAAAAAGAGAGTGAGTGAATCTTCTCATTGGTGGTGTCTTAAATTTGATAAAATAAGTTTCACTATGATTATCACATATAATGCTCTCTTTCATTCATGGTTGAATTGACTCTAATTCCTGTACTTCTTTCCCCCATTAAATTGCATTATCTTGTCTTTTTTCCCCCTAAGTTTTAAAAAATTTATTTTCATAATTTCTGCCCCCCCCTGTGGGGCTGAAACTCATGGCCCCAACATCAAGAGTTGCATGCTCTTCCAACTGAGCCATGTAGACACCCCAATTTCATTATCTTTTCTAAAAAAAGCAGATTTTTTGCTCCTTCTCCAAATTTTTTCTCCCCCACTTATACACACACACACACACACACACACACACACACATTTCCTCCCCCTTTCTCTCTCACATATCTTTATATCTCAGTCCAAGCTAAAAATAATCCTGCTCATAAGATGCTCTGCCTTATGTCAGGCCTTATGCTTATTTTGAGTTTAGCCATGGTGAACTTCATCTATCACACTGATGTGTTTGTCTCGTTTTCTGCTAAATGACTCAGTTATCTGTGTTGTTTGATCCATTTTACCCACAACCCTTCAGAATCAGGTGCCTTGACACTGGGGAAGAAGTTAACCCTCTCTCTTATAAATACGGTTAATTGGACAAATTAATTCTGACTGATACAATAAAATTTTTTTATTTTCTTGGGCAAGGGAGCTGCCCTAGGCCAGCCAGTGCGTCTCACCCTGACCCTGCCACTCTAAATACTGTCTGCCTTCCTGGAGCATCAAACGTGGTTGAAGATTTGCTTCAAGAAAAGTAGGACATAGAAAAAAGGTCAGTGAACATCTTTGAAAGAAATTTTTATCTTAAAGCAAATGTGAAGATATTATTGAATAGAATGAAATACCCACATGCATTTTACAGTGAACCTTTAATGACATTTCAAGCTGGTGGTAGACTACTGTTGGCCACTTATGGTTGAAACTACAGGTTTTAGAGCAAAACTTTGAGTCCCACCTCCACCTTTTTCTAGCTGTGTGTCCTTGGGCAAGTGGCTTAACCTCTTTGAGTCTCCATTTCCTGATCTATAAAATGGGAATAATAGGATCACCTGCCTTATGGGGTTATCATGGGAATGAATGACGAGCGCGTGTTAAATGTCAGAGCAGTGGCTGGAACAGAGTAAACTCTCATTAATGTTAGCTCTTTCCATTTTTATTTATGCTTCCAGGTGTCCCCCAGGGCAATTCTTTTGTTCTCCTCTTTTTGTTAAGGTGTCTTGGTGCCAGAGTTCTAGAAGCCCTTCCCCAGGATTCGCTGCAGTGGGCTACACTTGCTTCTTTTCTGTTGGTCTTTCGTAATGTTTCAGGAATGTGCTGTTCTCTTTTCTCTTTCCTTTTTTTGCAGCACCATTAAAAACAAAGAGTAGCTGTTTTAGGAATTTGGGAAATGAAGGGAAATGAGTCTCAGTTTCACTTGTGTTTAAAATGAAAAAACCTCATGGTTGGGAAGAGCAAGCTGATAGTTAAGATTTTGGGGGCATAGATGTGAGGAATTTCAGGCTCAGCTCCCTTTGGGACTGGCTTGGACTCAGCTGGTCATAAAACATGAAGTCTGTAATTAAAGCTTTCTCTTGTAAGACTTAGGAAATGTGCAGTCTCATCTGGTTATGGCTCATTGGGGAATGAATTTTCTGACGCAGATGAGGTTTAAAAAAAACCCATAGCGTCTCTTTATTTGGTTAACATTATTTCTGCACTTTATTTTTCCTTGTCAGTTTAAAAAGGAAGAGGGAAGAGTAAAGCACCCTGCCAAAACTTGGCAGTTGAATTTCAGTGAGCACAGACTCCCTGCCTACAGCAGCGTTTGGAGTGGCTACCCCATAAGGGCCCCATAGGCTCTTCCTGGTGTAACAGACCACCGTGTTCTGCATGAAGAAGAACGCTCCAGAGCCTGGAAGCCCCAAGAAAGGACCAGTATAGGACTAGAAGGCACCTGTCCTCTGTTCTCTCTTGCCTCTTCCATTTTATTTATTTATTTATTTTTAAAGATTTTATTTATTCGACACAGAGATCACAAGTAGGCAGAGAGGCAGGCAGAAAGAAGGGGAAGCAGACTCCCCGCTGAGCAGAGAGCCCGATGTGGGGCTCCATCCCAGGATGCTGAGATCATGACCTGAGCCGAAGGCAGAGGCTTAATCACTGAGCCACCCAGATGCCCTGTCTTGCCTCTTCCATCTGATAGCATCTTTGGCTTGACAGTCCAGGAATTGGAGGGCAGATCCTGCAATTCCCCAGTGACATGGCTGGGCTCAGCTCTGCCCCCTCCTCCGCTGCCAGAACCTAAATATTTGAAGGGCAGAGGGCAGGGTATGCGCAGTCTAGGGGTTTGGAGAGCAGTAGGAACTGCACCTTCCCTTGCTACCCTCCTTCACCCACAAACATCTTCTAGGCTCGTGATTTTTGCACCTACAATTAAAGCATACGAATACGACTATGTTTTACAGTGATCGAGTGCTTCTGAGTTGCTGTGTACCATGCTAAACACAACAACATTAGAGGGCAGATACTGTGTCTATATCAAGGGTGAGCTTGAAGCATGCAAGAAAAGATTGGGGAAATTATTTCAGTCACAGGGAGGTCAGTGTATTGGTCAGGGTGTTCCAGAAAGAAGGAACCAGTGGGAGGTATGTATATCCTTCCTCCTCTGCCTTTTGTTTCATTCAGGCCTTCCATAGATTGAATGATGACTGCTCACATTGGGGCGGGCAATCGGCTTTACAGAGCGGATTCAAAGGCTAATCTACCAGAAATACCCTTGCAGACACATCCAGAAGTAATGTAAATTTGGGTACTGTGTAGCCAGTCAAGTTGATACATAAAGTTAATCATCAAAGTATCAGATACTGAACCAGATCTGACGGATGGGTCGGAGTCTGTTATATTGACAACGGAGCTGTTACATTGACTTGCTATCGATGCGAAACAAAGCACATCCTACAGAAGCAAGCACTCATTTCTATAGTGTCTGCAGGCCATCTTGGGTGTTTAAGTTTTGCTTGCCTGGGTGGCTGGCTGGGATGGTTCTGCTCTGTGTGCCTCTCTCATCTTCCTCCTGAGACCAGCAGGTTAGCCTGGATGTGGATAAGAAGGAAATTGGAAAAATGCAAGGTCTCTTAAGGCCAACTCTTGAGATTGGTATATTCACTTTTGCCTCGTTCAGTTAGCCAAGGTATGTCACCAGGCTGAACCCAAGGTCAGGAAGCAAAGAGATACACTCTACTTCAGTGGGATAGAGTAGATGCTATGGTGTACCTCCTGATCCCACTTCAGAACTTATTCCCCTCAGAAGCTAGGAATATTTATTGCTGAGGATGCCTCGCAGCTAAGGCCCCCTAACACTCCTATCTACCCACTTTCACCCTCAGCTCGGATCTCCCATCCCCACTGCCTGCCGGGAACTGTTTGGTTCAAGGGTGCCCCCGTAGGCCACCCACATGCATTCACTGGTCAGGTGTGACAGTACAGAGACCCAACCCCTCTCCTCAATTCAAAACATTTCCCAAGGGCCATCCCAGCTCCTGAGCCTCCCGTGGGTTTGGCTGAGGCCTTGGCTGCAACTGACTTGGTCCCATTTTTCTCCCTTACCCCGTCTTGCTTCCCTTGCTCTGTTAAAAGTGCTGTTTCCAAGAGCATGCCTCAGGAGTTAACCACTTGCAAACCTAACCTTCAACACAGGAGGATTTTCAAAGACGGTGGCAAACCGTATGGATAGAATATAGGAAATCTGGGACCAACAGTGCCATTTATCACACCTTTGCATTTAACAACTAGACTGAACTGCATTCCAGAGTAGAACAAAAGTATGTATTGGAGAAAACAATCCCTGTCTGAAATGACTAATGTGTACTTAAACCATTAATACTGGACCTTGAACTGTTTTTTTTTTTTTAAAGATTTTACTTATTATTTGACAGAGAGATCACAAGTAGGCAGAGAGGCAGGCAGAGAGAGGGGGAAACAGGCTCTCCACTGAGCAGAGAGCCCAATGCAGAGCTCGATCCTAGGACCCTGAGATCATGACCTGAGCCCAAGGCAGAGGCTTACTCTGAGCCACCCAGGCGCCCCTAGAGTTGTTTTTGAGATGGAACTCAGTTTGCAAAGGCTGATGATCCTGAAGAGTTGTGGGCAAATGGAAATTTTGTAGATTGAATAAAATTCCAAATTTTTGGTGGAAGTTCAGTATTCTAACGGTAAAAATGCAGTGAGTTGTTTTATGGATAAATGTCTTAATAACATTGATTTTCGTCCACGTCAGGATTTTATATGTCAGCAGTTTATTTCATTTTTATAAATAAACCCTTCCCTATCTTTTTTTTTTTTTAGTTTTTTTATCAGACAGAGATCACAAGTATGTGGAGAGGCAGACCGAGAGAGAGAAGAGAGAGAGAGAGAGAGAGGAGGAAGCAGGTTTCCCACTGAGCAGAGAGCCTGATGTGGGGCTCAATCCCAGGACCCTGAGACCATGACCTGAGCTGAAGGCAGAGGCTTTAACCCACTGAGCTACCCAGGCACCCCAGCTCCTTCCCTATCTTAAAAATAATTCCATGTGTGAAATTATGGCATGTTGTCATAAATTTATTTTTGGTCCCTGGTTCTTAGTAGATTTCCTTTGCATCATTTTTAAACTGATGGGAACCTTAGTAAGTTTGAGGGACTCCAGGGAAAGGTATGGGCATGGGATGAGTGGAAATAGATGCTGTGGATATACTGAACAGAGCACATGCACATCCCAACAGAAGAAACATTTGGCTACACAGTGTTTCTGCAGAAAAAAGCAGGAACTGAGAAAGTAGAGAATTTGCTCTACTCAGAGATGGGTATTTTCTGCCAAGATTTTATTTATTTATTTGAGAGAGAGATAATGAGCAGGGAGGAGAGGGAGAGTGGGAGCCTGAAGCTGTGGGATTCCGTCCCAGGACTCTGGGATCATGACCTGAGCCGAGGGCGGATGGTTAACTGACTGAGCCACCCAGGTGCGACAGGGATGGGTCTTGATAACATACTACAGAAGGGCAATTCAGTGAGGAAATTAGGAGGGTTTTGTTGTTGTTGTTGTCCCAGTGCAGGGAGTGAACACATGATCCTGAGATCAAGACCTGAGCTGAGCTCAAGAGTCAGACATTTAACAGACTGAGCCCTCTGCGGCCCCAGGAAATGAAGAGTTCTAAATAGAATATTGGTTACATGGCTGTAACCATGGCTACATGGCGGTATCCATGTAACCATGGCTCCGGGGGTCTGAAGAAGGGCCGGCAGGGCCAGAGAGCAGATCAGAACGCTGGTGGTTGACGGGCTGGAGGCCTCAGGAAGAGGGAGAAACAGACTCAGATCAGTGATAGTGCAACAAAAACATACTCAATACTTGTGATCTACAAGTTGTGTTTATGTTCATTTTCCTGCTGTTTCCTGTGGGAAGGTTGAGGTTTTCTAATGTGTGTTTCCTGTAGTAGACAGGGTCTAGGAAATATTTTTGATATTTTATTTTTTAAAATATTTTATTTGGGGGAGAGAGAGAGAAAGAGAAGGTGAGTGAGGGGGAGGAGAGCGGAGAGGGAGACGCACACTCCCCGCTGAGCAGGGGGGCCGAGGTGGGTCTTGATCCCAGGTCCCCGAGATCATGACCTGAGCCAAAGGCAGACGGTTAACCGACTGAGCCACCCAGGTATCCTAATTCCTTATTTTTTAAAAGATTTTATTTATTTATTTGACAGAGATCACAAGTAGGCAAAGAGGCAGGCAGAGAGAGGGAGAAGCAGGTTCCCTGTTGAACAGAGAGCCCGATGCGGGACTCGATCCCAGGACCCTGAGATCATGACCTGAGCCGAAGGCAGAGGCTCAACCCACTGAGCCACTCAGGTATCCCCCAATTGCTTATATTTTAAGAACAGAATTTAGTACAAGGAACAGGATACATGGGAGATGGCAGGACTGAGAAGCCTAGAGTGGGACAGTACACCACCCCTGCTCCTACCACTGCCTAAAGATGAAGAGGCCGTAGGATCAAGGATCACCACGCGGAAGCTGGAACCGCAGCAGGGCTTGCTGTGAGAGCTGGGTCCGCAGATGAGAGGGTCGCTGGAGCAGGAAGAGACGGGGCGAAATGGCCCGGCTTCTCCCTGTTTGCTCCCAGTATTCCTTCAGAGCCTCCTGTTGGCTGAACTGATGCCAAAACCAGAGAGCAAGGAAGCTGGGAAAGAAAATCCTCATGATACAGAAGATGGCAGAGGAGGGTAAGGAATGGATCCAAGGGCAAAGCAGGCCCCGAGGAGCCTATGTCCTCAACTTGCCTCCTCTCCATGGAAACGTCTTCCTTCTCTGCCACTTCTGAGTCTCTGATCCTGACACTGGCCTCATCCAGGCTCCCTTGGTAGCCGGTTTCCATTTTGCGGACACAGGCAAGAGATTGGGAGGGGCGAGGTCAGATTATTGGAAAGGTCAGATTGTTCTCTGACAATCCCCTGCCCTCCTCCCACTACCCTTGCCACTCTCTCTCCCTGTTGGAGATCCCGCTGGCGGGCCTCTTCTGCATGGCTTCCAGACTCACTAGGACTCATTGGGGGTGCAGTGGCTTCTGGGTGTCTTATTATCTCCTGTTGAGTCTCTTTGTTCTGCCCATAGCTAGCTCAGTTGTATCTTTATGAACGTCTGTTCATTTGAACAATTGTGTTCTGTTTCCATACCCTGACCTACTGTATTCATTTTCCAACTCCTTGCAAGTGGTTTGCTTTGCCCCTCTATTTAGATCAGCAGTGTGGCCTAGTGGGAAAAGCGTGGCCTATTGACAGACGTGGTTTTATTTTTGACTCAGTTGTATACCAACTGGGTTACTGACTGGGGAAGTTATTTAACTTAGCCTCAGTTTTCTTGCCTGCAAGATGGGGATAAAGATGGCTGTCACTTGGATTAAATAAAATCTGTGCCTGACTGGTATATTCCAGGCCTCATAAGCCTACTGTCACCGAACAAGTTCTCACATTCTTTTCTTTTTAACATTTTTAAACATTTAAATTCAGTTAATTAACGTATAATGTATTATTAGTTTCAGAGGTAGAGTTCAGTGATTCATCAGTCTTCTGTAATACCCAGTGCTCGTTACATCACATGCCCTTCCCAATGTCCATCACCCAGTTACCCCATCCCCCTACTCCTCTCCACTCTGGCAACTCTCAGTTTCTTTCCTGTGATTAAGAGTCTCTTATTGGGGGGGCGGGGAGTGCCTGGGTGGCTCAGTGGTTTAAGCCTCTGCCTTCAGCTCAGGTCATGATCTCAGGGTCCTGGAATTGAGCCCCACATAGGGCTCTCTGCTCAGTGGGGAGTCTGCTTCCCCCTCTCTCTCTGCCTGCCTCTCTGCCTACTTGTGATCTCTCTCTCTGTCTAGCAAATAAATAAATAAAAATCTTAAAAAAAAAAAAAAGAGTCTCTTATGGGGTTACCTGGGTGGCTCAATTGGTTAAGCATCTGCCTTTGGCTCAGATCATGATCCTAAGGGTTTGGGATTGAGTCCCACATCGGGCTCCCTGCTCAGTGAGGAGTCCGCTTCTGCCTCTGCCCTTCACCCCACTTGTGTTCTCAGTCTCACATTCATTTTCTCTGAAATATAAATAAATAAACAAGGTTTTTTTCCCCTCTCTGATTTCGTCTTTTATTTTTTCCTCTCTTCTGCTTTGATCCTCTGTTTTGTTTCTTAAGTTCTACATATGAGTGAGATCATATGATAATTGTCTCTCTCTGACTAACTTATTTCACTTAGCCTAATTCCCTCTAGTTCCATCCACGTCATTGCAGATGGTAAGATTTCATTCTTTTTGATGGATGAGTAATATTCCTGTGTGTGTGTGTGTGTGTGTGTGTGTGAACACACACTACATCTTCATTCATCTGTCCATGGACATCTGGACTCTCTCCATAGTTTGGCTATTGTAGATATTACTATAAACATTGGGGTGCAGGTTCCCCTTTGGATCACTACATTTATATCTTTGGGATAAACAGTGGGGAGTTTTCTCAGAAAGTTGAAAAGAGAGCTACCCTACGACCCAGCAATTGCACTACTGGATATTTACCTCACATTTTATTTTTATATTCCAATTTTTGTGGTGTGGATCCCCATCCTATTTGACTGGAAGAAATCCATGCAGAGTATCTTCAGTTATTTCTAGAAGTTCTCAAAGAAATTCCCACGCTAACCTATCTCTCTTTTGCAATTGCAAATGTCCAGCATTTGCTTGCAAGGCTATTGCTGAGGCTTTGCCAAAGCTGATGTTTTCCCAGGGCCACTGTCCATCATCAGAACACTGTCCATGCCGGAGTTGTTGACCCTCAGAGCTCCCAAAGGGTCTAGTCCCTGGGAGGCCTCCCTGTGGAGAGGACGGGAGAATGGCGTTCCCCTGCCTCTGAGCTGTCTCAGTCCCAAACATACAGAGCCTCTCAGAGTTTCTTTGACTAGTTTCTCACCTAGTTTCACATGAGAACAAAACAGCTCAGAGAGGTTCTGGAACTTGTTTCCGCCGTCTCTTCTGGAGGGAGATCATGGCCAGGCTAGAAGGGGAGTAGATGCTTTGCCATCTCTTCCCTTTCTCTCCCTCCCTTCCACATCTCTCGCCAAACCCCAAGCCCTCCTTCCTTTTCCGTTTACTAAACTGAAGCTTCTGTACACAGCAGCCATTGTGGGATGGAACAGTGGGAGTCGATTAGGGAGGGGGAGGTGTGTGTGTGGGTCCTTGATGAGCCAGTGGCCACGCGAGTTATGCAGAAATCATTCCCAGTATAAAACTGGTGCAGAATGAAGTCTTAATAAAGGGTCGACGCTATTATTATATAAATAGGAAACCCCATTTCCTACCAATCCTATACTACAGGTTCTTCAAGGTCGCATTTAGATGCATTGCTTGCAAGAAGCCTGCTGTAATCTGTTGAGTATGAAGTCCTCTCTCCCTCTGCATTCTTTCCTAGGGCTGTGGTTACCAAGTAGCAAAAACCACAGCGGTTTATAACAACAGAAATTTCTCCCTCACTGTTCTGAAATCCAGTTGTCAGCAGAGCCATCCCGTTTCTGTTGGCTCCTGGAAAGAATGACTCCTTGCCCCTGCGAAGCTTCTGGTGGCTCTCGGCAAACCTCCATGTATGTATCTTGGCCTGTGGCTGCGTCACTGCTGTCTGCTCCCACCTTCCTGGTTTGCCTTGGTTTTTACAAGCTCTTCTCTCTCTGAATGAAGGACATCAGCCCTGCATTAGGCCCCACCCTGATGACCTCATTTTAACTTGATATTTGCAAAGACCCTAGTTCCAAAAAAGATCACATTCTGAAGTCCTGGGGGTTAGGATTTCAACATACCAATTTTGGGGGGGACACAATTCAATCCACAACATCCTCCAATAATCTGAACTCTAATACCAATTTTCATTTTTTTATGTCTTACATTCTAGTTGATTGTGTAATAATTTTTTTAATTAAAGATTTTATTTATTTGAGAGAGTGTGAGAGAGAGAACAAAAACAGGAGGAGTGGGAGGCAGAGGGAGAGAGAGAAGCAGATGGGGCAGGGAGCCTGATTTGGGACTTGATCCCAGGATCCTGGGTTCATGACCTGACCCTGTATTGCAATTTTTCACAATTTTTCTTTTATCTTCCCTCACAACATTGAACACTCCAAGGACAGAATGTATTTCTTTTTCTTTTCTTTTCTTCCCCCCCCCCCTCCCGATTTTACTTATTTGATGGAGAGAGAGAGCACATAAGCAGGGAGTGCAGCCCCAGGAGAGGGAGAAGCAGACTCCCTGCTGATCAGGGAGCCTCTTGTGGGGCTTGATCCCAGGACCCCTGGGATCAAGACCTGAGCTGAAGGTAGACGCTTAGCCGACTGAGCCACTCAGGTCCCCCAAGAATGTATGTCTGATTCACTTTTGTGTTCCTGCCAGTACCTGCCTGGCCATAATAGGTTTGGTAGTTCCTAAATGCTTGAGTTTCTTTCCTGACTCACGACCAGTCCATTAGACCTGAGCAAGCCGCTGCCTGCTCAGTATGTGCAGTTTTGAGTTTCTTGTGTTTTTGGCCCTTTGGCTGATATCTTTTCTTGAGAGAATATGGATCAAGAGGATGGTTTCAGCCTGCCTCAGAGGTGAAATATTTATGTTTTCGGAGAGTGAATAGTGGGCTTCACTCTACCAGGGATACAATCTTGGTTGTCCTGTGTATGTGTCTGTCTCTCTTTTTTTTCTTTCTTTTGCATTTTCAGCATCCTGCTGATGTCCTTAGTTACAGTTGCTATGGAAGTATTTTAATGTTTCCTGCTGTGCAGGGCGATCTGGTGCCCAGAGCCCTCTTTAGTACATTTGTGATGATGCCCAAACCATGGGTTTCACTTGCTAATTTTCTGGCCTGGTAACTGGTTGTCATCAGGGGAGTGATGGGCCTTTCTTTTGGTCCCCTGATTTATTACATTGATTTTCTTTTTCTTGGGTTCTAGAGCACTCATCATCTTACATACTCCGCTGATTATTTCACAGAATATAATGACAGAGCCAGCCCCATCTTCTTGTCTTTGAGTAAATCAGTGAACAGAGGCAGTGTTTTTGATACTAACATGGCGAGGGGTGATCTGAGCTTGTTAAAACACTCGAAATCTTTCAAGGAAGCAGAATTTAAGGATTGAGACTAATAAGTGGAAGACAGAAAGCTGGGTTATCTGGAGACTGGGACTCTGGTCTGTTTTATAAAATGGGAAAGTAAGTAATACGCATCACCTGCTTGAAAGGATTGTTGTGAGGATAACGTAATTAATGTATACAAAAGCAGTTGTAAGGGGCACGTGGGTGGCTCAGTGGGCTAAAGCCTCTGCCTTCAGCTCAGGTTAGGATCTCAGGGTCCTGGGATGGAGCCCCACATCGGGCTTTCTGCTCAGCAGGGAGCCTGCTTCCTCCTCTCTCTCTCTGCCTGCCTCTCTGCCTGCTTCTGATCTCTGTCAAATAAATAAATAAAATCTTAAAAAAAAAAAGGCAGTTTTAAGCTGTACAATGCTATAAATGCTCTCAAATGCCACTGTGAATAATGTCAGTTACAATCTTAATGGTCTTGGCTCTGCATTTGACCTGGTGACCATGAGAAGCAACTTAATCTCTGGTAAAGACCCGAGTTGGCCTCTTTACTAAGCCATCTGGGCAAATAAATGTTCAAGCCATTTTGTAGCATTTTCAATGTCAAGAAGTTTTGGGTGTTAACCTTTTCTTTCTTCATCTTTTACTGGGGAGGAAAGGGATAATATGACTTTAATTAAGTAAAAAGGAAGAGAAATCTTGATTTTTTTGGTGATCTTTTTCAGATTCTTTAATATAAATTCTCTCTGATGCATCTGTTGCTTGTTTGCTGTATTGGCATGTCCTGTTGTAATTTTATTCCTCCCAAGAAATTTTTTGTGTGTGACTTTGGTTTGGGGTAGACATTCGACCCCTTACTAGAACACATTTAGGCATGCAGACTTTGCTGTTCCAAAGAAAAGTCCTGAATGCATTAGTGATTTGATTTATGTATTCTAGTGTTTTTTTTTTTTTTTTTTTTTTTAAGATTTAATTTATTCATTTTAGAGAGCCTGAGCAGGGGGGAGTGTGGTGGAGCAGAGCTGGAGGAGGAGGAGGAGGGAAAGAATCTCCAGCAGACTCTGGTTATCAGGGAGCCCTACATGGGGCTCATGACCCTGACCTCATGACCCTGAGATCATGACCTGAGCTGAAATCAAGAGTCGGGGGTGCTTGGGTAGCTTAGTCAGTAAAGCATCTGTCTTCAGCTCTTGTCATGACCTCAGGGTCCTGGGATCAAGCTCCCCTGCTCAGCAGGGAGTCTGCTTCTCCCTCTCCTGGGGCTGCTCCCTCTGCTTGTGTTCTCTCTCTCTCAAATAAAATCTTTGTTTTTTTTTTTTTTTTTAAAGTACACTCATCTTAAAAACAAAAACAAGAGTAGGACCCTTGATGACTGAGGTATCCAGGTGCCCCATATGTATTCTACCTTTTGAAAATCTATCTATTCTAGAGATGTTCCAGAAATTGATATCATTGCAGTTAAACAGAATTCTTTATGAAGCATTTTGTGCCTGACAGCTCCAGATATATTCATTATGCAGCTTCTCTTGAAGCATTTTCAGTTTGCTCATTTGGAGCAAATTTTTTCTGCTGAATGCAGTTGGTTCCTAGACACTGACTCATTTTCCTAATACGAGTACACTTTTTTTTTCCAGTTGCCTTTCTCTTGCCAGTATGTCATCCAGTTCTTCCTTAGTGTCCTGTCAGAATATGGTCAGCTCATCATGAACAGGAAATGGGCTTCTTGTCCACTCTTACGAAAGTAGAATTAAGTCACATATTTTGATTTTTAAATTATAAGAAAAGGAGTATTAAAAAAAAAAAAAAAGGAATGGCCAGAAACCTAACTAATTTTCATCCTCAGGACTGTTATAAGGAGCTTAAATAAATGAGACACCACAAAACAAAATCTGCAGTTTGCAGATTTTTTGAGTAGAATGGATCAGAATTTCCATTTTACTTTAAATATCAAATAGCTTAATGTGGTCAGTATAAATAAACCCAGGAACCAGAGTTTTCTTGGAAGACAACAGTGGTTTCATGTGGGCAGATGAACATCTCAACACAAAAACTTCGCCATATGCTCAGGACTATTTCGATGTATTTAGCTTTTGGTGCAAATTCCATCTGTAGAAAACAAACCCAGAAGACCTTACAAAGTCAAGGATAAACTCATTTCACTTAAATGCCAGTAATGTCAGCCCTAAAAATCAGAACTTTTAGTTCTGTCTAATCTAGTAATCACCGTGATAATTTTTGCAGCCACGGTTGCATAATTATGGGGACTGACCACAGTGACCATTTGTGTAGAAAAGTCTGAAGTTATTGAAGCATATAACATAGAGCACAGATTTGATTCAACTACGTAGATGATTCACCCCAGAAACGTTCCTCAGAGGGGTGCCTGGCTGGTTCAGTTGGTAGAATATGTGACTCTCAGTCTTGAGGTTGTAAGTTTGAGGCCCACAGTGGGTGTAGATTACTTAAAAGTAAAATCTTTGAAAGAAAAAATGTTCTTTATGAATTCCATTGAATTATTTGGTTACTTGCCCCGATCTTTCACTTTAGTTGAGGCTATATGTTGACTTTATTGAAATAATACCTTATAGGATAAAAATAGTTTATTCTGCCACAATTTCTCTTCATTGCTAGTTCAAAAATTTCTCCCAAAGTTTTGATGGGTGCCAGTTTGGAACCAATCTCTGTAAGCCTCAATTTTTGCATTTGTGGAAGGCGAAAACAACATAAAGCTGTTGCATTGATTAGTGGAATGGTACAAAATACTAACATATATTAAATACTCAGTAAATCTAGATATTTTTCACTTTTACTGATATTTACTGGTAAAGACGTGGCTTTGGAAGTCATTAAAGGTTTTGTGGCATAGCTCCTTAGCCATGAAAGACAAGTGTCCTGATACAAATCTGCAAAAAAATACAGTGCTTCCAGATGCAAAGTGAATTACAGAATTTAAGCAACTACTCTCATGAATGAATCAAGACATGGTTTTACATTATTTGTTGATAGTTGCTTTGGAGCAGAGCTTGATACACAAAGGCTCACTTTGCTTGGATATTATTTTTATTACTATTTTGCCAATTTAAAAAATATTATCTACTACAATGTGATAAGAATTTGGGTGCAAGTAGTTTCTTTGGGATGTGACCCCAGCAAGCATGATCAAGGAGTGGGAAAGTAAGACTGGCAAGAAAGGAGTGTCATTAAGGGTGACTTGATAAGTAGGTCACTGTAGTGGGGGACGGGGCTCAATCCCACTCAACCCTCTGAGAGATTTCAGAACATGTTGGCTTTAAGCAAGGTCCTCCATTTAGCTCAAAACTGTACATATCTTATCACTTACCATCAATTTATTTTATTTATTTTTATTTTTATTTTTTTTAAAGATTTTATTTATTTATTTGACAGACAGAGATCACAAGTAGGCAGAGAGGCAGGAAGAGAGAGAGGAGGAAGCAGGCTCCCTGCTGAGCAGAGAGCCCAATCTGGGACTTGATCCCAGGACCCTGGGGTCATGACCAGAGCCAAAGACAGACGCTTAACCATCTGAGCCTCCCAGGCACCCTTCACTTTCTGTGTGTTTTAACCACATGAATAAAGTTTGGGAAGCATTGCTATAAACCTTGCTTGGCAGAAATACAGAGACTTCAGCTGGAGAAATGAAAATTTAGTTAAGTAGTGGGTCAGAAGGTGTGAGGTCAGAAGTTAGAGGCTTTGGGTCTTTGTATCCCTGGAAACCGAAAGGCAGAAATTGAGGTAAAAGCAGAGTCAGTGGGAGGAAACTACAGAGAGGCAAATGAAAGTTTGTATCCAAGCTGTCTGAAAAGTATTATGGACTGCTTGTGAGGGTCAGTGCATTATCTCATTTAATTCTCATGATAATCATGTGGATTGGGATCTTTAGTTTTTTCCCCAAGCCCCCAAATGAGCCACCCAGGTGGTTTGCTTTCTTTCCTCCCTCCCTCCCTCTCTTTTTTCTCTCTCCCTCCCTTCCTTTCTTCCTAACTTCCTATCTTTCTTTTTAAAAATATTTTATTTATTTAGTTGAGAGAGAGAGAGAGCGCGCGCGCAAGAGCCAGAGCCAGGGGAAGGGCAGAGAAGCAGACTCCCTGCTAAGCCGGGTCTTGATTCCAGGACTCTGGAATGATGACTTAATCCAAAGGCAGATTAATCAGCTGAGGCACCAAGGTACCCTCCAATATTAGAATTTTCTTAAATGGCAGGACATATCGACCTTGGGAAACAGGTTTAAGTTTTGCTTGTGCTTTCCAATGGTATAAACAAGAAATGACTCAGGTCAAATTAGTCTTGAAAAATACACTAAGTTGGGGCGCCTGGGTGGCTCAGTGGGTTAAGCCGCTGCCTTTGGCTCAGGTCATGATCCCAGGGTTCTGGGATTGAGCCCTGCATCGGGCTCTCTGCTCAGCAGGGAGACTGCTTTCCTTTCTTTCTCTCTGCCTGCCTCTCTGCCTACTTGTGATCTCTGTCAAGTAACTTAAAAAAAAAAAAAGAAAAAAAATACACTAAGTTAAGCTTTGTTAATATGACTACGCTGGTTTTGTCTGCTAATGGAATATTCAATGCTGGTCTCTGTTTTTTTATTTTAACATATCTGACATGTTTCTTTCACACCATTATAGACTCATTAATGGAAGAAATGTTGACAGTCACTGCTTTTTCACCATGATATAAGAATCCCTCCTATAATTTCAAAATTCAAGATAGTGGTTAACTGGGGCATCTGGGTGGCTTAGTTGGTTTAGTGTCCTATTCTTGATTTCAGCTCAAGTCATGACCTCAGGATTGTGAGATCAAGCTCCAGGTTGGGCTCTGAAGTGAGCGCTTCATTCTTTCTCTTTTCCTTCTGCCCCTGCCCAGTTGTGTTCTCTCTCTCTCTAAAGGGGGGAAAAAAAAAAGAAAAAGAAAAAAAGAAAAAAGGGAAATTCTAATATTATAACCAGTCACTGTGAAGAATAAACAGGCACTGCTTTCTCACTGTATGAGCTACTTGATAGCGCTATTTAACAATGAGCCTCATTCCATGTTCCTGATTTACAAACTGTCTTTTTGGTGTATGCACTGTGAACTTTTACTAATTATTACTTTAATGATTTACTGATTTTACTTCTGTTATTTCTGAACTTTTGACATATGCTAAGCCATCCATACTTCATATAATTTAAGAATTATTTCTTATAAGGATGCCTGGGTGGCTCAGTCGGTTAAGCCTCTGCCTTCAGCTTGGGACATGATCCCAGGGTCCTGGCTTCAAGCCCCACGTCGGGCTTCTTACCTGCTTTTCCCTCTCCCTCTGCCTGCTGCTCTCTCTGCGTGTTCTCTAACAAATAAATAAAATTCTGAGGAAAAAAAATTATTTCTTACATTAATAATTTAATTTCTTATTTATTTTAATGGGCACTGAATGTTTTTGAATTACCTTTGATATACTAATAAAAATGGCTTGCTAATTGTTTAAAGCATGGATTATTAGCTATTCTCTTTAATTAGATTGGAATATGCTGTTTGAATCAATAATAGCTTAGGCAACCAGAGGTGATTAAAAAAATTGAGCATGAGAAGGTTGTGAATTAAAGGCTAGAAATGGGTGCGCCTGGGTGGCTCAGTGGGTTGGGCCTCCGCCTTCGGCTCAGGTCATGATCCCAGGGTCCTGGGATTGAGCCCACGATGGGCTCTGTGCTCAGCAGGGATCCTGCTTCCTCCCTCCTCTCTGCCTGCTTCTCTGCCTGCTTGTGGTCTCTGTCTGTCAAATAAATTAAAAAAAAAAAAAAAAAAAAGGCTAGAAATGGAAACAAATAGGAAGCCCAGCTACTGAAAAATGCAGAAAGGGAGATTATGTTGAACTGTATCATAGAAGAGATCTGAGAGACACACAGAATTAGGTGTTGTGTGAAGAGGGGCTATGGAGCTATAGGAGTTGAACATAAGGAAGCAGGAGCAAAATGGTTTTCGGCTCTGCAGTGTTGTTTGGGCTTTAAGAGAATAACAGCTCTTGTTTCTGGCTTTGCAATTTCAGTGAGATTTAGAATAGCCCTATGAACATTTTTGAAGTGTTGGGGGCGGGTGAAAGGTTGTATGAATTATGTAAATTGCCACTTCAGTGGGTGGGGGCACTTGCTGGCTCCTGTTCCTCTTTGGTCTGGGGAAACTATTAGGGTTTCCTTCAAATCAGGAATGTAGCCAGAGTGCCCACTAGGTGGTGCTCACATTACTGTATGAAATTCCATGACCTCTATTTAGTAGGATATAAGGATATTAAATGTTAGAACCAAAAGGCAGAACATATCTACGATTTGAGCCTCAGGATATGAAGTTTTCATACATTGAGATAACATGGCTTTTAAAAAATATAATGTGACATCAAAATGTCTGTGCATAAAGGGTGAAAGAAATGCTACCTCAAAGTCAAGGTTAACATTGTTGGTAAGAAAGCGAATTTCATTCACTATTTTTTTCTATTGAGCTTTAAGAATAATTGTAATACACTGGGTTCTGGGGCATTTATGAAGATCTTAATTTATATTATCATGTCTTTTGGCCACCAACATTGTGAAGAATCTCATTTGTACAGTCTTTCAATATCATCTCCAAAATGGATAAGATGTGGGTTGGTAACTCTGTAAAAGCAATGATTTGGGGGAAAGAAGGGGAAAAAGGTAAGCAGAATGAAATGCCAATTGCTGAGGCAAGGAAGCAAGGCTAGAGTAAAAAGGACATGCCATTACTGCTGATGGTTTCAGATTCCCTCAGGCACGATTTATCTATCATCTGTCTATCTGTATCTATCTATCTATCTATCTTCTTATTTTTTTTTTTTTTAAAGTAATCTCTGTACCCAGTGTGGGACTGGAACTCACAACCCCAAGATTAAGAATCTCATGCTTGGGGCGCCTGGGTGGCTCAGTGGGTTAAAGCCTCTGCCTTTGGCTCAGGTCATGATCCCAGGGTCCTGGGATTGAACTCTGCATTGGGCTCTCTGCTCAGCGGGGAGCCTGCTTCCTCTGCTCTCTCTGCCTACTTGTGATTTCTGCCTGTCAAATAGATAAATAAATTCTTAAAAAAAAAAAAAGGATCTCATGCTTTACCGATTGAGCCTACCAGGTGCCCCACCCTCCAGGCACAATTTAAAAATATATATGTTTTGCTTTTCTGTTGTTAACATTTAATATGGTCCTGGATCAATCCTTATATTGCTTTCTCCAGTCCTGCTCTTGGACTGCCAGGCAGCTAGAGGAACATCTTCTATCAGGACAGTGCGGTGCTATTACAAAGTCAGATTTTGGACGGAGGGCTGAGGTTCTGGAAAGATGGTAACTTTAATGTGTTTTCTTTGCTCTCACTGCCAACCCAATATAGTTCCTGCTCCTGAGCTACTTAGGCCCTGGATGTGAGGTGGCTAGCTCTGCTGGGGTCCTCATGAAAAAGCACCCTGGACTTTATACCCAAGGACCAAATGGAATCCCCCTTCACTCTTGCCTAAAAGGGGACATAAATGCCCATAGCAGCAGTTGTCATAACAGCAAACACTGAAAACCATCCACACATCAATTCATCACAGAATGAATGATCAACTGTGATACATTTATACAATGGAATACTCTGTAACACAGCAGTGATAAGGAACTCTAGAACTCCATGTTTCCAAATGAAAACAAGCAAGTCTCACTGGTGGTATACTTGAGTATGATAAAATGAATAAAAAGTTAAAAAATACTGTCAAACAATACTGTATATATGTATATACATACACACACACATATAGACATATAAGAGTGAAGGACAGTAGTAACTTTAAGGGAAGAGCATGGGTTGGGGACACATATACAGGGACCTTAATTATAACTATAATATCATGGTTTGTGAGCTGAATGATGGTGGAGACATCATCACAATATACTTTTTTTGCTTGTCTCAAATGATTAAAAGAAGAATGGGAGAAGGTGGGGAAGATGAGGAGGAAGAGGAGAACCAAGAGGGAGAACAGGAGAGGAAGAGGTAGAGGGGAAGAAGACAACTAAGGAGCAGGAATGGGAACGGACAGGCTAGTGAGTTGCAGGAGATACATGATTGTAGGCAACTGGTCACCGCCCTGGCTGGCTCCCTTGGAAGAGCATGTGACTCTTGATCTTGGGGTTGTGAGTTCCAGTCCTACATTGGCTGTAGAGATTACTTAAATAAATAAAACCTAAAAAAAAAAAAAAAAGTCACCTCCACAGAGACTTAGTACAAAAAGAAATACTGAGAGGATGATTCCTTTTTTTTTTTTTTAATTTTATTTATTTGACAGAAAAAGAGATCACAAGTAGGCAGAGAGGCAGGCAGAGAAAGAGGGGGAAACAGGGTCCCCGCTGAGCAGAGAGCCCAATGTGGGGCTCGATCCCAGGACCCTCAGACCATGACCTGAGCCAAAGGCAGAGGCCTAACTCACTGAGCCACCCAGGTGCCCCTGAGACGGTAATTCTGAGGTTGGATTGTGTGACTGCTAATGACATCAGGTGAAATAGGACAGGAAAGCACCCTTTCAAATGGAGCAGATTAATTCATTCATTTATCAAAATATATTTGTTTAGTGTATGTGCTCCGCACTGTTCAAGGGCACAGCAGTGGACAAAACAGCCAAATTTCTGCCTTCATGGAGTCCAGGTCTCTGGCAAGCAGTCTTTCTGTGTCCAGCCCGTTAGTGTGGAACTTCCCAGCAAGGCACCCAGGGAAGGAGAGGGGTTTATTCATCCTACAGATATGCACTGAACACTTCCCAGATGGTACCCTCTGCAGGATGCTGGGGCTATGGAGTGAATCTTTGCCTTCAAGGAGCTTGGGGAGAGCCACATATGCACTGAGACATTTGCAGCTCAGTGTGTTGGAGGAACGCACAAATGACCTTGGGAACAGAAGTGGTGGGGAGTGTTGGGAGTTGGCTTCTTCTTGGCCATGGAGTTGATGGTCTTGGGACCATGACGGAATTCAGAGTCAGTGTGGGTTACCCGCGTGAATGAAAGATTCTGCCTGTGGACAGGTGGAGCTCTGTGTTCTAGGGCACTGGGAAGAGTCTGTTCTCCAAACCTGTCCCCTTACCCTGTTGTCTGCTCTCCTAACACCGTGTGTCATTATTAGAAATTCATTCCATTGCCTCAATACTGTCTTATTTTGAATAATAAGCTATTGTATCAAAAATATTGGAACACTGAAAAGAAATAAAATGGAAAAAAAGATATTTAATAAATTCTTTATACTCTAATTTGTAACCATATTGTTTGGACAAGAGCTATGTCTCCAAAATATCTTGTTGACAATAACATATAAATATCTGACATTCTGAGAGACATAATACTATAGATGGATGAAACGTGTCTGTGTTCTTATTTTCCTCTCCGAGTTTTCCAAGGGTTGAAGGGGACTGTAGGGAAAAGAGGAGCTGTGGGTGAGGGAGTGGCTTCAGCTGGGAAGGGACCCATGAAGGAGGTGGGAGAGGGTGTGCAGCGGGTGGAGAGGGGGCCTAGTTAGGAACCGCGATACACACGAGGAGACCTATTTCCTCAGCATTGTTCTGGAACTCTGTGGAATATTTGGCCCCTCCCCAAGTGATAATGACATTGATACAATGAAGCAAATAAGAACACAAGCAAAGATAGTATGTATTCATTGAGTGATTAGTTTTGTGCTTACTGCTTGCCTGGTATGTGCGGGGCCTGGGCCAGACCCTAGGAGCATGGCCTGAGCATCCATTAAAGGCACTTGCTTGTGACTGCTTAGAGTGTTTGTTCAGCTGCTCAAAGGGGTGACATTATGGTCTGTGAAACCTAAACCCAGCTCACTGAGGGCATGGTATTAGAGGTTTGGCTTTAAAATCATGTCTCTAGGGGCGCCTGGGTGGCTCAGTTGTTAAGTATCTGCCTTCAGCTCATGTCATGATCCCAGGGTCCTGGGATCGAGGCCTGCATTGGGCTCTCTGCTCATCAGGGAGCTGCTTCCCCCTCTCCCACTTCCCCTGCTGTGTTCCCTCTCTTGCTGTTTCTTTCTTCGTGTCAAATAAATACATAAAATCTTTTAAATAAATAGAATAAAATAAAATCATGTCTCTAAGTCCTGTCTCAAGAGGAACTTGAGCCTGTAAAGGTTTTGTAGGGTGGAAGCCACACATTATATTTGGAAAATTTTACTGCTTACTTGACTGGTCCCTCTCTTTTTAAACTTCTGGAAACTGCATTCCCTCAGTGTGGGAGGAGTGGGAAATCCCTGCTTCGCCCTGTTTCAATTCCCACATGGATAGATTGCTTATAAGCTGTCGGGAAAATAGCTTAAGGTACTACTAGAGAAGTTGCTCTCACCGTTTTGAACTTTTGTGGGTCAGTAACTGCAGTGCCCTGGGGAGAATTTTCAGGAATTCAGGACTGCTGGGTCAGTCCACACCAGGCAGGATGCACCCCCCGCACCCCTCTTTAAAAAATATTTTATTTTATTTTTTAAAAGATTTTATTTTTTGACAGAGATTACAAGTAGGCAGAGAGGCAGGCAGCGAGACAGCAGGGGCCGGGGGCGAGGAAGCAGACCCCCCTGCTGAGCAAAGAGCCTGATGCCAGGCTCGATCCCAGGACCCTGAGATCATGACCTGAGCTGAAGCCAGAGGCTTAACCCACTGAGCCACGCAGGCACCCCAAGCCACCCCCTTTTTGGAGAACTGTATGACTAGATTGAGGCAAGTTTCTCTTTGCATATAGGGGCTTAGCAGAAGGTGGGTTGCTCTGGGCAGGAGGGCATTTAATGAATGTACTGAATGGAAGTAAGTAAGGTCTGAGGCCCTACTCTGTGCCAGCACTGTGCTAGGATCAAGGTGGAAAATGACAAGAGTTCTTGTCCTCACAGAGCTCACAGACAAGGGAGTGAGACAGATGAATGGAAGATAAATGCTAAAAGCAGGCAAAGTATGGTACTCTGGCTGTATGGGTTGACTGAATGGCAGGGAAGTCCTGAGCTGAATGCTAGGGGAGTAGCCCTGAATCAGGGGAGGATTTGGGAAAGGGCTCTCCACACTGAGGACATCCTACATGGCTGAGATAAGCTGGGGGCCTGTATGTGGTTCCAGATGACCAGAAGGGAAGGAGGCAAGAGATGAGGCTGCAGAGGAGGGCAGAGCCCAGACGTCAGGAGGCCCCTCATCTGCTGTGCTGAGAAGTCTGGATGGTACCCTCAATGCTCCACAGAGACATCAGGGGATCTGGAGTAAGGCAGTGAGCATTTTTTTTTAAAGATTTTATTTATTTATTTGACAGAGAAAGAGAGATCACAAGTAGACAGAGAGAGAGGGGAAAGCAGGCTCCCCGCTGAGCAGAGAGCCTGATGCGGGTCTTGATCCCAGGACCCTGAGACCATGACCTGAGCCGAAGGCAGAGGCTTAACCCACTGAGCCACCCAGGCACCCCAAGGCAGTGAACATTTAAAAGGGGTTTTGTTTCTTTGCTTTTTTCTTTAATTTTTGTATTTTGTCTTATGAGATTTAAAAATTCTCACTGAAGAAAATCTGGAGGTTATAGAAGGGTGTAAAATGAAAACATAAAAGCAACCTTTAATTCCACCTCACAGAGGTAACTGTGTCCAATATATGGATATATTTGGTACATAACTTTTTACATGTTTGTGGCCATTTTATGTATAAAACTCTATTATGCTTTTCCTCACAGATGGAACTTTCAAGACCCCACAGCGTAGCCTGCACATGGCAGCAGCTTCCAGCACTACTTCCAATAAATCCTCACTCCCTAAGATAGCTTTTTTTTTTTTTAGATTTTATTTATTTATTTGAGTGAGAATGAGTGCACAAGCATGGGGAGCAGGAGAGGGAGAAGGAGGCTCCTCACTGAGCTGGGGATCTGATGTGGGACTCATCCCAGGACCCTGGGATCATGACTTAAGCCAAACCAAAGCAGATGCTTAATGGACTGAGCCACCCAGGTGCCCCTTCCCCAAGATAGTTACAAGTGGTCTCCAGGTGTTTCTCCTTATGTTTTAAAAAAGTAATAAAACTCAGTGTCTGCATGATCTTGACCAGTTTAAACCCTGAGTCTGATCCAACAGTTACTGGCTTTGCTCAAAGCCAACACTAAATGATTTATGATCAGTTCTCAAGTACTCAGTTAAGTCACTTGGTCCTCATAGATTATCCAAGGAAAACATCAAGTACTGGCAAAAGCCACTACTAATGATAGACGAGACTATCCCAAGCCTCATTCCTAGACCCTCTGCTTTTTCCTTTTCACCATCTGATGTGACTTCCTTCCTTTATTTATTTTTTTAAAAAGATTTTATTTATTTATTTGACAGAAATCACAAGCAGGCAGAGAGAGAGGAAGCAGCAGGGTCCCCACCCAGCAGAGAGCCGATTTGGGACTCCATCCCAGGACCCTGAGATCATGACCTGAGATCATGACCTGAGCCGAAGGTAGAGGCTTAACCCACTGAGCCACCCAGGTGCCCCAAGAAGTGACTTCCTTTAAAAGACACCCTTGAGGGTGCCTGGGTGGCTCAGTGGGTTAAGCCACTGCCTTCTGCTCAGGTCATGATCTCAGGGTCCTGGGATTGAGCCCCGCATCGGGCTCTCTGCTCCTCAGGGAGCCTGCTTCCTCTTCTCTCTCTGCCTGCCTCTCTGCCAGCTTGTGATCTCTCTCTTTGTCAAATAAATAAATAAATAAAATCTTAAAAAAAAAAAAAAAGACACCCTTGGTACTTATTTGTCCCATCTTAGGGGAGGACCAAGTGACAGGTGTGTGTGTGTGTGTGTGTGTATTTCTCACTATATTGTACATTTTTGAGAGTAGGACTGTATATTCTTCATTTTTACAAAGGGTGCAGTGTACAGCATGATATCTTGCTATTACATGTTAAATACGTAGTCTTAAAGCTTTATCTAATATCTTTTAGAATGTAGGGCGCCTGGGTGGCTCAGTGGGTTAAGCCGCTGCCTTCGGCTCAGGTCATGATCTCAGGGTCCTGGGATCGAGTCCCACATCGGGCTCTCTGCTCGGCAGGGAGCCTGTTTCCTCCTCCTCTCTCTCTCTGCCTGCCTTTCTACCTACTTGTGATCTCTCTCTGTCAAATAAATAAATAAAATCTTTGAAAAGAAGAAAAAAAAAAATCTTGGGCACCTGGATGGCTCAGTGGGTTAAAGCCTCTGCTTTCTGGCTCGGGTCATGATCCCAGAGTCCTGGGATCGAGCCCCACATCGGGCTCTCTGCTCAGAAGGGAGCCTGCTTCCCTCCTCTCTGTCTCTCTCTGCCTGCCTCTCTGTTTACTTGCGATCTCTCTCTGTCAAATAAATAAATAAAAATCTTAAAAAAAAATCTAATCTCACTTCAATTTACATAAGAGTAAAATTAAAATAGCCACAAACCCCCATCCCTGCCTCCACCATCTCTTCCTGTGATGGGCTGAATTATGTCCTTCCAAAATTTAAATGCTGAAATCCTAACTCCCAACTTCCTTGGGATGTGACTGTATTTGGAAATCCGGTCCTTAAAGAGGTGATTAAGGTAAAATGAGGTCTCTTCTTCTTTTTTTTAATTAATATACTTTATTTACCTGGCTTTCCCAGTGCTCCTCCATATTTCTTTACTTACCAGCATTTTCTCAGGCATGTATGTTTGGAGGTGTCTTTTCCAACACTTTCAAACCCTTTAATCATCATGAAATATTTGTTTTGCTTGCTTGCTCTCCCTTTATCAGCATCGCTGTTAACTCTGGTCCATTCAATGTTGATTCTTATTTAATCATCGCAACACATTTCTCTCTACATACAGATCTTGGTATCTGATTTTTCTTTTATGATACAGTCCTATTATATGCTGATACTGCAACTCATACTGAATGATTGACAGTTTGACCATGTCAGATTGTTGCCTCCCTTGGAAGTGCCCCTTCTCTTTTGCAAGGCCTAGTAATTTGTGGATCGAGACATGTAACTATATGCCTTGCCTTCTTTTTTTTTTTCCTTATGCCTTCTTTTCTTTCTTTTAATTTTATAGTTTATTTATTTTTTATAGTCATCTCTAAACCTAACGGGGGGCTTGAGCTCATGACTCCAAGACCAAAGAGTTGGATGCTTTTTTGACTGAGCCAGCCAGGCCCTTGCCTTCTTGCTGGCCTCTATCATCTGACTTATTCTTCGGACTTTGGCATATGTCCTTGACTTCCTTAGTCTCCACTTCTTAATCTATATGTCCGTTCTGTTCTTACAGACATGTAGTATAAAATGCTGAGCTAATACTGACTATCCCCTAAAATCAAATTGGTGCTTATCCATATAGTATATCATATATACAAGTGGCAGATACTGAGGATTAACCTAGGGTCATGTTAGAATTTTTTGGTTTAGTCTCAGTCTTTTACTAGTTTGTGACTTTGGGAGAATCCTATGACTTTTTTCAGCTTCAACCCTAAGGTGAGTAATATTTAATTTCACTTGAATGTTAGGCAGAAAAATAGATAATGTGAGACATTTGTAGGGCACTAAGAAAGCAATATTTGGTGTTAGTTGTTGTGACTGGCCTTGACAATTGCCATATTGTGTCCTTCATTGTCACTGGTCCTGTCTTCCCAAGTTCCTGGTAATCTTCTTGAGGGCCCAGATCATGGGTCATACATTTTTTTTCTGCTTCCTACAGCATCTAGTTGTTGTTTCAAAAATACTGAAATTAAAAAACCTGTCCCCTAAAAATCACAGTAGTTGAAAAGCCTTGTAAGTAGAGTGATTATTCAAGGTACTTCATATGGGATGGATCTGGTTTACCTTTGTTATCCCTGAATAATTTTAGCCCCCCACCCCCAGTAGAAGTGTACTTATTTGGATAACAAATCATAGTGTCACCCTCCCCATCAGTGGCCCTGCCTATAAAGAACCGTGGAGTTCATTTCTCAAAGATAAGAGGGGCATGGGCAACTTTTCTCTGAAGTAACAAAAGTCAGAAGATAAAGAGACTTGAATCCAAAAGTAAAAATTCCGTTTAGGACAATATTTCAGCTAATGGCCATTAAAAAGCCTGTGGGGAAATTTATTTTCCTTCATGTTCAGAGTTTCAGATAAGAGAAACCAGCTGTACTTGACCGCAGTATTGCCAAGTGCAGCCTTAGAATCTGACTTTTGGCCGACGTGTCTGGGTTCTGTACAGGTCGAAAAACTATTAATCAGACAGTTTAAGTGTGCGTTGTTAAAAGTTAAAAATGTAGTCTGTGTTCTGATTTTGAATAGTTTTTGTTTTTCATTGCTCACATAATACATGTACATGGTATTGGTATGCCTAGCTAAAATGATGTCACAAAGAGGGTCTCCAGGGTGGCTCAGTTGGTTAAATGTCCAACTGGTGATTTCAGCTTAGGTCAAGGTCTCAGGGTCATGAGATTGAACCCTCTGTCAAACATTGCATCTGACGCCACACTCAGTGGGGAATCTACTTGAGATTCCCTCCCTCTCCTGCCCTCTCCCACAGATGCGTGCATTCTCTCAAATAAGTAAATCTTAAAAAAAAAAAAAATGATGTCACAAAGAGTAAAAATAAGTCACTCCCTTTAACACTGCTCAACCATTCAGTCTCCCTTTTCCATATGTGAATGGCGCAAAACAAAGAATGAGTACAAATAAATTGTAACTATTAAAGCATTATAGGCTGAAAAGAGTTTATGCAATATGAATGTTTATATATATTTATATATAAGCATATTTTTAAAAAAGATTTATTTATTTATTTGACAGATCACAAGTAGGCAGAGAGGCAGGCAGAGGAGGACGGAGAAGCAGGCTCCCCGCTGAGCAGAGAACCGGATGTGGGACTTGATCCCAGGACCCCAAGATCATGACCTGAGCCAAAGGCAGAGACTTTAACCCACTGAGCCACCCAGGCACCCCTATATAAGCATATTTAAATGTATATAAAAACACATATAAATAAACTTTAAGCATTTATGTATATCCATTAAAAATACATGGAAGGAAATACCGAAGAAACCTGATAGTACTTATTTCTAAGTGGTAGAGTGTTAGAGTTTTTTTACTTTGTCATATTTTATACTGATTTTTATAATAAAGATATATTTCATAATTAGAAAAGCGAAGTTACATTTTTTTGTTTTAAACAATTAGAATTCCAGTTTTACTTTACCCATAAATCATTCATTTAAGTGGGTTTTTTTGGTTGTTGTGGTTTTTTTTTTTTTTGTCTCTCCCACCAGCTGGTGAGAGGAAATGCTGCCAACATTTTTGGTGCCAATAATTATTTCCACATATCAAATGCATCTATATTTTGAAATAAGATTATCTTTTATCAGTAAGAGTTGGATTTTATAAAAATAACAGTTCATATAGGGAATGTCTGATCCAGGGCGTGGAGGTTTAGCCAGCACCAAAACGCTATTTTATTTTGGATTGAATTAGTCTACATTAGTTACATTAAAAAGAATCCTTAATTTCTCTTCTTGCAAAGGAAATGTTTGCCATGAGAAAAGACTATTTCTGGGTAATAGCATATAGTGATTTAATGAGTTAGAATCATAGTCTCTAGCTTTGTTCTTAATGAACTGACTGATTTTAGGGAAATAATAAGAGAGTGCAAGGAGGGGATAAAACGAAGTACAAAATTTCCAGGCAAGGACCGAAGTACTGCTTCCAATATCTTCTGAACGACAGGCAAGTCCCAATTGCCCATGTGTTTATCTCCACGTGAACAGGTCTGCAGCACCTTGACTCCTCATTTGCAGAATTGAGTGCATCCCTTCTTGCTACACGTCTCCCATCGATTGCTTGGTTCCCCAACATAAGAGCAAAACATCTTCCCCAACCCCAGATGGAAATAACCTAAGTCTGGGTGGGAAGAATGGAGGAACTGGCACAACATCTTCTCCTGTAAGGACATACTCCTGCCCAAATTGTACAATGTGGATTCATCTTGAGGAAGCATGGACAGTCTACAGAACTGGCTAGCGTTCTTCAGAAGTGTCAAGGACACAAAGGGCAAGGGAAGGCTTGGGAGCTGTCTCAAACAAAGGAGACACAGAAACATGGCAGCCAAATATACCCTGGTATCCCCCACGACAAAGACATCCGTGGGATACTATCTTTGGGGTCAGCTGATGAAGCTTGGTAGGTAATTTTTGGTGCTACTTTGTACATTTTTATAAGTCTGAATTATTTCAAAGTGAAAATTAAAAAAATTTAGGCATCATTAAAAAAAAAATACCATTTTGCAGACTGGTACCCCATGCTAACAGAATGACAAGGCGGAAGAAGTGAGAAGGAGGTGTGTAAACTGGCTTAGGCCGACTGGCCTGCAGGACACGTAGGGGCTTGACCCTAGGAAGCAGGGCTAGAGACAGATGTGAGAGGAGTTAAGTATCACCCCGGAGAGGAAAGTTTTAACTGCTGGAAGAGTGGGCTCTTGTGTAAAGGAGTGGATTCCCCTTCATTCTCTCCCTCCAAGTTCTGAGAAGTATTTGGTAAAAATTGTGAGTTTTGTTCTGTTATTTTCATTTGTGTAAGGTGGTAAATCAAGCCTGGGATGCCTGGGTGGCTCAGTTAATTAAGCGTCTGCCTTTGGCTCCAGTCATGGTTCTGGGGTCAAGTCCTGCATCAGGCTCCCTGCTCAGCGGGGAGCCTTCTTTTCCCTCGCCACTCCCCCTGCTTTGTTCTTTCTCTCTCTGTCAAATCAGTCAATCAATCTTAAAAAAAAAAAAGTGAAGCCCAAAGTGATTTACTGCTGCAGAAGTTAAAAATAATGTACAGAAAATGCATTTTGAAATAAAACACAGGTAAAGTAAAAAAACAAAAAAAAAAACAAAAACCAAAACAAATCTGAATCATTTTGTTTCTGCATTCTCATCCCTGCCTCCCCTGTCCTATTCTCCCATGTCCCATTTGTCACCTGCCAGTTCTTTTTTTTCTTAAGCTTTTATTTAAATTCCATTTGGTTTACATACAGTGTAATACTAGTTTCAGGTATAGAACTGAGTGATTCAACACTTACCTACAACACTTTATTCTCATCCAAATGCCCTTCTTAATTCCCATCACCTATTTCACCCAACCCCTACCCACCTCCCCTCTGGTAATCATCGGTTTGTTCCTATGGTTAAAGTCTCTCTTGGTTTGCCTCTCCCCCCACCCCATGTTCATTTGTTTTGTTTCTTGAATTTCACACATGAGTAAAATCATGTGGTGTTTGTCTTTCTCTTATTGACTTATTTTCTTAGCATTATACTCTCTAGCTCTATCCATGCCATTGCAAATGGCAAGATTTCATTCTTTTTGATGGCTGAGTAATATTCCATTGTAGCTCTATACCACATCTTCTTTATCCATTCAGCTGTTGATGGAATTTGGACTCTTACCATAGTTTGGCTATTGTTGATAATAATGCTGCTGTAACTATTAAGATGCATGTATCCCCTAAAATTAGTATTTTTGTATTCTTTGGGCCAATACCTAGCAGTGTAGTTGCAGGTTTGTAGGGGAGTTCTATTTTAACTTTTTGAGGAACCTCCATACTTTTTCCACAGTGGCTTCCCCAGTTTGCATTCCCACCAACAGTGCAAGAGAGTTCCCCTTTCTCTGCATCCTTGCCAGCACGTGTTGTTTCTTGTGAAACACACATCTTCTAAGATGAAATCAAAATGAAATAGAAAAAGGGCATCAACCCTTCTGTGGATTTGCAGAAGAGAGAGACCCACCTGCTGTGCTACCACTTTCAGGGCCTGCAGAATAAACTAAACCCGGACAGCTCTGAGGCCATCCCCTCCAGCAAGGTTCAACTTTAGAAACATATGTCTGGCTTCAGTAAGATAACTGAACAGTAAATCAGGGAACATGGGAGAGGAGAGGTGGAAAACAGATTTTCAGCTCTCTTCTTTGTTCCCAAACCTACAAGGGGCCTGGCCCATCTTCAGCCTTCCCTGTTGCTTCCCTTTAATTAACTGCAAAGGACTTAGGCTCAGCTCTTCATTGGACTCCTGAAGAAATGTGTATCTGTCTATTTATTCATTGGCTCATTTAACAAGTTGGTTGGATGCCAAGTGTGGAGTGGACTGGAGGAGAAGATGGGATACAAGACACACAGAATTTTATCACTTTGAACATTTTAGTCTAGCACGATGACTTCCAAGCACCAATCCTAAAACCATTGCTTGTGTGGGGCCAGCCTGCAGCAAAATGGGAAAAGTAAGGACCATGTGGTTTAGAAAGGTTAGTCAATACAGTGTTGGGAGGGATTGTTTTCTATTATTTTACTTTTTAAAAGATTTTATTTATTTATTTGTCAGAGAGAGAGAGCATGCAAGCAGGGGGAGTGGCAGACAGAACAGGCAGAGGGAGAAGCAAGCTCCCTGCTGAGCAGGGAGCTGGATGCAGGACTTGATCCCTGCGCCCTGGGATCATGACCTGAGCTGAAGACAGATACCCAACCAACAGAGCCACCCAGGCATCCCGGATTGTTTTATATTCTAAAAGTGTGCTCTTCCAGCAACTTTCTTTTTTTTGGGAAAGTCTTCCCAGATTAACACATTTGTTTGTTTTATTTTTTAAATTTGTTTTACTTATTTAATTTATTTTTCAGTGTTCCAAGATTCATTGTTTATGCACCACACCCTGCACTCCATGCAATACGTGCCCTCCTTAATACCCACCACCAGGCCCTCCCAACCCCCTAACCCCCCAAACCCCTCCCCTCCAAAACCCACAGTTTGTTTCTCAGAGTCCACAGTCTGCCATGGATCGTCTCCCCACTCCGATTTCCCCCAACTCCCTTCTCTCCTTCTTCTAATTTTCTCTGTGTTATTCCTTACGCTCCACAGGTAAGTGAAACCATATGATAATTGAGTCTCTCTGCTTGACTTATTTCACTCAGCATAATCTGCTCCTTTCTAATGGAGGCATAATACTCCACTGTATTTATGGACCACATCTTCTTTATCCATTCATCTGTTGAAGGGCATCTTAGCTCTTTCCACAGTTTGGCAACTGCGGCCATTGCTGGTATGAATGCTGGGGTATCTTTGGGATAAATACCCAGTAGTGCAATTGCAGGGTCATAGGGTGGCTCTATTTTTAATTTCTTTTTTTTTTAAGATTTTATTTATTTATTTGATAGAGATCACGAGTAGGCAGAAAGGCAGACAGAGAGAGAGAGGGAAGCAGGTTCCCTGCCTAGCAGAGAGCCCGATGTGGGACTCGATCCCAGGACCCCGAGATCATGACCTGAGCCGAAGGCGGCAGCTTAATCCACTGAGCCACCCAGGCGCCAAATTAATTTTTCTTTCTTTCTTTCTTTTTTTAAAAGATTTTATTTGTTTTTTTGACAGAGAAAGATCACAAGTAGGCAGAGTAGTAGGCAGAGAGAGAGGGGGAAGCAGACTCCCTGCTGAGCAGAGAGCCTGATGCTGGGCTCCATCCCAGGACCCTGAGATCATGACCTGAGCCGAAGGCAGAGGCACAACCCACTGAGCCACCCAGGTGCCCCTCTATTTTTAATTTCTTAAGGAATATCCACACTTGGAAAACAAAGTGGCTGCACCAGCTTGCCTTCCCAACAGTGTAAGAGGTCTCCCCTTTCTCCACATCCCCTCCAACACTTGTTGTTTACTGTCTTGTGCATTTTGGTCATTCTAATTGGTGTAACGTGGCATCTCAATGTGGTTTTGATTTGAATCTCCCTGATGGCTAATGATGATGAATATTTTTTCATGTGTCTGTTAGCCATTTTTCATTTGTCTGTAGCCATGAACAATTGTTAGCATTTGTTCATGTCTTCTGCCCACTTTTTGACATGATTATATGTTTTTTGTGTGTTGAGTTTGAGGAGTTCTTTATAGATCGTGGATATCAGCCCTTTGTAATATCATTTTCAAATATCTTCTCCCATTCTGTGGGTTGCCTCTTTGTTTGTAGTCCAGCGACTTTCAGTAAAAATGCCCTTTTTTTTTTTTTTTTTAAAGATTTTATTTATTTATTTGACCGAGAGAAATCACAAGTAGATGGAGAGGCAGGCAGAGAGAGAGAGAGAGAGGGAAGCAGGCTCCCCGCTGAGCAGAGAGCCCGATGCGGGACTCGATCCCAGGACCCTGAGATCATGACCTGAGCCGAAGGCAGCGGCTTAACCCACTGAGCCACCCAGGCGCCCTAAAAATGCCCTTTTATTAAATTATGAAATGTAGTAAGACTGAATCCTGATGCAACTCTGGTTCTATTTTCCTTTGTCTTCTCCATGGTACCTATCTTCTAGGACAGATACGTCAGACGACAATCCTAGTTACTGGCTGGAAGTTCAAAACCTAAAGTAGAACTTTCAGTCCCAACCTTAGAGGTCACAAGATTCTTACTTCCAAATTTGAACTGATTTCATTTCCAAATTTGAAACATTAGATATGAAATGTGGCCCTACCTGGGGCTTCTTTCATGAGAACATACAATATTTTAGGGAAAAAATCCTTTAAGCATGAGTATGTGCTAAATACTTAGTTTTTTGAACAGAATTCCATTTGAATATATATAAAAGAATATATATAAAAGAATATATATAAACATATTTTTAAAGGTTTTTTTTTTTTTTAAGATTTTATTTATTTATTTGACAGAGAGAAATCACAAGTAGATAGAGAGGCAGGCAGAGAGAGAGAGGGCAGCAGGCCCTCCGCTGAGCAGAGAGCCCGATGCGGGACTCGATCCCAGGACTCTGAGATCATGACCTGAGCCGAAGGCAGCGGCCCAACCCACTGAGCCACCCAGGCGCCCCTAAACATATTTTTAATTTCATATAAATACTTTTCATTATATATATATTTCATTCCAGGTTATTTAGTTTTTGAATCTTTAAGTGCTTCATTAAGTATATCTTTGAGTCATTAGCAAATATTTTTGGCTTTTCAATTTTCTCTAGCACTTTTCCATGTGTTTCATTGATTTCAAAGCAGCTGTTGAATTTTAAATAGTTCATTAAAAATTATGTGTCCAGCAGAGAGATGAAAATTTTTGCTTGGCTTATGCACAAATGACTAAGATAAAGTATTTAAAATGTCTTAGTGATGAAAGTACTATCGTTATTTCTCAAAAGATACAACTACTAAAACACATTTTTCTTAATATTTTAGAAATATATTAGGGTTAGTTGATGTTCTAAATAGCCTTGAGCCATTCGGAAGAGTGCTTTTTAATAATATTGTTTATCTCCCACAAAATAAATACTCCGAAAGGGCTAGTACTTCTGTCCCTAAGCCAGTATATTCTGGAATTGACTCTGTCAATGTCATAAAAATCCATTATTTCCAGTTCAAATAAAATAATAATTGAAACAAAGTAATAATTGATTTTTTAGATTTAAAATTTTGATTTAAATTGGTTTTAAATTACTAAATTTGTCAGAAACTGTTTTAGGTTTCCATGGATAACATTTATCCTGAGTAGCATTATAAATCAAAAGGTTTACTGTTGGGGGGCACCTGGATGGCTCAGTAGGTTAAAGCCTCTGCCTTCAGCTCAGGTCATGATCCCAGGGTCCTGGGATCAAGCCCCGCATTGGGCTCTTTGCTCAGCGGGGAGCCTGCTTCCTCCTCTCTCTCTGCCTGTCTCTCTGCCTGCTTGTGATCTCTCTCTGTTAAATAAATAAAATCTTAAAAAAAATAAAAGGTTTACTGTTAATCTATTTCATGATTAGACTAGTATTTCTCAAATTCGAGTAACCCAAAGAAGTCTTTAAGAGGAAGAAAATTATCAAGGATCCCAGAGTTGATGTAGATCATTCTGATGTCACTGTAATTGTGATAATTTTTATATGTGTGTAGCTTAGACACCCATATAAAACCTAAGTGCATTTACATATTAAACTCAAAATTGTAAGGACAGTATAATTCCAATTGACAATATTTTTTGCTGGATGACCTTTTGCTGAAATTAAAAAGCACATGTTAAGGTTAATAATGCAAATATTTTGTCACTGTTTTACTTGATATTTTTTATTTTGAGCCTGGTGAATCATCATCTGAATGATTGTCATTGCCATAGTTGCTTTTTTATTTCTTTATTTAAAAAAGAGTGAATTTGGGGACACCTGGATGGCTCAGTTGGTCTGCCTTGTGCTCAGGTCGTGATGCCAGGGATCCTGGGATCAAGCCCCGCATCTGGCTTCCTGCTCAGTGGGGGGCCTGCTTCATCGTAGTCTTCTGCTCCTGCTTGTGCTCTCTCCTTCTTTCTCTCTTTCTGTCAAATAAATAAAATCTTAAAAAAGTAATAGAAATAAAAATTTAAAAAATACTCTGTTTTTAACCGCTACAATTGGAGGAGCAATCAAGTTAATTATTCCCGGGGCACCTGGGTGGCTCAGTGGGTTAAGCCTCTGCCTTCGGATCAGGTCATGATCTCAGGGTCTTGGGATCCAGTCCTGCATCGGGCTCTCTGCTCAGCGGGGAGCCTGCTTCCCTCTCTCTCTCTCTGCCTGCCTCTCTGTCTACTTGTGATCTCTGTCTGTCAAAGAAATAAATAAAATCTTAAAAAAGTTAATTATTCCCTAAAAAATGCAAGAGAGAAAAGTTTGAAAATACCATTCACTGAAAATCCTTCATTGTATATTTACTTTATATATACTGTTTATACTCTGTTAAAAGTTCGAACGTACAAAGGCAGAATCAGAGCAATATTTCTACTTACAGTTTCAACTGAGAACTGGAGGGATGGGTTGAGCAGGTTATTTGGAGCCACTAAATCTTTTTTTAATTGTGAGTCCTGTGAAAACACAACTGTACTACCACAAATCTCTATTCCAACTACTATAAAATCTTTGTTTACTGAACCAAAGCATCATTTATCTTATTTGGCTCCAATGAATGCTTTTCATGTTTAAGTTCACCTCTATTGTATTTCCCGTGGTATACTTTATTTTCTACACTGGTTTGTTTTCACAAAAGCAAATCAAGTCTTGACTATTAAATATTTTAAGAAACCTAAGGCTTATTCTTGAGAATGTCTTGCAAGATGATGATTGACATTTTGACTTTAGAAGCTGTTAATAATCTTGGAGAAGCTAGACATGTTGACCAATACACAGCAAGGCAAACTGTGTCATTTCAGACAACCCTGTGACACCAGTGTGATTGTGTCATGTGCAGTGGTAGGCACCGAAGTCATCTAGCTCTCTTTGGAAATAACATATAGTCTTCCAGATGACCCAGGATATGCTCTTTTTAAAACTTTTAAGCTTATAGAGAATAGAAGGAAAAATGGAAATCATAGTTGAAAGAAGGAACCCCAGAGATTTAACTGATTTGAGAAATCCTGGTTTAGAGCATATAAGTAAAATTGCTTTGAAAACTATTATGTGTCCACAAATGCCATTATTTTTAGGAAACAAATAGAGTTGGAAAAGTTTGGAATTAATATATTTTTAAAAGATTTTATTTATTTATTTGACACAGAGAGGGGGGGTCACAAGTAGGCAGAGAGGGAGAGAGAGAGGGGGAAACAAGCTCCCTGCTGAGCAGAAAGCCAGATGCGGGGCTCAATCCCAGGACCCTGAGATCATGACCTGAGCCAACGGCAGAGGCTTAACCCACTAAGCCACCCAGGTGCCCCTGGAATTAATATTTTTTATAATATAACAATGTTTGGATTAACCCTTCATAGTAAATAGAAGATTCCCACAGTTAAGGTCATTACACAGAGTTTTCAGGAAAACACCTGCTCCACTGGAAAAAGCACAAAACACCCTAATTCCTTAAAAAATGTACTCTGCGGAAAACTGACTTGGTTCTAAGAGTTGCCTGTGTGGCTGGGCCTTTGTGGGGGTTAGGAGAGGAGGCAGTGGGTGTGGATTGGGTGCAAAGAAGTCCCTGGGAAAGAGGCTGGATATGTGATTTTCGAGCCCACTGCCCGGGGCCTCGGGATGGAGAGGCCTGGAAAGAGAGTGGCAGGTGTGAAGCCCGCGTAGGGTAGAGTCCCAAGTACATAGTACATTGCTTCTGGGCCGCTGACCCTAAAACATGTAACCTCATAGGGAAAGATCATGTTCCTTCTAGATGGATGATGTTTTTAACCACTTGGGACCTTGATGACAGATTGTGTTTTATTGTTCAAAGAGAAGGACATGGGGATGATGTGATTCCACAGGTGCTAGGAAGGTCCCTTTCCCTCTCTTTACTTTGGATAACCCTGAACATTGATCCTCAAGTGTTCAGATGAGTCAAAGATTTATTTTTTTACTTCGTTATTTCCATTTTTCTGAAATGTTAAAATCATTATCTAGCCGAGAACGTTAACTTTTAGACTGGATTACCAGTCAGTTAATCAAGCTGGAACTAAATCTTGGCATCACAGCAGGATCATATTTACACCTACTTCAGTTTCCAAAATTCAGCCAACTAAGAGAAAATATTTTCATCAGGAATTTCAATGGGAAAGCCAAAATCTGGAGTAAAAACACATCTTCTGTGAAGGATTACGTCATCGAGCGTATGAGGGCCCATCTGGAATTAGGGATAAATACAGAAGAGTTCAGTTCAGTTCAGCAGACAGCTATGGGATAGACGTCCGTGCCAGGAATGGTGGCAGAGACAGGAGTACAAAACCGAACAAGAGGGGCGCCTGGGTGGCTCAGTGGGTTAAGCCGCTGCCTTCGGCTCAGGTCATGATCTTGGGGTCCTGGGATCGAGTCCCGCATGGGGCTCTCTGCTCAGCAGGGACCCTGCTTCCTCCTCTCTCTCTGCCTGCCTCTCTGCCTACTTGTGATCTCTCTCTGTCAAATAAATAAAATCTTAAAAAAAAAACAAAAACCGAACAAGATAGTTGGCCTGGTCTCAAGGAGCTCATGGTTTTATAACTAGTCTCAGTATTAAAGTTTAAATATTCAGAGTGGTTTGAATGCAAAGAAAAACCATGTTGCTGAGATCTTGTTAAATTGACGTGAACTCAGCAGTTTACTTTAGCAGGTTATATGGACAGTGTATTGGAAAATGCTATTAATTATAGAGCATAAGGCTAAATTATATTTGAGGATAGTTTTTGGTGACTTGGATTCTTATGTTCCCATTCTTTAGTTCAATTCCTTTGAACACAAATAAGGTAATTCTAAGTGGATGGGTCTAGCACAGAGGATTCCAGTCCACTTAATTTAAGTAGGGAGGGGTGCCTGGGTGGCTCAGTGGGTTAAGCCTCTGCCTTCGACTGAGGTCACGATCTCAGGGTCCTGGGATCAAGCCCTGCATTGGGCTCTCTGCTTGGCAGGGAGCCTGCTCCCCGCCCCCCCCCCCCCCCGCCTTTCTGCTTAGTTGTGATCTCTGTCTGTCAAATAAATAAAATCTTTATTTAAAAAGTTAGGGAAAGAACAATAGAGACATTCTACTGTTGTAGAATTTGTGAGGTACCAAATTGGGTTGTGTGCTTACTTAAAAGATATATTTCTCCCCCCCGCCTTTTTTTTTTTTTTTTTTTTTTTTAAGATTTATTTATTTCAAGAGAGAGGAAGAATGCATGACCGGGCCAGGCAGAGGGAGAGGGAGAGACAGAATCTCAAGTGGACTCTGTGCTGAGTGTTGAGCCCAAGGCAGGACTCAATCTGATCACCCTGAGATCATGACAAAACCAAAACCAGGAGGTGAATGCTTAACTGACTGAGCCACCCAGGTCCCCAGAAATGGGTATTTCTTAGAGTCTTCGGATACCCTGAGCTGGCATAAATAATTAACACTGTAATAAAATAAATTCTGCCAAAAATTAATCTGACACAGCAATGAAGTGCCTAAAGTTATGGTACATAGGATTACCTATAAATGATAAGTAGAGCTCATAAATTCTAGTTTCCAAAGTTATTTCCATGTGGCTCAACCAAGGTCAGATTTTTTTCCTGTTATTTATTATTAGTCTTCTATATTTATAAATAGCACCAAGAGCAAACAGTTTTACTGGATGTTTTCATGAAATTCATTTTGCACCCCTCATTCACCTCTCCACTCACTCGCCATATGGATAAACTCAAAGCAGAGGTATTGGATTAAATCCCACATAGTTCCTATCCCTTCCATGTCTCCGTCTTTAGCCCCAGACCGGGATTCAGGATGTTGTGCTGAACTCCTACTATGCTACTCCAGAGGGAGGGCCACGTTAGTACATTCAACCTCGAAATATCTGGGTGGTGAAAAGCCCCAGGCAGGATGAACTTCAGGGCAGGCTCAGGCAACCCCTGCTACCAGCTTATTAGAGCAAGGAGTAGATGACACTGGCAAGCGAGGGTGAGAATTTAGGCGGTGGTGGCTCTCAGTTAAAAGTACCTGGACCTTGGCACCTGCATGGTTCACAGATGAGGAAAACAAGAGAAACTGTGTTGTCAAGAGTGAGCTCCTGGCTTCAGGCCTATAGATGGAGGTAGCAGGGACTTCCCACCAAGCCTTCATAGGTCCGTGCTTGGAAATCTCAGTCCCTGTCACAATGTCAGATCTGTCTTGGGTCCAACAGGGTGAGAGAAGAGAAGGTCTAAGAGTCTTGGAAGGATAGGAAGTGAGGATGAGATGCTGGGTGGAGGGGGAGAAGAAATAGAAGTAAAACAATTGCAAACATTTCCCAATGGGACACTATGTGTGGGAAGATTTTACTTCCGTATTTCTTAGGCTTCTCCATGCTGTGTTTATTCCTTTTCTTTTAAAATTGCCCCTCTACATATATGTATTGCTTAAAGTAGAAGACTAAAGGAACATACATGTACCCCTGGTAGAGCATAAGCACTTGAATAGGACGAGAACCTTCAAAGCCCCTTGTACCCAAACAGTGCGTCCTCCTCTTTCCCACTCTTAGTTAACCGCTATCTTTTTCTTTTTAAGATTTATTAGGGAGAGTGCATGAGCAGTTGGGGGGGAGGGGCAGAAGAAGAGGGAGAAAATGTCAAGAAGACTCCTCACTGAGTGTGAGCCAGACACAGGGCTTGATCTTATGACCCTGAGATCATGACCTGAGCTGAAATCAAGAGTTGGATGCCCAACTGACTGAGCCACCCAGGCGCCCCAGTTAACCACTATCTTGAATTTGATATGGGTCACTCTCTAGCTTGCTTTCTTTTCTTTTCTTTTTTTTTTTTTAAGTTTTGTGTTTAAGTAATCTCTAAAAAAAAAAATAAAGAAAAGTTATGTCTATGCCCAGAGTGGGGCTCCAACTTATGACCCTGAGATCAAGAGTCTCAAGCTCTTCTGACTGAGCCAGCCAGATGCCACACTGTGTCTTGTTTTGTGGATAATTTTGCACCTTCAGTATATATCCCTGAACAACGTATTATTTCTTTATTTTTTTTAGCTTTTATATAAAGGCTGAATTATATTCAGTGAGAGATGGCATGCTCAAAAGAGACTAATTGAAAGACAGAATTGGGGGCACTTGGGTGGCTCAGTGGGTTAAACCCCCTGCCTTTGGCTCAGGTCATGATCCCAGGGTCCTGGCATTCTTTTTTCTATTGATTCTATTCTGACACTAATCCTAGGTTAATTATATTTTATAAGTTTCTTTTCCCAATTTGACAGTGATTTTAAAAATGTATTTTTATGTGTTTTTAACAAGTTCTTAATTTTTTTAAAAAAGATTTTATTTATTTATTTGACAGAGATCACAAGTAGGCAGAGAGGCGGGGTGGGGGGGTGGGGGGGTGGGGAAGGCTCCCTGCTGAGCAGAGAGCCTGATAAGGGCTCGATCCCAGGACCCTGAGACCATGACATGAGCCGAAGGCAGAGGCTTTAACCCACTGAGCCACGCAGGTGCCCCTAGCCATGTACTTTTTAAAAAAATTGTGTTAAATAGACATAATGTAAAGCTTACAATTTTAACCATTTTTTAGTGTACAGTTGAGTGGCATTAAATATATTTACATAGTTGTACAACTATCACCACCATTCATCTCCAGAGTGGTGTGCTGTGCTGTGAAAAAGCTGTGCTTTTTCATAATGTCTTGTTTAAGAAAGTCTTTGCTATATTAAGACCATCCTTATATTTTCTCTAAATTCTTAAAATTTTGCCTTCCACATTTAAGTCATTGAACCATCTGGAACTGGGTTTTGTTTATAGTGGGAGGTAGGAAACACATTTTCTCCCATATAGATAGCTGGTTGCCCCAGCACCATTTAGAGCTGTCCATTTTCTCTGCATCAGGCTATACAGTAGATGTTTGTATACCAAGTTTCTTCATAGGTGTGGGTCCATTTCTGCTTCTCTTTTCTGTTTCTTTGGTTGATCTATTTCTGGCCCAGTTTCACATTGTTTTAAATACAAAGGAACTATGATATACCATACCATCTTTCTGAACTTCTATTCTCCTAAAGATGCACGTAACTAAATCCCTAATTTTCTTCTGGTCTCTGCTTCATGATCATGTCCATAGCTAGTCTTTCCTGGCTACCCTTTCTAAAATTCTGGAGCCTCCACTAAAAACTTTATATCCTCTTATTGTGCTTTTTTCTTTCTTCTTAGCAAGTACATATATAATTATTAAATGTATAAATGTATTAAATAATGATGTATATACTTCTCTTGTTTGTTGTCTCTCTTTCCCACTAGAAGAAAGGATTATGAGGGCAGGGATTTTGGTTGTTTCATCACTTTTGTGTCCCTAACACAGAAGACATTGCCTGGCACTCAGTAGGTACTGAATTAGTATTTCTAAAACAAATCATATAAGGTTGGAAACAGTCAACAAAACCAAAAGACAACTGACAGAATGGGAGAAGATATTTGCAAGTGACATATCAGATAAAGGGCTAGTATCCAAAATCTATAAAGAACTTATCAAACTCAACACCTAAAGAAAAATGATCTAATCAAGAAATGGGCAGAAGATATGAACAGACATTTCTACAAAGAAGACATCCAGATGGCCAATAGACACATGAAAAAGTGCTCAACATTACTCAGCATCAGGGAAATACAAATCAAAACCACAATGAGATACCACTTCACACCAGTCAGAATGGCTGAAATTAACAAGTCAGGAAATGACAGATGTTGGCGAGGTTGCAGAGAAAGGGGAACCTTCCTACACTGTTGGTGGGAATGCAGGCTGATGCAGCCACTGGAAAACAGCATGGAGCTTCCTCAAAAAGTTGAAAATAGAGCTACCCTACAACCCAGCAATCACACTACTGGGTATTTATCCTAAGGATACGGATGTAATGATCCGAAGGGGCATGCTCCCCTGAATGTTCATAGCAGTAATGTCTGCAATAGCCAAATTACGGAAAGAACCTAGATGTTCCATCAACAGATGAATGGATAAAGAAGAGGTGGTATATATATATACACAATGGAATACTATACAGCCATCAAAAGAAATGAAATCTTGCCATTTGCAATGATGTGGATGGAACTAGAGGGTATTATGCTGAGCGAAATAAGTCAATCAGAGAAAGATAATTATCATATGATCTCCCTGATAGGAATTTGAGAGGCAAAGTAGGGGACTTAGGGAGTAGGGAAGAAAAAAATGAAGCAAGATGGTATCGGGAGGGAGACAAAACGTAAAGGACTCTTAATCTCACAAAACAAACTGAGGGTTGCTGGGGTGAGGAGGGTATGGAGAAGGTGGTTGGGTTATGGACATTGGGGAGGTTAAGTGCTATGGTGAGTGCTGTGAAGTGTGTAAGCTTGATGATTCACCGACCTGTACCCCTGGGGCAAATAATACATTATATATTAATAAAAAATAAAAATAGAAGGGGATTAAGGAAAACAAAACAAAACAACCCAAATCATATAAGGTTGATATGTGAAAGGGTCATCTTCCCCTCCTGTACTTCCCCTTACAAATATGCTTTTTCTCTAATTCTCTCGCTTCTTGATGCTAAATGAATAAAAGCAATCTGAAGGGAGAAAGAACAGAGTGCTCCTTTAGGTTTTTTTCCTTGCCATGTCCCAGAGGTGGTCAGTGAAAACGAAAGGGTGGAGGGATCAGTGTTGGCTGTGTGGTATTTTCTGGGTTGGCTCTCCTGCTGGAAATCCCTTCTGTCTTTGCTTTCCATGGCAAGCAATGCTGGCTGGACCTAGAGTTTATGGAGTCCTCACTGTGTAAGGAAATGTACCACACCTTTGATTTTTAGGGCAGCACACCCTGCACAGGAGAAGAACGAACACTCACTTTGTCTTAGCAAGCACAGCAACTAAAATTTTAGTTGTAAAGGTGACATACTACAGGACAGAACTCTTAGAGCTGTGGAGTCATCTAAGAGTGAATGCCCTATGAGGCAGTCCGCCTTTAGCTGGGTCATGTCCAGAAAGGTACCCACGTGAGCAGTGATGATTCATGGAAATTTTGTCAGAGATGGTACTCTGTGCTTATTATAGGCTAAGCTGGGGAGCCAACTCATTTTGGAACGAATGTGTATGGAGTTTTCAGATGAGGACTTGAAGTTTTATATGTTGGATTCAAACCTTTGATTCAAACCATCTGTTGTATGGCAGGCTGAACCCATCAGTTTTTTTAAAAATATACCTTTCATATTTTACATTAATTCAGTACAGTAAATATTTGTTGGCGGCCCCTGGAGTGCCATACACTGGGGTTACAAAGATGAATGACCTACTGGTTCCTGTTTTTGAGATGTTTATGGTATAATGGAAGTAAAAGTTGTATGTTTATATGTGTTTTTCCTCCCCCGGATTGTGAGGTTGAGGTCTATAATTTATATGCATCTTGGTTGCCATGGCTGAGCATTGTGTTAATTCTTTTTTTTTTTTTTTTTTTTTTTTTGACAGAGAGAGATCACAAGTAGACAGAGAGGCAGGCAGAGAGAGAGAGAGGGAAGCAGGCTCCCCGCTGAGCAGAGAGCCCGATGTGGGCCTCGATCCCAGGACCCTGAGATCATGACCTGAGCCGAAGGCAGCGGCTTAACCCACTGAGCCACCCAGGCGCCCGTGTTAATTCTTTTTGATGAAATAAATATACAAAAGAGCTCGCGTGACTTACCAAATACAGTTACTGAAATGTATAACGTTGTGCATCATTGGTAGATGTGTAGATGTGTAGATGTATATTACAGTTGCCTCTGAATACAGAAAACACTCTTCATGGTGAGGTGATGACCAAGGGAGGGTATTCTGAGGAGTGTGTTCATCAGATCATTCTGTGGTTCATGTTCTCAGAAGATTAACCTCTGTAGTGTAGGGCTATGACTAGAAGAAGAATTACACTATATAGAATTACAAGGAACATGGTGGTTTAAGTGAGGAGCAGCCCAGGTGGCATAAGCAAAGGCTGTAGAGGATGGAGGAAGGCAGCAGCTGAATACTTGAATGATAGGTAGAATTCTTACAGGAGGGTTGGTTAGGGCTTTTGAAGTGGAGGCATCACCACAAAGAGAGATATAAGACAGGGAAGTGCAAGGCCTTTTGGGAAAGAGTTGGTATTTCAGAGCATAGGCTGAAGGGCAAGACAATAAAGTCATTAAATCTTCGGGCCACGCTGTGGAAAGCCTTCAGATGTTTTTGAATGATTAAAACAGAACTTTAAAAATACCATAAGGGGCGCCTGGGTGGCTCAGTGGATTAAGCCGCTGCCTTCGGCTCAGGTCATGATCTCAGTGTCCTGGGATCAAGCCTCGCGCATCGGTCTCTCTGCTCAGCAGGGAGCCTGCTTCCCCTTCTCTCTCTGCCTGACTCTGCCTACTTGTGATCTCTCTCTCTGTCAAATAAAATAAAATAAAATCTTAAAAAAAAATACCATAAAATGCCCCTATAGTCTGCCTCACTGCCAGTGGCTTAGTTGCCACTAACATAGAGCAGTTTTATATTGTAGTAGACTAATTTTTTCTTAATAGTCCAAAAAATTATTTAGAAGATATCGACTATTGTAGAAAAATGGGTATTGACCCTTAAAGGTGGGCAAATTTAAGACTGGACTGAGGACAAAGCTAAAAAATTTAAATAAAAACTAGATATAGCTCAGAGTGGCTGCCTTGCACCTCAAATTTTGATTGCAAAGGCTACAATCTGCCCAGATTGTAGGAGTAGGGGAGTTTGGGGTTAGGTGCACAAGTGGAGGGAGAAAGAGTTGCAGAGGGCAGCCTCCTTGTGGAAGTGAGAAGCATTGCATTGGCAATGACATGCATTGGCATGTCAAAATCATCTTTCATTCTTTCTCATCAAACATGAAGTTTTATTGCTTAAAACAAAATGTTTGCAGTGTTTGTCCCTGAGTGACAGTATAAGCAGATAGCAGCATCATAAGTGGATTTTTCATTTGACATTTTCCAAATTTTCTAAAATTTTATTTACTAGGAAAGGTAGTTTAAAAATGACTGTTGTCAATTAGGTAATGTTTTTACAAAATTGGGCTCATATGGCATATGTGGTTTTATGTATTCTTCTGTTGATAGTATCCTGAGCATTTTTACAAGTCAGTATTCTTCAAAAACATGTATTCTGAATGGCTGTGTAATGTGTCATGGTATGACTATACTACCATTTATTTATTCTTTTTTCTGGGTTTTCACTCTACATGTGGTGTAATAAAGTTCTTTGAACACAAATTTTTGTGTCCGTTTCTGAACAGATTCATATATGTGACTTTTTTGTCAAACTGTATGAATTCTTTCAGGGCTCACAACACACATTACTATATTGTACTCCGGACTTGTAGCACCACAATCAATTCCTGTATGAGGTCATTGTACTGGACTTTGCCCAGCACTGAGTATTTTCAATGTAAAATCTTTGCCAATTTTGTAGGAGAAAATTTTTTTGCTGCCAGTGATAAATTTTTTCCCCACATTTTATCATTGGTTATTTATTGCTGTTCTTTTACCATTTTTCAATCTGCGTCAGTATTTTTTCTAATTAACTTACAAAGCTCTTTACATTTTGATGGTATTAGTTATGGTAAATCTTGCCCCTTGTGTGATGACTGCAAAAATTTTGTCATTTAAAAAATTTTTTTAAAAAGATTTTATTTGACAGAAAGACAACAGCAAGAGAGGGAACACAAGCAGGGAGAATGGGAGAGGGAGAAGCAGGCTTCCCACCGAGCAGGGAGTCTGATGCAGGGAGCCTGGGATCATGACCCGAGCCGAAGACAGAAGCCCAACGACTGAGCCACCCAGACACCCCAATTTTGTCATTTTTTTTTAGATGCCCAATTTTACATTTTTATAGTCAAATCCTTAGATTTCTTTGCAGTTTATTTGCATTTGTTCCCTATCCAGAGATCAGACAAATATTCATGTAAATGTTATCATCTGTGCTCCAGGTTTTTTCAGGCAGTTCTCATGCTTTCAGGTGTCTTCTTTATACCAGGTTATGTTAATTATGTTGTTTGATACAGAGAGGAAAGAAAGTGAGGCGCTGCTGTCATAACGTGGCATTAGTATTGTATGCTGGTTAGCACTGGTGCTTGGAGACAGTCTCCCTCACTTTGAACCTGGCTCTGTCACTTGGGTGATCTTTGAAGTAACTTCTTTCCCTGTTCTGCGGTTTCCTGATCTGTAAAATGGGTTAATAATATAACCTATCTCATAAAGTTATGAGAATAAAATGACTTGATAGGGAAATCACTTAGAACACGTCCCGATACAAAGTCAGTGCTAGCCGGTGTGATTCATGATGGGATGCTTGTAAGTTTGGTATTGCTTCCATATGTTTTGTATTTCTAAAAATTTGAATATTTCATTTCAAATTGCTGATTACCTTTACTAGATCTTTCCCCAGCCACTTTAGTAAGGCACGCCTCCTAGAGGCCACAGATGAAGCTTTTTTCCAGCTCTTAAAAACCCTACAGCTCTGTCGAGTCGGAGTTCGTGTGCTTCTGACCCACCTCTTCTGATGGGCTCTTACTTGCTCCCTGAGCCTAATCTCTTCTAACTTTTGTAGGCCCCGGAGTGATTTCTGCGTGTGTGCGTTCATGCATTCTAGTTCGTTATCTTGCGGGGCGTGGGCGGGGGAGAACTGAGGGTAGAGTCTGTCTTTACGGGGCTTGCCGTCCCTTAGGGAAAAAACAAGATGTACTGTGCATAGGTGGACAAACTACCATTCATTTTTTAGCTTCTATTTTCTCATCTGTAAAATGGGGGTAATACAACCTATCTTATAGGGTCGGTGAGAGATTAAACAAGAAAAGAGAGCCCCTGTTAGTGAGCCGGGTGCGAAAGGAGCTCCTTTAAACGCCCATTTCTCCATTCCTCCGCTAGCTTCAGAGGAGTCGGTCTAGCCCTCTGGGTTAAAGCTCCATACTCTTCGGAGCGTGGACATTTCTGCCGCTAGCCTTTCAGGACCCCAGTTTCAATCATCAAAAGCTACCGACGGCACACACAGGAGGTGCAGTTTATAATTTGGAAACACACAAGAGCGTATTTTTAAAAATTTTAAGCCGGCAAAGCCGACTAAACTCGCTCCAGAACCCAGGAACGCCTCACGGAGCATGCGCAGGGCGGCCTGGGCCGGCGGGACGCTCGGGGGGCGGGCTCTGAGGCCCCGTCACTTCCGTTTCCGATCCCGTATGAACTCTCCCGCCATCTGAGGAAAGTGCCGGTCGGGGGTTTGTGTGGTTCGTATTTTGTGTGGTTGCAGGTAAGAGAACCTCCTGCGGCTTTGGGACGGACAGTGGTCGTGGTGTGGAGCTTGGCAGTGGGGAAAGAAGGGAGAGCACTTTACCAGCGGTGGGAGCCGAAGGATGACACGGCGGGGAGGGGGTTTCAGATTTTGATTGGTTGGGGCTGGGATGCCGGGGCCGGCGAGTGGAGCGGGAAGCTTCGCCGAAGGGCTCCGGTAGGATCGAGGGGGCTGATTTTTATAAGGAGCTTGTAGATGCTTCTTACAGAGTTCGGAAAGATTGAATTGGAAAGACGTGTTCTGCTTCCCAGGGTCATGAGTTGGGACGTGAGTCCCTTAAGCCTCTTCTCTGGAAACCAGAACCTACCGCGCTTTGCTCCGAATTCACGATGGCAGCCCGTATAACGTCTCATCTTAACTCTTGGGGCTGCAGAGGTCCGAGGGCGGTGGCACACAGACCTATAGTGAACAGGCAGCGTAGCCTCACGTTCCTGTTCTTGGACGTTTTGACCACCACCTGCATTTCACCTTGCACACCCCGCCCCCACTCTCCTGACCGAATTGTTACAGGTGTGTTGTAGAAACTCTGGAGTATACAGAAGGACCTATTACCCAGGGACGACCGCGGTTAACATTTTATGCATGCCCTTCAGTTTTTTCCTATGTATGTGAAGTTATGTTTTGTACTTGTTTGTGGTTTTCAACTCTGATTTGCCATTATTTTAACCATTTTATGTTTCCTTCCAAGGTAACGAGATGCAGTTTTCTCGAGCAAATTGGAAAAGACTGAGGTTGACAGGTGACCAAAGGAATGTTTGCTACCCTCATAGCCTTCAGTTTTACTTGGAGCCACCTTCTGAAAGCATATCGTTGATCGAATTTGAAAGCTTGGCTATCGATAGAGTTAAATGTGAGCGATACTTGTATTAGAGTTTGTATGTTCTTGACAACTTCACTTACACTTTGGGGGAATGAATGAGGGTAATTTATTTCCTTCATTCAATTCATTCAAGAAATGTATATATTGAGGGCTTGTTATTTTATTTGTTGTACAGTATATATTTATTGAATGCCACTATATTCTAGGTTGGGTGGGGATTTTCAGATGAATAATGTAATTCTCACATTCGTTGAAGCTGTATTCTAGGACATAGATACAGACGTCCAAAATAATAACTGTAATTTAGTATTTTAAGTGTCTTACTAGAGGTTAATAGTAGTGCTCTTGAAAGAGGTGGGAGTGACTCAGACTGATTAAGACTCCGTAGAGAAGTTGAAATGTAATCTGGACTTTGAAGGATGAGTAGAAATTTCTCAAAAAAAGAAAAGTAAAATTTTTTTCAAGCTGAGAAAGTGGACTGTACAGAGGCTTGGAGGCATGAGAGAGAATGTTATATTTGAGGAACAGTGACAAGGACAAGTTTAGGTTAGGTGGAGAAGAATGGATAACCAAGGGCATTTTGTGCAAAGCTAGTGGTGTAATATCTGGGTGTAAGTATTGCGGGCCTACTTATCGTCTGAGTGCTGGTGAAAGAGAGAAATAAGCTAGGCATAAACGGAAACAAATAATAGCAGTGTCTTCTGAATTTATGTTCTAGGATATCCTTGTGGGAAAATCAGAAGGTAAGGTACGATACTGTTAGTCACTTTTAGAAGAGCCGAGTGACAATACAGAGAGGGAGCTCTCAGAGCTGATGAATGAAGAGTGAAGACACAGGAGAAGAAGGTTTTAGGAAGCTTAGCAGTGTCAGGTACTTCATAGAGATTAAGGTGATTGAAAAGTGCCCCTTACATTAGGCACTTAAGGAGTGAGATGGTGAGGGCCTGAGCTAAGTCGGTAACAGTGTCAGGGATAGGAAGGGAGCCATTTAAGTGATACTAAGGAGGTATTCCTGAAGGATTTGGTAACTGTTTGGATGTGAGGAGTGAGAGGGCAGGTGGGAGTGGCTGAAACTGGATGATCTAGTGGTTAGAAACTTTGCTAGTGGAGATGGGGATGGCCAGAAGAGGGGTAGGATGGAGGGGAAGAGAATGAGTTTAGTTTGGGATACCATAGTGAGGTGCTTGTGGGGCATGGGTTTATGCTCAGGATTCATTTTAGAAGGTTTTCATTCTTGAATTATAAAAATGCTTTTCATAATGATGGGAGTAGAGTTCACCTGCGGAAGGAATGACAAGGTACGTTGGGAACCTTTGAACAGTTGTGTGGATCTATTCAGGACAGTTCACTTGAATTGTTGAAAGGTTCTGCTTTTTTGCTTTTGTCTTCTCCTTTTCTACTTCATCAGTAAAGGAAAGGCTATTTTTTGTGTTGCGTGTATGCTGAGCAAATGAAGCAAACTGACAGTTCCACATGAGGGATGCAAACAAGGGTGCTCAATTTTCTTTTCGTACCAACACACTTGAATTCCTCAACAGTGGTGGCTCAGTACAGCAGTGATGATCCCCCATCCCTCTTCCTCAGAATCCCTGGTATTAGATTATGTTATGGGACATGGATATATTCTGCACATGGATGGAGATTATTTTCCTATAAATTTATATAATTTATATAGTGTACTTGCAGAAAGTAAAGCCATTATAGTTTGTCATCTTTTAAAAATAAGTAATTATGGTTTAAAACAAACTGAGGGTTGCTGGGGGGAGGGGGTTTGGGAGAAGGGGGTGGGATTATGGACATTGGGGAGGGTATGTGCTTTGGTGAGTGCTGTGAAGTGTGTAAACCTGGTGATTCACAGACCTGTACCCCTGGGGATAAAAATATATGTTTATAAAAAATAAAAAATTAAAAGTAAAAAAAAAAAGAAAACAAGAAGTTCAAAAAAAAAGTAATTATGGGATTGCTATTCAAAGAAAGAGTTTGTCTTGGGACTTAGTTTTTAAAAATTTTCTTGCATTCATATGTTGTTTTCTTCTGTTTTTAAAATATTTTCTAGTGCTAAAAGCAGTTGAAAATCTTGGTGTGAGCTATGTGAAAGGAACTGAGCCATACCAGAGTAAGTTGGAGAGTGAGATAAGAAGGCTCAAGTTTTCCTTCAGAGTAAGTAAAAGTGGGAAAGAGATGTTCTTCAGTTTGTATATATTTATATAGTGAGTTTTGGTTGTGGAAAAGATCTGTTATTAGGCACAGGGCTTTTAAAAAGATTAATGTAGCATAGACTCTGCCCAAAGGGATATCTGCAGTCCACTAGGGGTGATTGGCTTATAGTGATTATAAAACAGCAGGGTTTCTCAACCTCAGGACTACTGACATTTGGGTCTGATAATTCCTTGGTGTAGGGAGTGTTCTCTGCATTGTAGGATGCTCAATAGCGTCTCTGGCTTCTGCCCAGTAGATATCTCCAGACATTGCCAGACGTACCCTGGGCACCACAGCATTGGGGCGCTGTTAGATGTTTGCTCTAGGAACTCCAAGAGCACATATAATTACCCAGCTCACACTGTGGAGGTTTGGGAAGGCATCCCGGTTCCAGGTAGTGCTGGAACTGAATCTGATAGATGTGATCAGATTTTTATTTTGGGAAGATAGCTGCCAACAGCAGATTGAGTGGGCCATGTCTGGTAGGAGGAAAACCAGTCAGCTTGAAAATGATGAGAATGAATTGAATGGGGAAAAGGGGACTGATATTAAGAGATACTCTGAAGGTTGGAGGAAAAGATTTTAGTGACTGATTGCAGGGAGAAGGGAGAGAAGAGTTAGGAATGACACCGAGGTTTCTGGTTAGGACAACTAGGTGGATGGTGATAGTAGTTTGAGAGATGATCTACAGGAGGAGAAGCAAATCTTAGAAAGATGTTGAGTTCTAGACATGAATTTGGGTGCTCATGGAAGGGCCTAGTGGATAGTTGGATATGCATACAGGTTGTACTCAGGAGACCTCTGGAGTAGAGGTTTGGATTTAAGAAGAAAGTTGGTATCATCAGGAGGAGGAAAATATTTGAGTGAGAAGATGATGGCAGACAGGATGTGAAGAATACCAATGTTTAAAGTGAAGTAGAATTGGGAGAGTCTGAGAAGTAGATTGAGAAGGAGTTGCTGGAGAGGTAGGAGATCAGCGGAGATAATAATGGCATGGTAGCCAAGGAAGGCTGGAGTTGACGTAATGATCATGATAGCAATACCATAGCAATTAACAGCATTCATATTATAACAAGCTTTCATATTATGCTTACTGTATCCCAGTTTAAGCACACTACATATATTAACCTGTGTAATTCAGTTAACAGTCTTATGAGACAGATACTATCGTCACCCCTATATTTAGATAAGGGAATGGAGTTATTGATGAGCTACGTAACTGGCCCAGGCTTATAAGAAAGACAGTAGATGGTAGAGCCAAGATTCAAATCTGGACATTTTGTCTTCCTCATGTTACCCTTAACTACTTAATTTCAGAAGGTTAGGCTCATAAAAGATGAATTGCATAGAATCCATTGGATTTATTAGCTTGGTTGGGCCTTGTAGATAGAGGCAGAAGCCAGTGATGGCAGTGTTTGGGGGAGAGAGGTGGGTATGGGATATGTACTGTTTTAAGATGGCTAGCTGAAAAGACAGGGAGAGGCAGGTCTGAATACAGAAAAATGTATAGGGAAAAGAGAAGTCATGCATACGCAACAGGAGATACTTGAACATGCTTATAAGCTGAGGGAAGAAATCTGGAAGACAAAGAAGAGGGAATTTGAAGACACTTTGAGAGAGCATTTGATTAAGCAAGATCATTAGGGGGTAAGAGCAGAAGGGTTGCATGGCTTAGGTTTAGGGATTAGTTTATGTAGGAGGAGGGAGAGATCTTTTGTCCACAGAGATGGAAGGGAAGGTAGTACAGTGTGGATGCAGAAGCCTGGAGCTGCAAAAGTTGGCCTGTGGCCTTTAATTTCTGTAAAGTAGGTGAAGTTATCTGTTGAGAGAGAAGGGTAGGTGGTGTGGTAGGGAGCTTGGGTCAACTAGTGAAGACTGTGAAACAGCTTTTCTAAGAGTGAGGAAAGATGATTATGAGTCAGATCCCTGTTTTATTGCTTATAAGTATTGTTACCCTGGAAAAATTATATGACATTCAAGTGCCTCAGTTTCCTCATTTTTAAAATAGCGATATAGTAGTGCTTACTATCTTTTACTAATCTCTTACTACTAAGAGATTTTTTTCAAAGGATTAAATGGGTTAATAAGATTAAAAATGCTTATAACAGTGCCTGGGACCTCGTAAGTGCTCAAGACCTGTTTGCTCTTACTGTGTTGAGCTTGCATAAGGATTCCCTAGTGCTTGTAAAAGTCAAGTTCATTTTAGAGATTGTCAATTTTTAATATTCCATATTCTCAATAATGGTGTATTTTTTTCCCAGAGGTTCTCAGTGTTTTGGGAATAGGACTGTAGAGTGTAGCTATAGATTTATTTAAAAATCTAAGTTTTGACAAATGGTTAAATGAAAGCAGTTGAGGGCTGATGCAAGAGGTGGTTGAAGAGGCGAGAGCCCTGGGTATGGGGTGTGTAAGAAAGGAAGTTAAGAGGGAAGTTGATAGGAAGAGAAGAGGAGTCCAAATCTGGGAGGTTTTGTTGATGTCAGTTTAGTTCTCAATCTCACTTGATTGCTACCTTACATAAAATGGTAATTATCTTGGAAAGCATATTTATGAAATTTGTTTTCGAAATTTTTACTTTACCATTGGCTTATGCTGACTCTGTGTTTCTTTATACCTCTTATCATTCTAATGCATTTATCTTATCCATGTGTCATTATTTTTAGGAAAGCTTAGAGAATGAATATGAACCACGAAGGAAAGATCATATTTCTCACTTTATTTTACGCCTTGCTTATTGCCAGTCGTGAGTACACATTTACGCTCTCACAGTTGAATCTGACATCTTGAGTTGTAAATTGGTACATGGGAAACTGACATGTATTGTACTGAACATTGAAAAACTCAGAATAACATCAGAAACTGGCAATTCATGATTTGAACACATTGCAGTGAATTATTTGAAGCCAGTTGTTTTCTAAAAAAATTGAAAAAAATTCTGTTGTAAAGTTTGCCTGTTGAAACACTTGTTAGCTTCATGGGACAGGTTCTTTCCCAAAACTTGGGATTTGAAATTGGAGGGGATTTCAATAAGAAGGACTTTTGCTTCTGTTTTACCAGAAAAAAATAGTGGGACTATTTCTAAGAAATAGTAACTCAAACATGTACTTGGTACAGATTTTTTGAAATTGAGATGTATGGGTTAGTGGCCATTAGATTAAGGGTGGCCATCTCCTTTGCTAGTTGGTTTGTTATAATATAGTGCCACCCAGAGGGAGAAGGAGTTAGTTGCCTTTTTTTTTTTTTCAACTTTGTGTTTTTTTTCCTGTATTAATTTTGGCTAAATAACATACTCATTGTAAGTTTTTTTTCCTGTTTCTTTCTACTGAAAGGCTTATCCAGTGAGGATCTTGAAACTGTTTACTATCACCAGATTATAACTGAGAACTTATTGACTGTGTTTGGTCCTGGAGTTTTTCTTTTGTAAAAAAGCATGGACATTTTATGTAGTTTATGCAGTAAATAAATTGCTGACAGTCTGTGTTATATTTTACATGCAGTAGTATAATTATTTTGTGACAACAATAATGTCCTTTGTATATTTTATGAATTAATGTATTTGTATGTTGGCTTTTAAAAAATTGAGGTATACTTTCACAATTAAATTTTGTAAGCTTATAAAGCTATAAGCAAAGTTTAATTTCAGAGTTTCTCTGATCATAATCTATTCAGAGATAAAGTTACCTTTAAAAAATTTGGTGTTTTAAAAAAATAAAAAAAAAATTGGTGTTTATTTGGTATTGATGAAACCCACCTTAGACTGAAGGAATATCCCATTTTCTGATGTAAATGACTATTTTGCAGTTAAATACAATGAACTATTTTATATTATTTGATAATCAGCTAGGCTTAAGGTATTCTTTATTTAGTTCTTTTAATTTTATATTCATAATACCTCTCCCCATGCTCAGCACATCCCTGGTAGATTGTGGTCTGTATCTATGCTGTTTATCATAATACAGCGCTTGTATGCTTTTAGCTTCTGTCTTTTGGCATCTTGCTTGTGTTTGAGTTTTAGTTCATAAATATTTCTTGGATTTAATAATCAGTGGACTTTTAAAATAATCATTGGGCTTTTCATTTATGATTACCATTTCTTGTGACCATTTCAGTGAGGATCTTAGACGCTGGTTCATTCAACAAGAAATGGATCTCCTTCGATTTCGTTTCAGTATTTTACCCAAGGACAAAATTCAGAATTTCTTAAAGGATAGCCATTTGCACTTTGAGGCTGTAAGTATAGTTTTGTATGCATTTTCAAATTGTTTTCATCATTCATCCCTTCCTGTTAACCTTAGGTATGAGTATTAATGTGTGGAATTCTTTCTCTTTACATTTTCTTCTGAAGTACCTGCCTGAAAGCATATCTGTTGGTTTTGCACAACAATGACCCCTTCCCTCTCCATGACTAGAAGAAAGGGGACTCCTTAGTACTGAAGTGTCACGTTTAGTAACTTTGTTAAATATGTGACTTATGAAAGCACGCAAAAAAATTAGTTTATAAAGGTTCATTTTTTTTTTTAAAGATTTTATTTATTTATTTGACAGAGAGAGAGATCACAAGTAGGCAGAGAGGCAGCAAAAGAGGGGAGGGGAGCAGGCTTCCAACTGAGCAGAGTGCCAGGGAGGGGGAAGCAGGCTCCCTTGCTGAGCAAAGAGCCAGATGAGGGCCTCGATCCCAGGACCCTGAGATCATGACCTGAGCCAAAGGCAGAGGCTTTAACCTACTGAGCCACCCAGGCGCCCCCAGAAAAGTTCATCTTTACCACAGTCTTCTAGGCCAAAAATTTAAAGCTAATAATATGTTAAAGAAAACAGAGCGGTGCTTGGGTGGCTCAGTCCATTAAGTATCTGACTCTTGATCTCAGCTCAGGTGTTGATCACAGGGTTGTGAGTTCAGTCCCCACATTAGGTTCTATGCTGGGTGCTGGGCATGGAGCCTACTTATAAATAAATAAATGGATAGATGGATAGAAATGAATAGAGATGTGTCCTTGAGAGGATATTTTTAATTCTTTTTTTTTTTTTTAAGATTATTTATTAAAGAGAAAGAGAGAAAACATGAGCAGGGGGAGGGGCAGGGAGAGAGGGAGAAGCAGACTTCCCGCTGAGCAGGAAGCCCCAAGAGGGGCTCGATCCTAGGACTCTGGGATCATGACCAGAGCTGAAGGTAGACACTTAATTAACTGAGCCACCCAGGCGCGTCTAAAATCTCTATTTTTTATTTTAAAGTGTTTCAGTGTACTGCCAAGTATAATTTTTTTTTTAACCAAAAACCGTATTTTTTTTTAAAACTTTACAATTTAATTCTGTACAGAAGGGTGTAGTGTATACTTTTCATAACTGTATAGCTGATCATACCTAATCATATAATTGATCATAATTGTATAGCTCTATAAAGTATCACAGTGATGATTACCAAAGTTAAATGGAATATTGCTATCACCTGCGCACTTTGTGCCTCCTCTTAGTCAATACCTCCTGTCTCCCACCTAAAATTAGCCACTATCTAACTTCTTAAATCTTAAAGTCTTCCTGTTTTTGAACTTATATATATAAATAGTATCATACAGTATGTCTTTTTTTCCTCAGCTCTGTTGAGACATAATTGAGGTATAGCATTGTGTAAGTTTTAGGAGTCCAAGGTGATCATTTCATACACGTATATATTGTGAAGTGTTTACTACAATAAGACTAATTAACACATCCTTCACCTCACATAATTACCATTTTGTCGTAGTTATGGTGAGAACATTTAAAATTTATTCTCACGGCAACTTTTAATTGTATAATACAGTGTTGTTAACTATAGTCATTGTGGTATTATGCTACTGGAAGCTTGTACTTTTTGACCACTGTCTCATCACCCCCCTCCTCCCAGCTCCTGGCAGTTACCATTCTGTTCTCTGCTTCTGTGCATTTGGTTTTTTTAGATTCCACATGTAAGTGAGATCACAGGTATAATATTTTATAATACCTTTATTGAGATAGCATTCACATACCTTGAAATTCACCCTTTTAAAATGTACAACTTAGGGGAAGGGAAAAAAATAAAACGTACAATTTATTGGTTTTTAGTATAATCACAGAATTGTACAACCATCCCCACTATCTGATTTTAGAACATTTCATTACCTTAGAAAAGAATCTGAGAACATTTCATTATCCTACACATTAGTAGTCCCTTTTCATTTCTCCCTCTCATCCCTTGGAAACCACTAATCTGCTTTCTGTCTCTGAATTTGCCTATTCTGTATATTTACATAAATGGAATTCTGTGTAACTTGTGGTCTTGTTACTGGTTTCTTTCACTTAGCATAATTTTTTTTTTAAAAGATTTTATTTATTTGTTTGAGAGAGCATGAGAGTGAGGAGGGTCAGAGGGAAAAATAGACTCCCTGCTGAGCAGGGAGCCCGAAGTAGGACTTGATCCTGGGACTCTGGGATCATGAACTGAGCTGAAGGCAGTCACTCAACCAACTGAGCCAGGTACCCCCTTTTTTTATTTTTCACTTAGCATAATTTTTTTTAGAAATTAAAGTATATATATACACATATTTTTAATTTTTTTTGAAGATTTTAAAAATTTATTTGCTAGACAGAGATCACAAGTAGGCAGAGAGACAGGCAGAGAGAGAGGAGGAAACAGGCTCCCTGGTGATCCTAGAGCTTGATCCCAGGACCCTGGGATCATAACCTGAGCCGAAGGCAGAGGCTTTAACCCACTGAGCCACCCAGGTGCCCCTATTTTCAGTATATATTTTTGTACAATTCTCAGTGCTTATCACAAAAAAATGTATTCTTAATCCCCTTATGTATTTCACCCATCTTCCCACCTACCTCCCCTCTGGCAACCACCAGTTTGTTCTCTATATGTGAATCTGTTTTTTGGTTTGCCTCTTTTTTGTTGTTCCTTTTCTTAAATCCCACACATATGAATGAAATCGTATAGTATTTGTCTTTCTCTGATTGACTTATTTCACTTAGCATTATATCTTCTAGGTCCATCCATGTTGTTGCAAAGGAAAAGATTGCATTTTTTTTATGGTTGAGTAATATTCCATTGTGTATATATATACCACATCTTTTTTATCCATTCATCTGTGGATGAATACGTGGGTTGCTTTTGTATCTTGGCCATTGTGAATAATGCTTTACTTAGCACAATGTTTTATTTATTTTTTTATTTTATTTTATTATTTTTTTTAAATTTTATTTATTTATTTGACAGACATAGATCACAACTAGGTAGAGCGGCAGGCAGAGAGAGAGGAAGGGAAGCAGGCTCCCTGCTGAACAGAGAGCCTGGTAACACAATATTTTAAAGTTTCATCCACGTTGTAGCAAAAATCAGTACTTCTTTTTTATTGTCAAGTACTATTTCTCTGTTTAACAGGTTGATGGACTTTTGGATTGTTTCTACATTTTGGCTATTAGGAATAATGTTGTAGGGGTGCCTGGGTGGCTCAGTTGGTTGGACGACTGCCTTCAGCTCTGGTCATGATCCTGGAGTTCCAGGATCGGGTCCCGCATCAGGCTCCCAGCTCCATGGGGAGTCTTCTCCCTCTGACCTTCTCCTCGCTCATGCTCTCTCTCACTGTCTCTCTCTCTCTCAAATAAATAAATAAAATCTTTAAAAAGAAAAAAAAGGAATAATGTTGTAGTGAATATTTATGTACAGGTTTTTGTGTGGATATCTTTTTACTTTAGATAGGTATTTGGAAATGGAATTACTAGGTCATCGGGTAATTCTGTGTTTAAACTTTTGAGGAACTGCCAGACTTTTTCAAAGTGGATGCACGGTTTTATTTTATTTTTTTTCAGGCAAAATATTTGGTTTAATATTTGATGCATCTGAACATTTTTATTGGCATTTCAGGCTTTTCTTCCTCTATCTTCTTTCTAGGTAATTTTTTTTTTTTTTTATTGTGTTGTTAGTCACCATAAAATACATCATTACTTTATGATGCAGTGTTCCAAGATTCATTGTTTATGTACAACACCCACTGCTCCATGCAATACATGCCCTCCTTAATACCCACCACCAGGCTCACCCATCCCTCCTCCACCCCTCACCGCTGAAACCCTCAGTTTGTTTCTCAAGAGTCCACAGTCTCTCTCATGGTTTGTCTCCCCCTCCAATTTATCCCAATTCACTTTTCCTTTCCTTCTTCTAATGTCCTCCATGTTATTCCTTATGTTCCGCAAGTAAGTGAAACCATATAATTGACTTTCTCTGCTTGACTTATTTTACTCAGCATAATATCCTCCAGTCCCAACCATGCTCATAGAAAAGTTGGGTATTCATCATTTCTGATGGCTGTGTAATATTCCGTTGTATATATGGACCATAACTTCTTATTCATTTGTCTGTCAAAGGGCATTTCAGCTCTTTCCACAGTTTAGCTATTGTGGACATTGTTGCTATGAACATTGGGGTACATATGGCCCTTCTTTTCACTACATCTGTATCTTTGGGGTAAATACCCACTAGAGGGTGTGGGTGTTTACTACACTAGGGCTGCACCATTTTATATCTTACTGGTATATGATGGTTTTCCTTTCTCCATATTCTCACCCACAATTGCTGTTATTTATTTTTGAATGTAGCCATCCTAATGGATGTGAAGTATTTTATTCTTTAATGTCACTGTAAGTGGAGTTATTTCTTTATTTTTGGAATGTTTATCCTAATGTATAAAAGTTCAATTGATTTTTGTATATTGATCTTATATCCTGCAACCTAATGGAACTCTTAATACTAAGAGGTTTTAGTGGATTCCTTAGGAGATTATGTCTCACAAATAGAGACAAATCTTACTCATTACTTTCCAATATGGATGCCTTTTATTTCTTTATTTTTGACTAATTTCCCTTCTAGAATCTCTAGTACAATGTTGAATAGAAGTGGCAGTAGTGGATATCTTTGTCTTGTTCCTGATTTTAGGGGGAAAGCATTCAGTCTTTCACTGTGATCTGTGATATTAGGTATATGTTTTTTACAGATGTCTTTTCTTCAGATTGAGCAAATTTCCTTCAAATTTTATTTGAGCATTCTCATCATGAAAGAGTTTGGATTTTGTCGTGTGCTTTTTTTTGCACTTGTTGAGGTGATTGTATGATTTTATTAGTATGGTGAGTTACATTAATTGATTTTTGGTCCTGACCTTGATGGATAGTCCTGGGATAAATCCCTCTTGGTTATACTGTATGATTGATTGATTTGAGAGAGAGTGAGCACACATGCACCAAGGGGGGAGGGGAGGGAGAGACAGAATCTCCAGCAGACTCCACACCGCGCCATCCAGGTACCCCTGTATGATCCTTTTTATATGTTGCTGAATTTGATTTGCTAGTATTTTTTGGAGGATATTTGTATTTATTGGTAAGGGATGTTAGTCTGTAGTTTTCTTGTGATGTCATTGTCTAGATTTGGTATCAGGTAATCTTGGTCTTAGAAGAGGTTGGGAAGTGTGAAGTGTGTCCTGCTTTTCTGGGTGATGGTTTTTTTTTTTTTTTGGATGGGATTGTGAAGGATTAGTGTTAATTTTTCTTTAAACAGTTGGTAGAATTTAACCGGGGAATCTGTCTGAGCTTAGGCATCTCTTTGTGGGGTGTTTTGTTTTTTTTATTTAATTAAATTAATTAATTTACTTATTATTTATTATTTTTTATTTTTCTAATAAACATGTAATGTATTATTAGCCCCAGGGGTATAGGTCTGTGAATCGCCAGGTTTACACACTTCATAGCACTCACCATAGCCCATACTCTCCTCAGTGTCCCTGACCCCACCATCCTCTCCCTCCCCCTGGCAACCCTCAGTTTGTTTTGTGAGATTGAGTTTCTTATGGTTTGTCTCCCTCCTGATCCCATCTTGTTTCATTTATTCTTTTCCTGCCCC
>NC_081561.1:46752321-46988546 GCF_022355385.1 Mustela nigripes | reverse complement strand
AGAGAGAGAGAGAGAAGCAGGCTCTGCACTGAGCAGAGAGCCCAATGCGGGGCTCGATCCCAGGACCCTGGGATCATGACCTGGGCTGAAGGCAGAGGCTTTAACCTGCTGAGCCACCCAGGCGCCCCCTATGTTTGTATCTTTAGGGTAAATACCCAGTAGTGCAATTGCTGGGTCGTAGGGTAGCTCTATTTTCAACTTTTTGAGGAACCTCCATGCTGTTTTCCAGAGTGGTTGCACTAGCTTGCATTCTGCGGGGTGTTTTAAAGTTACCGATTTACTCTTATTATAGATCTTTCCAAATTTTCTATTTCTTCCTGAGTCAGTTTTGGTAGTTTGTGTTTTCTAGGAATTTCTCCATTCATCTGAATTATCTAATTGATGTATACATTCATTCATAGTATTTCCTTAAAATCCTTTTTTAAAAAAAGATTTTATTTATTTATTTGACAGACAGAGATCACAAGTAGGCAGAGAAGCAGGCAGAGAGAGAAGGAGAAGCAGGCTCCCCGCCGAGCAGAGAGCCCGATGGTGGGGCTTGATCCCAGGACCCTGAGATCATGACCTGAGCCGAAGGCAGAGGCTTAACCAGCCACTCAGGTGCCCCTGAGAGAGTGTGTGCACAAGCATGGGAAGGGCAGAGGGAGAGGGATAAGCAGACTTCCCACTGAGTGGGGAGCCTGACTCGGGGCTTGATCCTGGAACCCTGAAGTCAGATGCTTAATCCACTGAGCTACCCAGGCACCTCTTCAATTTTTTTTTTTTTTAAGGTTTATTTATTTATTTGACAGACAGAGATCACAAGTAGGCAGAGAGGCAGGCAGAGAAGAGTGGGGGAGCAGACTCCCCACTGAGCAAAGAGCCTGACAGGGGGCTCAATTTCAGGACCCTGAGACCATGACCTGAGCCGAAGGCAGAGGCTTTAACCTACTGAGCCACCCAGGCGCCCCTCAATATTTTTCTTAAGTGTCTAATGATCTTTGGCTTTCTGTTTATGTTTAATATAGAGATACTAAAAAGTGGACTGGAAGATTGGGGTTTATATTTTGTACATGGAAGTGTATGAGATACTTATTTACTATTGGGTGTTATTCACTTATTTTCTAAAAAATAATTGGTTGATGATCCCTGCCAAAGTTAATATGTCAAAGGAAGCCTCCAATCTCTTTCCACAGTGATTTATGTCTTAATAGCAACATTCTTGTATCAGAGAGCCAGGAGCCCACTGTTTACTATGGTGATTTATTTCTCTCTCTCTTTTTCTTCATTCTTCATTTTTTGTGTTTGGTGCATCTAATTCATGATAATGAATTATGAATAATGAGATAATACCAGCTCTCTTTTCAGTATCTTTATGGATTTAAATTGTGGTGTCCTGTTCTCCTTTCGATCAGTTAGCACATTCTCATCCTCTTTCCAAAAACACGTTAAACTCCCTCTTCCACTATTTTGTTTGTCGTTGGTGGTTTATATTCTTTTTATATCATTATTGTCATTTTCATTTTGTTGTGGAGGTAATGGAAATAAATATTTATATTCAGTTTGCCATATTTAGTGAGAGTTCTCAATGATCTCAGTAATTATAGTTTTAAATTAGGGGAACAACAACAATAAAGTTTTTTTTTAAAGATTTTATCTGTTTCGCAGATAGTACAAGCAGGGGGAGCAAGGGAGGGAGAAGCAGACTCCCTGCCTAGCAGAGAGCCCGATGTGGGGCTTGATCCCAGGACCCTGGGATCATGACCTGAGCCGAAGGCAGACGCTTAACCAACTGAGCCACCCAGGCACCCCATCAATAATGTTTTTGAATGTGATTTGTTAATAGTGGTTAATAGTCCAGACTCTGGTGTTGTATTTGTGGAGTTTGAATTCCCTGTCTGATGCATATTACTGTTGGAACTTCCCCCTTCTGATCCTACATGTCTTGCTTGGTATGTCAAGAAAATACGGTCATGACTACTCTTCACCCAGTCCATTTCTCACAGCTGTGTTTTTGACAAGCAGCCTTGAGGGATGAAGTAATAACCTTCCTGATATATAGAGGAGACTTGCTTACTGCTTGCTGTAAAAGTGATTGTTTCTCAGTGTTCCTTGCTGTAGTGCAAACCCATTCTACTTGACCATTCATCTGGAATATGTCATGTTGTCCCCCAAAGAACTTGACTGTAAGGATGACACAATGTTGGTCTCTTGCTGCTTCTTGTGATAGAGGAGTAATAAAATATCTTTGTCTCTAATGTAGGAGTCTTTGTCTTGTGTCAGCATCCATTAAACAGTAATAGGCTAACTTTTGACTTAATAGGTAACCTAAAATTCAGTCCCCTACTTGACAGCTTTGTGATTTTGAGTAGATTTCCTAATCTGTACTCGTTTCCTCATTTTTAAAATAAGGATAATCCTGGAGTGCTTGGGTGGCTCATTCGGTTGAATGTGTGACTTTTGATATCAGCGTTATGAGATTGAGCCCTTCGTTGGGCTCCGTGTTCAGCATGGAGTATGCTTGAGATTTTTTAACCCCTCCCTCTCCATTCCCTTTGCTCCTTCCCCTGTTCCTGTTCTCTCTCTCTCTCCCCTTAAAAAAAAAAAAAATCTTAAAAAAAAAATCAGGATACTCTTAATCCTCACCACAGATTCCTGAGTTTTAAATTAGAGTAGGGGTGCCTGGATGGTTCAGTCAGTTAAGTGGCTGCCTTCTGGTCATGATCTCAAGGTCCTGGGTTTGAGCCCTGTTTTAGGCTCCCTGCTCAGCGGAAAGTCTGCTTATGCCTCTGCTCCTGCCCCCCTACTCATGTTCTCTCTCTCTCTCTAAATAAATGAAATCTTAAAAAAAAGAGTATATAGAGTTCTTAGTATTGTGCCTGGCACGTGTATTAACTAGTAATATTGTGGTAGATGTAGAGGCAGCAAATGTCTGTATTTGCAGAAGTGTGGGGTTAATTAGATTTGATATGTTTTTGCTGCAATTAAAACTGTTTTGGAGTTCTGAACCTTATAAAAATCCTAGAAGAGAACACAGGCACTAAGTTTTTTTACATAGGTCGTAGGAACTTTTTTTTCTAGATATGCCTCCTGAGACAAGACAAACAAAAACAAAAATAAATTACACATCAAAATAAAAAGCTCCTGTACAGTGAAGGAAACAGTCAACAAAACTAAGAGGCAATCTGTGGAATGGAAGAAGATAATTGCAAATGACATATCTGATAAAAGGTTAGTATCCAAAGTATATAAAGAACTTATAAAACTGAACAGCACTGGGGCACCTGAGTGGCTCAGTAGGTTAAGCCTCTGTCTTTGCCTCAGGCCATGATCTCGGGGTCCTGGGATCGAGCCCTGCTGAGCTTCCTCCTGCTGCCTCTCTGCCTTCTTGTGATCTCTCTCTCTCTCTCTCTGAAATAAAATCTTTAAAAACAGAACAAAACAAAACTGAACAGCACCCCCCTGATAATCTAATTAAAAATGGGCAGAAGAATGAACAGACATTTCTCTTAAAAAAAAACAACAACGTACAGATGGCCAACAGACACATGAAAAAATGTTCTTCATCACTTACCATCAGGGGAATGCAGGTCAAAACTACAATGAGATGTCACCTCATACCTGTCAGAATGGCTAAAATCAAAAACACGAGAAACAGCAAGTGTTGGTGAGGCTGTGGCTGTGGAGAAAGGGGAGCCTTTTTGCACTGTTGGTGGGAATGCAAACTTGCGCAGCCACTCAGGAAAACAGTATGGAGGTACCTCAAAAAGTTAATAGGGGGCGCCTGGGTGGCTCAGTGGTTGAGCCGCTGCCTTCGGCTCGGGTCATGATCTCGGGGTCCTGGGATCGAGTCCCGCGTCGGGCTCTCTGCTCGGCAGGGAGCCTGCTTCCTCCTCTCTCTCTCTCTGCCTGCCTCTCTGCCTGCTTGTGATTTCTCTCTGTCAAATAAATAAAAAAAAAAAAAAAAAAAAAAAAGTTAATAGAACAAGCCTATGTGATCCAGCAGTCACACTACAAGGTATTAACCCAAAGAATACAAAAACACTAATTCAAAAGGATAAATGTACTCCTTTGTTTGTTGCAACATTATTTACAATAGCCAAACTATGGAAGCAATCCAAGTGTCCATCAATAGATGAATGAGTAAAGAAGATGTGGTATATATATGCAATGGAATATTGTTTAGCCAACAAGGAGAATGAAACCTTGACATTTGTAATGACTTGGATGGAACTAGAGAGTATTACGCTAAGTGAAATAAGTCACAGAAAGACAAATACCATATGATTTCACTCGTGTGTAATTTAAGGAACACAGCATGAGTAAAGGGAAAGATAAAAGAGAGGCTTAACCATAGAGAACAAACTGATGGTTACCAGAGGGGAGGTGGGTGGGTGGGGGGTAGATTGAATAGGTGATGGGGATTAGGAATGCACTTGAGGTTATGAGCACCAGGGGATGTATGGAAGTGTTGCATCACTATGTTATACCCCTGAAATTAATATAACACTATTTGTTAGCTAACTGGGATTAGAAACGAACTTAAAATCTATTTTGGGTCTTATTATTATAGGAGAGTGGAATTTATGGCACATACAGACATACTTTTAACAAGTGTCTTGGCAGTCATGATTGGCTATTAATACTATTCTGGTTACATCCAGTCTGCTATAATTACTGTATTTATATTCTGTTTCATTCTGCAGGTCATTTTAGGTGTTTTGTTTGTTTTAAGATTTTATTTATTTATTTGACAGAGACAGATCACAAGTAGGCCGAGAGGCAGGCAGAGAGAGAGGAAGGGAAGCAGGCTTCCTGCTGAGCAGAGAGCAGGATGTGGGGCTTGATCCCAGGACCCTGAGATCATGACCTGAGGCAAAGGCAGAGGCTTAACCCACTGAGCCACCCAGGTGCCCCTTGACGTGCATTATAATAAACATGTATTAAAGTAAGATGTAGAAATACGGATAAGATTGGAAAATTGAATGTAGGGAAGATTAATGCCTGCATTTGCATGTTACTGGGGATCCTATGCAGTTTCTAAAAGGAATAGTAACTTTTGGCTTCTTGTGTGACTTTTTGTTTTTTTAGTTCAGTGATTCATAGTTGGGGGATAGGATGTGAGTAGTCCTCCTAGGGGGTTGATCAGAACTTTGGTTGGAGGTGTACAGAGTATAAAAAATTTTTTTGTTTTTGAAATAAACAGTGTGGAATATAAAACTGGATCAAGTATTTGTAGCTGATCTGAGTCATGGAGGAAAGAAAAGAGAGTTTTGCAGGGGCTTGGCAGAAAACCCATTTCTGTGATAGATTGTACCACTTTACTGGCTGAAACCTTTTGCCTTTTTCTGGTATACTCATGGCAACTGATACTAGTAAACGAGGCACTTGAATTCAGGTGTTTTTGATTAGCTTGACTATAGCTCCCTGTGGCTCTTCCTTCCCATTTCCCAACTTTTACCATTTAATTAATGGGAATATGCATATTTTTCTTCTTCACTTTGATTGGAATATTTGGTTTGCATTTGGAACTGTTGTGCTCAAACAGATGTCAGTGATGCTTTTAGACTCGGGAAAGCAAGAGCTAGGGTAAAGTTATTAGTATTTATAGTAAAAGCTTGTCTCTGATGAGTAATAGAGCCTTCCGCATAAGTTGAGGCAGAGGGAAATAGTGGGGAGTAGAGACACAAGGCCATCTTGGCTTACATGTTACAGAAGCTGGGTTGCTGGCGTACATCTTAGAGTCTACCTGGACTCTATATTTGTATACATTTATCTTTCAGATTCATTAAAGATGCAATGACTTTTTTTTTTTTTACTATTTACAGCTGAGACAAGACCTGCAGATGTCAGAATGGACATTATTTTTAAGTAATCTTTACACCTAGTGTGGGACTTGAACTTACAACCCTGAAATCAAGTCACAGGCTCTACCAACTGAGCCACCCAGGCACCCAGATGCATTGACTTTTATGTCAATCTCTTTCTGTAAAATAAATGTATTTTTATGTTAGAAGGAGATGCAGTGTTACAACTAAATTGCATTGTGTTTACTTGATGGAGAAATATGTACAGAAAAATAATTTCTTTGCAAGGTTTTTTTTCTTAAATTTTTTTGTTTTTTGCCATAGTTGATGTAGTTTTATTGAATAGAATTTTGAAGGAGGTGAATGAGGCCAGTTATCAGACTGGGATTCTTCCATTGTGTTTCTTGTTCTGGCCGTGTTTTGAAAATTTGGCTTTTGTAGTCTGTGTTTGGGTTTTTAGTGGAGAGGAGCTCCTGAATCTTTAAGATATATAACCTAAAACTTTAATGTGAATTATTCAGAAAGGAAAAACTTATTTTTCATTCTTGGCTTTATGTGTAAATAATTTGTATTTTAAATCTGAAATTTCTAGGAAGGATTAGAAATGCTGTCTTTGGTGGGTATTTTGGATCTCATTGCTGAATTGATTGACTTAACCTTGTGTCACATTAAAGGTGAATGAGTAAGGTCAAATATACTATTAACGATTTCTCAGTTTACCAGTTAGGCAAAGGTCAGGCTTTGACATGTGTCATCCTCGCAGACAAAGGTTCTCTGTGCTCTTGGAGTTCACAGTCTGATAGCTGTTTATAATTTACCTTGATGTTTTAAAAAATCTTCTTAGGACAGTCAAAAAATATTTTTTACCTGATTTGAAATACCAGTGGATTTAATGTCAGGATGCTTTTCATCCAAATAGCCCAGAGTGGCAGGGACAGTGAAGGTAAGTGTCTTAAAAGATATCCAGTGTATTCTGTGTATCACAAATGTGAAATCCACTGCATATTAAATAGAAATAGTGTTGTTCAGTTGTCAAATATGTTCAGGAAGGGAGGGTTTTTTTTTTTTTTTTTAAAGATTTTATTTATTTATTTGACAGAGAGAAATTACAAGTACACTCAGAGGCAGGCAGAGAGAGAGAGAAGGAAGCAGGCTCCCTGCTGAGCAGAGAGCCCGATGCGGGACTCGATCCCAGGACCCTGAGATCATGACCTGAGCCGAAGGCAGCAGCTTAACCCACTGAGCCACCCAGGCGCCCCGGAAGGGAGGGTTTTTGAGTGAAGGCATTGTGGTTGGTAACCTTATTACCTGGCTCACTGAAAATAAGTACTTGTAAAACTTCAGATTGCTTATTTTTACCTATTTTAAAATAATTTTCCTTATCCTGAATCTGATATTTAAAATTTGTTTCTTATCCCTTGAAGTTTGAAATCTTATTCTTCTATCTTAGAAATAATTTCATGTTATTTTTGGCTTACTCCTTTTTGGTGATCATGAGTTAATGTTTAATTTGTCATTTGTTATTGGAAATGTCAATTATGTGAATTTATTAGGAACTTCTGGGTACTTTTCTCTAGTTAACATTGGAACATTGATTTTGCATTGATTTAATAGTTTTATATGTTGAAGTTTAAAATGGTTTTGGGGGTTCACTTGTACATTATTATTTCTTAGTTATTTGCAAGTTGGCCTTGAGGTAGTCATGATTTTCTGATCATTTTGGCCTTTATTATATTGTTTTCATAGCTGGTTGATCTAGTTTGGGTTGTTGTAGCTCTTTTGGATTGTGCATTCATTATTGTGGTCAACTCTTATTACATAAGATAGGAAAATGCCATTCATTTGATATATATGACTCATTTTGTAGCTGTCCTCTGGGATATTATTGTAAATTATTATAAGCCTATTAATAAGTTGCAAAGCAGTTTTAATGTGCTTGCAAAATCTAGAAATGCGTACCTTCAATTTTCCCTTAAAAAAATTTTTTTTTTTAAAAGATTTTATTTATTTATTTGACAGACAGAGAACACAAGTAGGCAGAGAAGCAGGCAGACCTAGAGAGGAGGAAACGGGCTTCCTGCTGAGCAGAGAGCCTGATGTGGGGCTCTATCCCAGGACCCTGGGATCATGACCTGAGCCGAAGGCAGAGGCTTAAACCCACTGAGCCACCCAGGCGCCCCTCAATTTTCCCTTTGATGCAGAATAAATTTCAGCCAATGGGGAGTCTAATGTTACAGCTGAGACAGGACCTGCGGATGTCAGAATGGATATCTAGTGGAACACACTGGGGAACATGTGTTTGATGAGCATGGAAGCTTTTCTTGGGCATCTGACAAGCCATTGACTATGACAGGAGTGGAAAGGGGCTTGGAGAAGAGTGAAGTGGGATGGTAAGCTCATACCATTAACTCTTGTTGGAATTTCGACTTAAAGGAACTGAAGGAGAAAGGATTAATGATCAGATGAAGGTTCAAGTTTATTTTCAGAGTGGCGAAGTAAACCTTACATCATTTATTTGTTTTATTTTATTTATTTGTTTATTTTTTATGATTTATTTATTTGAGAGAAAGAGCACAGGGGGAGGGCAAAGGGAAAGAATCTCCAAGCAGACTCCCCACTGAGCGTGGAGCCCGATGTAGGGCTCAGTTTCACGACCTGTCAGATCATGACCTAAGCCAAAACCAAGAGTCAGGTGCTCAATTGACTGAGCCACGCAGGCACCCTGTAGATAATTTTATATTCCAAGAATTTGAAGTGGGCAGTTTTGAGTTGAATTGCCTGATGGATTCAAACGTGGTGCTGAATGTTGAGTAAACAAGTCAATTTCCAGAGAAAATAGTAGTCAGTTCAAAGGATTTACCTCTATTTATCTTATATAAACAAAGTAATCTTTAAGATGAGTACAGTAACATGGAATACTTACTTTTTCTCAGGGTTAAATATTAGGTAATAAGTATATATATATACACACACACACGCATATATATATGTTGTATATGAAATGAGCTTTTGCTTTTGAACTGAATTTGAGGGATTATGCTGGTTAGCAGAGTTCAATTTGTTCTCCATTCTTTATAGGAAAATTTATGATTTACACAGAGCTCTTTATGTGTTTCTGTTACAATGCATACTTTTAACTTCTTTTCAAATGATGTAAGTGAAAGCATTAATAGGGCTTTTTTTTCTGTAAGCACACTCCATAAACAGTACACTTATCTTCATGTTGTTTTTGACATCAAATAATTATGGAAGCTAACTTTATATTGTTTCATATATATTTTTGTGCAGCTCTAGTATTATATTTGGAGAGTGAGGAAAGGTTCATTGAATTCTTTTACTTAATTGAGGACTCACCATTTATGCATATAATTGTAAAAATATGCCATAGTAGATGGTCTTTTGTGGCAATATTTTAGAAGTTCACAGAATTTGGATTTTCCTTATCAAGCTACAAAATTAGATTTTGCTCATTATAAGATAGTTTAAACCTAGAGATGCTATGACTAAATGTGAAACTTCAAGCTGAATTACCCTTGAAGGCTAAAATTAACATATGCAAAAAATTTCAAATAACTTACGAGAGTCATTTTTGTTTTTTAAAGTTTTCGTATAGCTTTTGAATATAGAAGTCTTTGTATTCTTATTGATGATGACTTCATGTCTCTGACTTTGCCCTTGAAAAAGTATGACTGTAACTTAGCTGAAGTTTCTCACCTAATAATATTATATATATGTTACTATTTAGATCCTAAAAGAATGAAATTAATTTACTAAATATATCTTTAGTATTCTGATATTCTTTTCGTTAAACATTACATTGTGAAGTGTTAGTGATGTTTTCTGAAGGTCTTCCAAAAAAAGAGCATATACTGACTTTTCAAATGTGTACTTTATTTTTTCAACCTATAACCATCCTTTTTCTTGTCTCCTGCTGCCCCGTCCTCCCTGAACATTAAATCCTTTTTAATTGAACTAGTCCTGTCATGGGCTAATTCAGAGCCTAGATCAGAGTGCCTTATCCTAGGTCTTTGGGATGAGAATAAGAACCAGGGATGTGGAAGCCTGATGGAGTTGCAGGAAAAAACCATTATGTGTTCTAGTCATTGAGTGGCTAAGGTTGAGTTACAAAGGCAGGAGGAAATAGTTGCAGTTAGCCCAGGCCCCATTAGTATAACCATCCTGCCACTCCCTACCCCTCAGAAGACAGAGATGAAGTAGTTACGCTCTCTTTATGCTCTTTACTCCCTAGTTCCACTGATTGCTAACCTCCTTGGCTTTCAGATTCTTGGTGCCATACTCCAGCTATTGATACCCGCCAGCTGTCTGGCTTTTTCTCTTGTTTAGCTCTGCTTGAAGTGTGCTCTCCCAGTTTCAGTGTCGCTTGACGCTTTTGGGCAAGAGAATCCTTCTGTTGTCCATATTGGAGCCTAGTAAGCATATATTTTCCAGTTTTTTTTTTTTAGTTGATACAGAGACTGTCACCTCTGTATGAATGTTGTTCCCCGAGGAAGTAATACTTGTTGATACCTAAATGAGCAGTGGGCTTCTTAAGCTTTGGGTGTCCACAGTGATCTGAGGAGACAGAGGAGAGAAGTTTGTCACTAAATAGCTAACTTTTGTTATGTGTTTACTGAATGCTGGGCACTAAGCTAAATGCTTTAAATGGATTATATAAATTAATCCAGACAGCAGCTCCACGAGGAAAGGTTAGAGAGGTGAAGTAACCTCTCCAGAGTTAAATGATGGAACTGGAACTAAAAATCCAATCTGTAGATTTTTGAAATGTGTTTATTGCAAAGCATGTTACTAAATATATGAGCACATTTCCTCCCAGCTAGTCCTTAACTACACTGAAATGATGTGGAATAGATGCTGACATTTAAGGTGACAGTGCCCATCAAAAGGGATATGCAAACACAGGTGTGAGATTAGAGATTTACATTAATGTAGGAAATTAAAGCATTAACTGTAATTTTACGAGGATGTTTTATTTTAGCTGACAGTTCCTGGCAGAAATGGAAACACAATATATTAAATATGCCATAACTAGTTTTCCCAATATAATATGTGTGCTACCTCTAAGGAAAACACTATATTTACACAGCTCCATTGTTGAAGGGCTATTATCTCAACCATGGCTTTTCTATACCCTATGTTGATTTTCTCTGGTACTTTTTTTTTTTTTTTAATATCTTTTTAGTCACATTGTATGTTTTAGTTCATGTTCAACAATAGACTCATGTGATATTCAAATGTCAGTGGAAACTAAAATTCCAAAGTAGACTTTATGCTACTACTACTAATAATAGTATGATAAAAAGGAAATTACAGGGGTGCCTGGGTGGCTCAGTGGGTTAAGCCGCTGCCTTCGGCTCAGGTCATGATCTCAGGGTCCTGGGATCGAGTCCCACATCGGGCTCTCTGCTCAGCAGGGAGCCTGCTTCCTCCTCTCTCTCTGCCTGCCTCTCTGCCTACTTGTAATCTCTCTCTGTCAAACAAATAACTAAAATCTTTAAAAAAAAAAAAAAAAAGGAAATTACAGCCTTGATTTGGTTTTGTTTTTGGCTTAGGAGAAAGGAGGAGCACCTTCTTTGGAGAGAGGTCCACTGGTTGTTTCAGACTGGGCCTTTTAGGATAACTCCTTGGTTCATTTAGGGGTTCTGGACTTCAGGGACTACTTCCTGTACTTTGGACATCTTTGTGGTGTATTGCTGATGGTTTTAACAATGACTGGTGTGTTTTACAAGCATTTAATAGACAGGAAATGGGGATGCTGGAGTGTCTGCAAGGCACTGGATAGTTCTGTACAACAATGAATTATTCCATGTCCTTTTTGATTTTTCTTTTTCCTTTTAAAAATTTATGTGGGGTAAAAAAAAAATCACAAGCCTGTTTTAATGACCTGAATCTAGACCCAAACACTGTTTTATAAATATACATAAAATGTTTTTTCCCCCATGGTTTTTGTGTACCCTGATAGTTCCTGGAATGAAACTACTGTGTGAATTGATGGATAATTATACTTTATTTTGTTCTGTATGTTTCTGTAAGTTCACGTTTTTGGAAAAGATGGGGCATTTGAGGCACCAACACACACACACTATACCAGTCTACATTGGTGGATATTGCATTCACAAAGTTTCTAGGAGTGGGTACAGTATTTAACCACTTGATTATGACATTTTTAAAAAAAGGTTTATTTGAGAGAGTGCGTCCATGTGAATGGGGGCAGGAGCACTGAGAGAGGAAGAGAGAATCTCCAGCAGACTGTGCACTAAGCACAGAAGTGGATGCAGGGCTCAGTCTCATGACCCTGAGATCATGACCTGAACCGAAACCAAGAGTTAGACGCTTAACTGACTGAGCCACCTAGGTGCCCCTTGATTATGACATTTAATACATTATATGTGATTCTTTATGTTTGTTAGTATTATTTTGTTTTAGATTGCTTTTCTGTTTCTTTTATATTTTAGTTATGGAATTACCCCTCCCCCCTTTTTAAAAAAAGATTTTATTTATTTATTTACTTGTGAGAGAGAGAGAAAGAGAGAGCACGTGCAAACAGGAAGCGTGGCAGGCAGAGGCGGAGAGAGAAGCAGGCTCCCTGTGGAGCAAGGAGCCCAATACGGGACTCGATCCCAGAACCCTGGGATTATGGCCTGAGCTGAAGGCAGCGGCTTAATTGACTGAGCCACCCAGGCGTCCCGAATTACCCCTTTTTAAAAAACAGACTGTTTACTAACTCTTTACTAACACTAAAGTAACTGTCATCCCAGACTTACTATTTCCATTACTAAGGTTATATCTGGATGTCTTCCTATTATTTGTAAAAAATAATCTTCTTAAACCCTCTGTATTGTGTAGTTCCAGTATGCACAACAACTGTGAGTATAACACATGGAGACAGTCAAAAGTGGCATCAAAATAATACTTCTTTTTAGTCTGCTTTATAAACAGAGTTCAAAACTCTTCATTATTGTGGATGTAGAGTTTCCTAGTATCCTAGTGTAAGAGGGCAAGCAAACTTCTCAGATTGGGAGAGTTAAGACTGGCTGGCTGCTCATAGATCATTTGGTGGGCCTGGGGTAGGACATTCAGTTCTTTCTATTTCCTTTGGAGATATCATCATAGAACATATAGTGAAGGTGCTTTTTTTCCTGAGATTGTGCTGTTCATCTAGTGAGGTTTCTGGTCTTTGGATCACTTATGTATAGAAATAATTCCTAGAAATTATGTATTTATGGTGACTTAAGATAGTAAGACTTGAGGAATATTAATCGTAAGAAGAATTCTAATTTTTAAATTTATTTATTTATATTTTAATACATGGGGATGATGATGTATATAAACAATAGAGGAATTCCAAGCACCAAACTGTTGAGAGAACTTTGCCTTTGGACCTAGGGACCTATAAAATTTATTGCCTTGTCGGCTTACAGGTTCTGAAGATAAACCTAAGGGATAGAATGGGTGGATTAAGGTGATCTCTTTCTTTTGCATCTTTGTGGGGGCTTACCAACTGTTGGAACTCTGTTCTGAGGACTGGTTGGTAATAGAGGGCCTTGGAACCTGCCTTTTTCCCCCCCTAGAAACAGCAGCCTGCTCTTCCTTCATGTGGTATGGTACTCTTTCTTCTTTCCAGCTTGAACACTCATAGTTTTGTCATTCTATTTTTCCTAACCCCTACTCCTGTGAGATCTTCTAGATATCATATACTCTGTTCATTTGGCATTATTTTAATGGCTTTATGAATTTCAAGGAAGTACATTCACATATTCCCCCACATTGATCTGGTTTTGGTTATACATTTTTAATGAGAAGGAAGCTTGTAGTTAGATTATGGGGAAGGGGCACTGGGTGGCTCAGTTGATTAAGTGTCTGCTTTCCACTCAGGTCATGATCCCAGGGTCTGGGGATCGAACCCTGCATCGGGCTCTCTTCTCAGCGTGGAACCTCTTTCTCCCTCTCTCTCCCTCTCTCTCCACTTGCTGTTCCCTCTGCTTGTGCTCTCTCACTCTCTGTATCAAATAAATGAGTAAAATCTTTAAAAAAAAATTGTGGGGAAGAGAGGGAGGGAAGGTTAGTGAGATAGGATAAGGGCAAGAGGTAATTGCTGACTTTTTGAGGAGGGTACTGACATGTTTTAATTTAGTATGGTAAAAGAGAAGCACAGTGGCTGAGTGAATAAGGAAGTCTAGAGTTGAGACCCAAGTTGAGATTTAAGATTGTCAGGTAATATTGGACATATTACGTCAGGTAATAGTGGACCTCCCTGCTAGCTGACCATGAGAATGAGTCTGTTAAAGCCTTGATGAGATTAATTAACACTAAGACCCTCAGAGTAAAAATAATTCCTCTCAATTGTGGTTGTTTCACATATCTACAGATGTGGTGAAATGGCATGGAACTGTACTCATGCACTGTACCAGTATCATTTGTCCTGGTTTAGGTTTTGTACTCTAGTTATGTAACATATAACCATTGAGGGACCCTGAAGGGTACAAGGAAACTCTCTGTACTGTTTTTTGCAATTTGTGAGTCCATAATTATTTTAAAATGAAAGCTAAAAAAAATTGAAAGTTAAAAGAAAAAAAGATTGACAAGTAATAGAATGTTGAGACTTATAGCAGAGTTCTGTTGAGATATTGCCAATTTCTGTGTTAACACCAAGGAAGATTTGACCGAATGAAGGACTGAATGAGGGTCTGAATTACAGTAGTGGCTGTGACAATGGAAAGAAGTGGGCCAATATGATAGATATGGACAGAGCCTGAAGGTTGGATGACGTAATGGAGTGTGAAATGAATAGGACTCCAGGCTGTTTGGTAGATAAAGAATAGTGTCTTAGTAATGGTAGGGAATATAGAAATAGGAGTATGTTTTGTGGATAGGGTGGTATATTTTGTTGTGAGCATACTGCTTATGAGTGCTGGTGGGCTGGTGGGGATAGGCTGTGGACAGTTCAACATACTAGGCTGCGTTCAAGAGATCATGGTTGAAAGTACATAATCAAAATATGTAACAGTAGTATTTGAATCTGTGGAAAAGAAGATTGCTAAGGGAAAGTGTATGAGTGAGAAAATGGGGGAGAATTAATCTCATAATGGATTTTTTTATGACCCTGGGTAAGTTACCTAACTTTTCAGTGCCTTATTTTCTTCATGAGTAAGGTAAGAGAAGTGAGGTAGAGAATATCATAGTATATTCCTCATAGAATTGTTGTGAAACTAAAAGAAATTATCTATCTAAATTGCACACTGCTTGGCACATTGTGAACACTAATGGCTAGCCATTTTATTATTTAGTAAGCACTTTGGTTATGCATATGAAAACAGTGGACTCTAACTCTGAAAGTTATATTGAATGTTTAAAATTAAACAGTGATTTTTTTTATTGGCAGTGACATTTTTTATTTCTCGAAATAGAACTTTTTGGTGTTTGAAGGTCTGGTTAGTTGTAATCTTGGAACTAGTCTTTGTGGTTAATTACTTTAAGGCATTTTTAATAAAAATGTGTCCCCCCCCCCTTTTTTTTTGACTGTTAATACCTCTGTGACGCAAACTTTGGTACAATACTTTTACCTTCATCTTTTTCCTGTTTGTTAGTTATATAATTCTTTCACCTTTTGGGACTCGGAGATAAACTCTTGGTTGAATATGTAATATTTTTGTTTATTTACTGAAAGTGGAGTAGATGAGGGATGATACTAAAACTGAATCTAGGGACAAGTTTCTTCCAATGAAGATGGGATACAAGGAATCCAGCTGTATTTATTTAGCTTCTGTTTCTTTTCTCTGTGACAGGATTATGCTCTAGAAGTGTCATTTGGGGGAGCCAAAGCACTGTACTTAAACTTATATCAGTCTGTTTAGAAGGGAAAAAAGTAGTGAAATGAATTGAAGTTCATGCTTTGCAGGTGTTTATGTGTCTCTTCCTTCTGCTTTAATATTAAGTGGCTAGTGGGGTTTGTTAAATAGCAAGTGAATAAGACTAAAGGTTGAGCATTTATGTTCCTAGAGTTTTAACTTTTTTACATTTGATTTTAGTTGCCCTATTGATACTTCAAGGGTTAAGAGAAGTAAGTATTTTTGGCTGGATATATATCATGTCACTTCAGAGCCAAATTAGACTGTGGATGCTTTCCCTGAGACCTGCTATGAAATACCAAAAGAACAGTCTCTGGAATGTAGGCTTGATTTTTCCAGTCAGTGAACCGACTAATATTTTCTGAGTGCCTGTAGATGCAAAACACTAAATTATATTAAAAATATTGCCACTCGAGTAAGTCCTTAAAGAAACAATTTTGGTACTATTTGGTTGATTAGTGTACATCAGAGCTATTGTTTGGGCTCTCCAAATACAGGTTGTTCAGGGATGCAGTAGGACCTGCATACAAATAGATTGCAATTTGGATTTGGAAAGGATAGCTTCTTGTTTATTCTGTGCCAGTTTTCATTTGGTGTGTTGTATATTCTTTAAAATGAATTACAATTTATTTGAGTGACCCTTTTTTAATATAAGCTTGACATGATTATTTTTCTTTATATTTATCACTCCCTTTGACACACAGGCACACACCCACATGCACACACACACACACACACACACACACACAGACACACACACGAAGAGCTACAGTTTGGGTAGTATTCATAGCAGAAGAAAGATAATTTATTTGAAGTTTTCAGTAGGTTGTTATCTTTAGTCATGAGAAAAGTCTACTTTGAAATTTCACTGCCTCTTTTTGGTAAGAGGATTAATTCTAGAACAGAGGGGCTATTTCCAAGACCATGTCTTCATCAGAAGCTGGGGTTTGATGTATGTTAGAAAAGATATACGCTTCCTCCACTGTTTTTTAAGCTCTTGCTATTTATTACCTGACTTGTTTATCAAACCCTGGAAATTGGTACCGTTGATGGCTAATGGGGTGTTTTGGTCAGTTGAGAGTGGAGATACTTTAAAAAAAAAAAAAGCATCACTCTGTGTGTCAGAGAATGTATTGCTTGTAGCTAAAATTAATGGCTTATCTTGTTTTTTTGTGATGGCATCTTTGCTACTATATTGTCCTGTGGTCTCTTTCTGTCTAACAAAGAAAATTGACAGGTTGCTTACCTTTTTGTGAGTGCTTTTCTTGAGAACTGTATGATTGAATGAGTAGTGAAATTAACCTTGGCTTCTGCAGTACTGAATGGCAGCAGAGAGATGCTTGCTTTTTCCTTCCTTCTTAAAAAATGCTGTTTGAATATAGTTTGGTAAGTTGACCTCTGAGGTAGTTGATGGAGAAAATTGAAATGAAATATTTTTCTTCTCTTCTGAGTATTGTGTTAATTTGCCCCAAATGACATAATTAGCTTAAATGTTGTGTGAAGTGTTAGGTTTTAGCCAACTAGGCTGATTTTAATTTGTATGTCTTTATTTTTACTGTATATGTGGTAAAATTTGATAATTAATAAAGATTTAAAGGAATATCTACTGATAAATTCACCCTGTTTCACCTTCTTAGACCTAAGAAGCATAATTTGGCTAAATTATGCAAAATGCTAATTAAAGGGTTTAATTTGCTAATCATCTCAGTTTGATTAGAGGCAGATGCTGATTATCTACACAAGTCTAAATGGACCTTTCAGAGATGGCTTTCATTATTTAAAATCAACTTGTCAAACTAATTAAGACAAAAATTTAAGGAATAACAAATACCAATAGTTATCTGTTTACTTTCAGTGTAATGCAAGGCTGGATAATTCACAAATGCTGTGCATCAGAGACTTGGTGTATACCGTGTTATTAGGCATTTCAGTATTTTCTAAGTTTAAGAGTTGAACTTTGCCTTTTGTACTGAGCTCATTAGATTGTCTGGTCTTACCTTTGTTGGTCCTTTGGGTCTCTGATGTTTTTCCTGGCCCTTTTTGCCTTCTTCTAGGAAGGAAAAGGGCACTGCAAGGGAGCCAAGACAATGCCGTGCATATATGTTTAAACCATGCATAGACATATTCAGGTGTATTGTAGATCAGTATACTAGGTTCCTCAGAGGTGACCAAAACTTCCTCTTACAAATCTGAGAGATGTGGCAGGAAACTGTTGGTAGGCATGGGTCAGTGTTAACTCCAGGAAGCGGTGGGGGCAGCATCTTAGTTCACTAACTGAGGAACAATTTGGATCCATGCTCCCAGCCTTTTATTCTTGCTGGCTTGTCTTTTTCTCAGTGTGTGCGAAGATATAAAACCATTTACAGTCCATTCAAGTGTCTGTGGCTGACATAGGGTTAAGAGTGGAGAAACCAAGGCAGACACTATTCCTAATTTGAGTCAGATACAAAAGGCCCAGTAACAGGAAATGTTTGGGGTTTTTCATTGCAGGCAGGGTATTAGGATAGAGGATCTGAGGTGCATACATACAATCCTGCTTTGACCTGTACCCAGGTCAAAGTCTGGTAGGATGAGGTAGCATGATGTCTAAGTGGGGATAATCTATATGTCATACGGCCCTAGGGGTAGAATGCACTGGTGCCATACTACCTGGGGTTGAATACTGGTGCTGTCACTTAGTAGTGGTTTTTTTTTCTTCCCCATGCAATTTGGTTTTCTCATCTGAAAAATAGAAAACCTAATAATACTATCTCATAAGGTTAGATGGCTTCAATAAAGCTAATACATGTTAAGTACTTAAAACACTGCCTAGCAGATAGTAAGTAAGCACAAAGTAAATTTTAACTATTATTATTTTTGTTTGTTACATTCTGGCTTCTTTGTGAGATTTGCAAAAGATGGTGTACATAGAGAACATTGGGTTTTTACCCCTAATATCCCTTTCAGTCATTTGAAAATGATTGCTACATGCACCAAAACCCATAAAATACCTAGGAATAAGTCTGACCAAAGAGGTAAAAGATTGGTAATCTGAAAACTATAGAACACTTAGGAAAGAAATTGAGGAAGACACAAAGAAATGGGAAAGTGTTCCATGCTCATGGATTGGAGGAACAAATACTGGTAAAATGTCTCTACTACCCAAAGCAATTTTTACATCCAGTGCAATCTCTATCAAAATACCACCAGCATTTTCTACAGAGCTAGAACAAACAATCCTAAAATTTGTTTGGAACCAGAAAAGATCCTGAATAGCCAAAGGAAGGTTGAAAAGGAAAACCAAAGCTGGGGGTACTGTAATTCCAAACTTCAAACTGTATTCCAGTGCTGTAATCATCAAGATAGTATGGTACTAGCACAAAAACAGACACAGAGCAATGGAGCAGAATAGAGGACCTGGAAATGGACCCTCAATTGTATGGTCAACCAATTTTCGGCAAAGCAGGAAAGAATATCCAATAGAAAAAAGACAGTTTCTTCCACAAATGGTGCTGGGGAAGTTGGACAGCCACATGCAGAAGAATAGAACTGGACTACTTTCTTAAACCATACACAAAAATAAATTCAAAATGGATGAAAGACTTAAATGTGAGACAGGAATCCATCAAAATCCTAGAGGAGAACACAGGCATCCACGGTGACTTCTTCCTAGAACCATCACCAAAGGCAAGGGAAGCAAGGGCAAAAATGAACTGTTGGGAATTAAGGAGGGCACTTGTGATGAGCACTGGGTGTTGTATGTAAGTGATGAATCACTAAATTCTACTCCTGAAACTAATATTTCACTATATGTTAATGTGAATTTAAATAAAATCTTGGAAGGAAAAAACTTATTGCTATACATACATGTATAATAAAAAATATAGGAACCTCAGTTGTGGTTAGCTAATATAATTTAGCTAATAGGTAAGCTAATAGATATTTGGATAAGCTAATAGATAAGCCAATAGAAGTTGGAATACTGGTGGGATGCCTGGATGGCTCAGTAGGGTAAGCGTCTGCGTTTGGCTCAGGTCATGATCCCAGGGTCCTGGGATCAAGTCCCACATTGCGCTCCTTGTTCAGTGGGGAGCCTGTTTCTCCCTCTGCCTGCACTGCCTGTTCTGCCTGTAGCTCTCCGTGCTTCTGCTCTTTCTCTGACAAATAAATAAATAAAATCTTTAGGAAAAAAAAATAGAATTTGGAATACTGGAGTTTTATTAAAACAAAAAAGTGCAGATTTTGGTCTGATTCTTTTTATGTAGTATGAGTGGTTTTAGGGGTGTGTAGAGATAGTTGCTAGACTGACAACTGGACAGTCCCTGATCATACATATTTTTTATATCTGGATTCAAAGGGTAGAAAAGAAGGTTCCTTTGAATTCACTTGTTTTCTAATTCTCAGAAGATTAAAACAATTTATTGTGTAATGGATAAAGGGTAATGGAATGCTGTGAGTGTTGTAACTACTTAGACCAATAGAATTTGGTGGAAGTGACACTGTACCTGTTTCTGGGTGCAGACCTTAAGAAACTCGCAGCTTCCACTTCCTCTGTCTGACATACTTTCTTTGGGACTCCTGAGATGTCATGTAAGATCTGACTAGACTTGCTGAAATGTACTTGCTAGAGAGGTCTGTTCTGAAGGCTGGCATACACTAGCAACTGTCATACTGGAGAGGCCGTGTCTCAGCACTCCTGGACATTCCCAGTGGAGCCTGGCCATTTAGCCATCTCTACCAAGGTCCCAGGCAGGTGAGTGGGGCCATCTTGGACTCTTCAGTCTGTTCATCAGCTTAAGACCACAAGGGATGTCATTTGATGCCACATGGAACAGATGAATTGCTGGCTGTATGCTTTCTGAATTTCTGACCAACAAAATCGGAGAAAAGAAAATGGTTGTTGCTTTAAGCTGCTAAGTTTTAGGGGTAATTTATTATGCAGTGATACATAACTGGAAATGGTAGCTAAGCTGGAGCTTCTGACTTCTTTTTTTTTTTTTTTTAAGATTTATTTATTTATTTATTTGATAGAGATCACAAGTAGGTAGAGAGAGAGGGGGAAGCAGGCTCCCCGCTGAGCAGAGAGCCCGACGTGGGGCTCGATCCCAGGACCCTGAGACCATGACCCAAGCCGAAGGCAGAGGCTTAAACCACTGAGCCACCCAGGCGCCCCTGGAGCTTCTGACTTCTTAAATTTGAACAGAAGCCAAAACAGTGTATCCTAAATAGTTTCAACAACTATGCCATGATTTGGAAAGACTATGAAACATGGTAATATGGAAAATGAAATTCAGATAATTTGATAACTAGAGAAGGTAACTCTGAGGGAGCTCGGATTACTCAGAAGAGAGAGAAATGGAAACATTCTTGATAAATGCTTTCCACTTTTTAGAACTTCGGTGAAGCTGCTTCAATAGAGTTAGCTGAGAAGTTTATGGCTTTTTAACTTTGAAGAGAGGCTTGCTGCATTTCTGAAACTTGCCAGGAGTCTCAGAATCCTTTGAGATCTTCTTTATTTTCAGAGATACTTTTTTATGTTTCAGAACCTGGGAAAGAGAGGTAAGAAGGTATAAGGTAGTTAATTTTTTTTTTAAATTTATTTATTTGACAGATCACAAGTAGGCAGAGAGGCAGGCAGAGAGAGAGAGAGAGAGAGAGAGAGAGAGAGAGAGAGATGCAGGCTCCTTGCTGAGCAGAGCCCAATGCGGGGCTCGATCCCAGGACCCTGAGATCACGACCTGAGCCGAAGGCAGAGGCTTTAACCCACTGAGCCACCCACGCGCCCTGGTAGTTAATGTTTTTATACAGTGTTACCTCTCACGAATTTGACAAAATTTACAGTAGTCCAAATTAATGACTTCAATTAGTAGCATAGATTGCGGATAGTCCTTTTTGCTTGCTATACTCAATTCAGCCAAGAGATGGTGAACTAAGAGATATGGTTAGGGCCCTGTGTAGGTGCTATGGGGAATTTAAAGCACTTTCTTAATTAGAAAGGGTTATAAATAAGTGAGTAAAAGCAGTTATGAGTTACTATTGACACCGTACCATACAGGCTTCTTGATTTTTGTTTTTTGTGTGCTGTTTTGAAACATTTGCAGATTTCTATTTTCTTTTTAATTTTCAGCATTTAATGGTTTATTCTGGCTCTCAGTATGTGGAGTTTGGATTATGGTAGTTAAGGGAGAAATTTTAATTCATATGGAGAATCTGTGGAAATGATTTCTTATTGAAAAACTGAAAATGGATTAAAAAACTTATTTCATAAGTCCAGGGAAGCAGGACATTTGAGGCCTAATAAAACCTTTTTTGTGTTGGCAGACACATTACTGCTATTATAACACTTTGCTTAAGGAATGGGAGAGTCAAGGATAAATGTAGTACATACATGGCCATTTGAGGAGCGGTTTGAATTTGCTGCTTAGCTTTCTGGATTCCTTAAGCTGTATCACTTTTGGGTTGTAACAGTCTTACTGGAGGCAAGAAACAAAGTGAACAAGATGATTCTCATATACGTTTCCCAAGGCTGCTTTTATTTATTTCTATAAAATAGAAGTAATAATTTTGCCTTTTTTTCTTTTTTGGTAACTTGAAGTTAACAGTAGCAGGGAAGATATAGATAAGGAACCAAGTGGTATTTTAAGAGATCAATGTCAGGATCATTACTGAGAACAACATAATGGCTCTAGAATGGATGAATTCAGTGTTTTCTCTTTTTGCAATTTTGAGCACATGGAATGAAAATGGCTACATTTAGGTGGGGTAGGAGTTTAGCTTTGGAAGAAGCTGTTACACTACAATATGGATAAAATACATAATTACAATATTATAAGATTGAGGGCTGTTATGGTGAGGTTCACATGATTATCTGTTCTTCAAGGCAGAAATGAGCTCTTTTTTTCATGTTTCTGCTGGAGAGGAGTAGGAGGAGGGCTGTGACTTGATGACGTACAAAGGGGCCTCTGAGTAGTGCAGCTAGCACTGCTTCCCCTCACATCTGGTGTTCCCCTCAGAACTGGATGTCCCTGAATAACACCAGCCCTTCTAGGTGGTATCATGGCTTCTTCCGGTATTTGAATCCGTATTTTAAGTGCAGCTGAAACGCTTGACTGTTTTAGGAATGGAATTTGAGATAGAACTGTAAATTGAGAAAGGAGTATAGGCAAGGGAAGGGAGCTCTTGATGGACTTTGAAGTAAGACAAATGGCTAAGTAGGCTCTTTCTACCTTAATGGAGGGTAAATGTATAAGATGTTGGGAACACTTACTAACTCCCTGTCATCGTTAGGAAGTGGCTTGGAGGGACTTGAATCTACCAGCCTCTTCCCTACTGAGGTACCCAGATTAACACATGGTTTATAGAAAGTGTGCTTGCTGTGCAGATGTATCTTTAAGCTCAGTCCCTAACTACCAGAATTCTGCTCCCAAGTACACATGACACAGAATATCTGGAGCTATTGGTGTCCTTCATAGTACTTTATACTTAATGTTTGATAATGCTTTATATTTATCCAGCATTATGTTCTGCGTTATGGAGGATTTGTAACGTTTTTAGTTTGAGAAAGTAGAAAGAGACTTTTCATGAAACAGAGAACAAGGCAAAATAATCACATGCCAGAAAGTTTGATATAGTCTCTAAGAGTTATGAAAAAGTAAGCAGGATATTGCTACAGACTGGATTAATTTAGAAAGGCATCATTGAGCTGACAGTATTTGAACTGAGTCTTAAAAGATAAGGCAGAAAGGAGGTAGCAGATATATTCTGGTGGGTGGGGTATTGTGCCAACTACACCATCAAAAGTTTGAATAATTTTCTGAGGAACTGAAAATGTTGAACTGGGTCAACAGATAGGAAACCTTTGTCAAGGCCATAAAATTGTTTTCTAATATTTTCAGTTGCAAACCTGTATATTTAAACATCTCCTGAAATAAATACCTCCTTTCTCTTTATCCAAGGCACAAACAATAGCTAGTATTCTCATTGTTTGAATTTCAAATAGTATGATGGAAATGTAAAATTAATGATAAGACTTGATTTCCTATGGCCTATAAGAGAAAATGGTAACAAATCACATTCTTTTTCTGACTTTATTTTTTTCTGCTCGTTTCATTCTCCATTTGCTTGGATAAACATAGCTGCATCATTGGTCCATACTGACTTTTAAAAAAAAAAAAGTTTATTTATTTATTTAAATAGTCTCTACACCCAACATGGGGCTTGAACTCACAACCCCAAGATCAAGAGTAGAATGCTCTTCTGACTGAGGCAGCCACATACCCTGAGTCCATACTGACTCTTGAGAAAGCTTCAGACTTTCTTCCCCAGCTAAGTAAGCCATATTTTTGTAATCTGCTATTAGCTGCTTAATTTGGGAAGATTCAGTTATCATCGTATCTTTCATGAATTAGAGTTTGGCTTCCTCTCTTCCATTCATCTTTAAAATGTCCAAAGTGCTACATAGTTTAAAAACTTAGAGCCAAGTTAAGTTGAGCAGTTTTCTACTGGGCTACATTGTAAAAATGGGAAAGGAAAATTACTTTCTTTTGTTTTTTTGGAAGACATTTGCCAGTTGGAGCCTCAACAAAGATTGGGTTTGGGAGGCCTTTAATTGTGCACCAAAAGGTTATTGCAGAAGATAACATAAGGGAGATGTCATAAAGAAGAAAATTTGAAGCTCAGTAATAGAAAGCTGTGTGAAGAAATAGGCATTCTGCCAATTAACTGGGTGCTTGAAATAAATAGTTTGGAATTAAAGAAACAGTTGCAAATTTCGAAGACTTGATTAACTTAGTTCATAGGGAAACTGGGGAGTGGGAAAAAAACTTCACGTTGTGGTAGTTTGAAAGCTGAAAGTGTACTTACTGTTCATTCCAGTTTTGCTCCAAAATATTTGATAATGTAAAATCAGAAGAATTGTTAATCTGATTTTATGTTAAACTACGGAAATAAAATTCCAAATATGTTTGGGTGAAATGAAATATGATCATAGGAGCTCTGTCTTGAAATGTTGACTGTCTCAGCAGTCAGTAAATATTTCCAAAATTGGGCATAGAGTGATTATGACTATGTGTAGGAAGGATATCCAACGAAGCAGGTAAATGGTACCTGACCCTTGGGTCTTCTTATCTGTTGGGTAATCATGACACAATTATATAAATAACCAATTAATAAAAAAAGTTTTGTGTGTATCAGGGAGACATACAGAACATCATTAAATGTTCATCTTTCCATAAATGTCCAGCTCTTATGTTGCATTAGTTTGAGGTGAAGTACAGTTCTTTAAGGTTTTTATTTCTATACTTCTTTTACCTTTTAAGCATTGTCACAAAAACCAAAAAGCAAGAAAGGAGATTGCATTCTTTACTGAAAGGTATTTTTGCTGGATGTAGAATTTTAGGTTGTCAGGTTCTTTCTTTCAAGATTTTATTTTTAAGTAATTGTTACACCCAGTGTGGGGCTCCAACTTACAACCTTATAACTCTGAGATAAAGAGTTGCTTGCTCTACTGACTTAGCCAGACAGCCTTTTCTTTTTCTTTAAAGATTTTAAGGTAGGTACTTTCTTTTCACATTAAAAAAAAATTATTAATTTATTTACTTGGCAGAGAAATCACCTCCCCTCACAGCGGGGAGGAAGCAGGCTCCCCGCTGAGCAGAGAGCCTGATTCAGGGCTTGATCCCAGGACCCTGGGATCATGACCTGAGCCGAAGGCAGAGGCTTTAACCCACTGAGCCACCCAGGCGCCCCTCACATGTTTAATATATATAATTCTTCTGTCTTCTGGCTTCCATTTTTGCTGTTGAGAAGTCAGCTGATCGTCTAGCTGTAGCCTCTCTGAGTATAAGATAGTCACCCTCCTGTCGTGATATCCCACACTGAGATACCATGGATCTGTTTGGGGGCTGGGATCTCTATGAGGACTGAAGGAGCAGAGGTTATGACAGAGACTATGATTCCAGAATAGACGGTGACAGAAGACCATTTGGTAGTGGGGTACCGTATGGATGACGACTACAGAGGAGGTGGGGACAGCTATGAAGATGGGTATGATAGATGAGATGATCGCTCATGGAGCTCCAAAGAGGATTACTCTAAGGATAACTACAGGCATAACGATAGAGGTCCTCCTCCACTTTCCCCTCCCTCTAAAAAAAGGCAAACTGAATCTAAAGCCTTGGAGTACTCCTAAGGAAGATGATTCCTATGCTAGCACCAGTCTATCAGAGCAACCTCTGTCTTTGGAGGGGGAAGCTCTGTCAACACAGCTGCTAAAGATTGAGAAATAGAAGAGTGGCTACAGGAGGAGTGGAAGAAAGTGAAGGGCCTTCTGGATGAGCCAGAACAGGAACAATGGCCTCGGGGTAGACACTCAAGCTCGTGAAGTGAAGAAATTCAGGAACAGAATAATCCTGGACAGGAAGTGAGCCATCACAGACTGGGACCTCAGCTACAGCTGGCAGAAATGCAGGGGAGAGAGAGGAAGTCTCTAGAAAATGAAACACTCAATAAGGAAGAAGAGTGTCCCTCTCCAACTTATAAGCCTCCCAAACCTCAACAGCCTCTAAAGCCACTTTACCAAAGGACAGTGCTTGGGTGTTTGGAAGGCCTAATCCTCCTGCTCTGTCTCAGAGCTCAGACACACAGCACCAATACCCACAAGTGGTGGTGGTGGGGGGGAAGTGGTTCTGGCTCAACCATTTAAGGAAGGAACAGTAAGGAAAGATGAAAATGAAGTAGATGGGGTAAGTGTCCTAAAGGGCCAAAGTGGGAGCTCCAGCTGCTGTCCAGGAGGTGGAGGGAACAAAGACCACTTGAAGGCATCAGATAAGAAAGTTGGCAGAAAAGGATCAAAAAAAAAGAATCACCTGAGCCAAACAAAGAAACCTGAAGAAAATCCATCTTCCAAGTTCAGTTCTGTAAGGAAGTATGCTGCTATCTCCATTGGGGGTGAAGATGAGAACGAGGAAGATTATACCAAATAGACCTCTGCATCTTGTGCTTTCTCCAAGTCTCTTCACCCTGGAGTATTCAAGAGCAAATCAAACCTTTATCCAGACAAGACAATAAAACCCACCTTTCTTTGGAAAACAACAACAACAACAACAACAAAAAACACCTAAAAAAGGGAAATGGAATGAAATTGTTTTGCATACTACTCAGCCTTTAAAATATTGAACTAACTGGAGAATTGCCAGTATAGCCTGAGAGAAAGAGATGTATAGCTTTTCATGGAAAAGTTGTGCATTTTTATGACATGCAGTTGCAGGTGTGATTAGTGTGGGTGGGGGGCTCCATTTAGTAAAATGGCATGGTGGTGATGGCAGTGTCTGGAATCTGGTTGGGCAGTAGGGCAGGCTTTAAGGAAGAGTGTAAGATTTCTACCTTTTAATTTTTTTTTGTCCTCTTGTGGCATATATGAATTCTTAAACATCTGAATACATTTTCCATCCTTGGAAAGGTAGGTTTAGTTTCTGAAGTTGGTTTTTTTTTTTTTTTTTTTTTTAAATAAATCTCCAGGAGGCTGCCTGCCCCTTTTTTTATTTAATTAGGAGTTCCTGGGACCAGCCTGGGGGATTCCTTAATTTTTACCCCTTAGGGGGTAGTGGGGAGTGCATCTATTGAACAAGAGTGTTTGGTCACCAAAATAAGTGGGAGAATCGTGGTTTGAAAAGAAGCTGTAGGGAGGTGACAAATTATTTTGCATGAGTGGTAGGGGGAAATGGTATGACCAATGGTGAACACTGGAGCAGGAAGTACTTAGGTGTCATGGGAATTCCTGAGTCTATTTTAGAAGAAAGAGTTTTGTCCTTTGTTAAATAGTATCCCTTCTGAAAGTTCTGAAATTTTGAATTGTTGAGATCTTGAAGCTTTATTAGACTCTTTTCCTGGTCTTATGTTCCTCATGCTTCTCCTTGCTATTACCTCCCCAAAAAGCAGTTTCTATTTAAATCACATACCTGATCTAGGCATTGTTTATCAGCCCCAGGGAGCAGAAGCAAATGAGAAATCACTGCTTTTCTCTGGGAGATCTTGGCCTTTTCGTATGTCTTTTGACTCTTACTCCTTTGGTCCATTCCTATTCTACTTCTTTGACCCCTTTTATACTTTTATATGTCAGAAAACTCTGGAATTAATGGTCTTAGGTAGTGAGAGAGTGTTGATAAATAGGGACAGGTAAATTGTGAGCTGTTCTTACAGCCATGTTTTGGGGCTTTTGTTTTTGTTTTTACACGTTTCCTTCTCTCCACTGAAATCCCACACCAGTGTTTGGATTTATAATATGGCCTCCACCAATTTGTGGGTTGGTTGGTTTGTTTGTTTTAATGTCCCTTGAGAGAGAACAAATGATAATGGAGAGAACTGTTTAACAAGGTCCTTGTTTCTCTTGAAGCACATTAGCAAAACTTGTGTGTTTTTATGTGCACTTTTGTACTGTTAGCCTAGTAGACTGTATTCTTATGGGTGTCATTGGTACCTGCAGAGAAATGACACCTTAGTCTCTTGGTTACAAGCCCTTCTCCCATCAGTCCTAGGTTAGACCCTGCTTGGGCCTGCAGACATGTTGGTTTATGAGTGCTGCAACAGTGAGCATACTGAGTGACTTACCCAGTAGACATAAAAATCATGTGAAGTAACTTTAAATAATTGGTTTGGATTGGCCAGTAGCCAGGAAGTGGCTTTCAGAGAGATACCCAAGGCTGAAAGTTTTTTTTTTTTTTAAATTCTTCGCTGTAGAGGATGAAAAGGTAGGGTTTGCCTTCTTCAGGTATACTCCTTCCAAATAGTTGTGTCCAAAAAAGCTGTTTTTTCCCACTCCCCTCTCCTGTCTCCACCCCCTCCCCTGTTAAAACAGAAATGGTGATTATTTCCTACTTCTTAATATATGTAAAACTTGTACAAAATATCTTATATGAAAATGATTTGTAAACTGTAGTCTTACTACCTGGGAGTTGTCTTGAGATGTAAAATCCTGTTCTTTGAGTTGTGGGGTTTTTTGTTTGTTTTCTAAAAAAAAGAAAATCTGGGACGCCTGGATGGCTCAGTTGGTTAGGCGGCTGCCTTCGGCTCAGGTCATGATCCCGGCGTCCTGGGATTGAGTCCCACATCGGGCTCCTTGCTTGGCGGGGAGCCTGCCTCTCCCTCTGCCTCTGCTGCCACTCTGCCTGCCTGGGCGCTCTCTCTCTCTCTCTCTGGCAAATAAAGAAATAAAATCTTTAAAAAAATTTAAAAAAAAAATAAAAAAAAGAAAATCTGATCTTTAAAGTTAAAAAAACAAAAACAAAAAAACCCCCAAAACCCCAAACACAAAAGGTAGCCATCTTGCTTGTGGTCTCCCTTTAAGATATTTTGATTCACTTCTGCTTGATTTAAATGTTCTGTTTGTTGAATAGTGGGATTCTTTTTATTTTCTCAAGTTTCACTAGGTTTATTGAATCTGTGGATTGGTGCTCTTGTCCCAATTCTTTCTTCTCTGCCTGGGATTCTAATCAAATGTATTTTAGATCTTCTTAGTCATTCACATCTCATTCTAATATCTGCATTTTCTTTTTTATTCTTTATCTTTTGAATTATAGATTGTTTCTCTTGAACCATTTCCCACTTTATTTCTCAATTCCATTTTGTCAGTCCTGCTGCTATTGGGATTTAAATTTTAGTTATTGTAATTCTAGAAGTTCTGTTTGGTTCCTTTAAAGATATGCCATGTTAGGGGCACCTGGGTGGTGCACTTGGTTAAGTGTCTGGTTCTTGGTTTTGGCTCAGGTCATGAACTCTGGGTCATGAGATTGAGCCCTATGCTGGGCTTTCCACTGAGCGGGGAGTTTGTTTGAGATTCACTCTTTCTCTCCCTCTCCTCCTCCAATCCCTGTGTGCTTGCTCTTTCTCTGTCTCAAATAAATCTTTAAAGAAAAAATCCGTTAAATATATATATATATATATATATATATTTTTGCAGTCAGTTTAAAAGCTGTTGTCATAAATGTAGATTGCTTTTTAATCTGTGTCTGATAATTCTAAGATTTAAAATTTGTGTGGTCTGTTCTTGCTGTTGTTTGTGCTTGTTTTTCACTCCTGCTATTTTGTTTCTTTGTGTGCCTGGTTATCTTTAACTGATTATTGCCCTCATAGAGTTTCTTTTAGGGGTTTCCCAGAATGAGTGTGCTCTCCTCTGAGAGAGACTCTGTTGGCTTCTGCCAGGCTTCTGGGGCTTTTTCCTGTCAAAGATTTTTTAAAAAAAAGATTTTATTTATTTATTTATTTATTTATTTATTTATTTATTTATCTGACACAGAGAGAGAGATCACAAGTAGACAAAGAGGTAGATGGAGAGAGAGAGCGAAGCAGGCTCCCAGCTGAGCAGAGAGCCCGATGCGGGGCTCGATCCCAGGACCCTGAGACTATGACCTGAGCTGAAGGCAGAGGCTTACCCCACTGAGCCACCCAGGCGCCCCAGGGACTTTTTAAAAATTATATTTAGGATGTGGCTTCCTGGCTCATCAAAACTGTGGATGTGTACCTGGCGTGGCTAACCTTCTGAAAGACTTTGTTTTTCCTACTTTTTTCTTTCCCTGACTTGTTCAGTGCTGAAACTGCCTGCTTTTCATTCTTTTGTGGTTGGGGAGAGATGGAGGGCCAATTTTAGTTCATTGGTTCCTTGAGGATGTCATCCTTTGGGGTCCCAGTTTAATGTAGGGAAGGTCTTCTGTAGGATCCAACATTAGGCAGGCTCTTATCCTTATCTTTTGTCACTTTAACCTTGAGGCTGAGGATCTGAAGTACAAGTGGATGCCATTGGCTGATGTCTTCATGGCAAAACTGGTTTTGGTTCTCCTGGGTTTAGATTTCCCTCAGAAAGGGGCAGTTCCTCTTGTCTTGTCAGTTTTTTAGTTCTTGCAAACTAATTTTTGTTTTATTTGTTATTTACTTTTATTTATTTGAGGGAGACCTCACATGTGGGTACGTGGGGCAAGGGACTGAGGAAGAGAGAGAATTTCTGGCAGACTCTGCACTGAGCATGAAGTCCAACTCAGTGCTTGATCTCACCGCCTCAAGATCTGAATCTTGAAATGACCTGATCTGAAATGAAGAGTCAGATGCTTAACTGACTGAGCCACCTCAGCACTTGGATGAGTTTTAATTTTTTTAAAAGATTAAGGGACGTGGGCGCCTGGGTGGCTCAGTGGGTTAAGATTAAGGGACGTGGGCATCTGGGTGACTCAGTTGGTTAAGTGACTGCCTTTGGCTTGGGTCATGATCCCCGGGTCCTGGGATTGAGCCTTGCATTGGGCTCTGTGCTCAGTGGGAGCCTACTTCTCTCTCGCGAGCTCTGTCAAATAAATAAATAAAATCTTAAAAAAAAAGAAAGGTTAAGGGGCACTTGGATGGCTCGGTTGGGCAGCTGCCTTTTGCTCAGGTCATGATCCCGGGGTCATGGGATTGACCCCCATGTCCGTTCTCTGCTCAGTGAAGCCTGCTGGTTCATCTCCCTCTGCCTGCTGTTCCCCCTGCTTTTGTGCACTTGTGCTTTCTCTCTTTTTCTCTCTCTCTGTCAGATAGATAAACAAAACCTTAAAAGGTAGAATAGCTGCATAACTATTATTTATTTGATGAATTATTGTATGCTCTGATTATAAATTTTTAGTCTTCTAGAGTTCCATTATATTTTTCAGAGTATTTACCTTTTCTTCTTTTTCTTTGTTTTTTTCAGTTGAATATTGTCACCCTCCATAGTTTATATATTCCAGTTTGTAAACACTTTACCAGGTATTGTGATGAGAGCTAACAACAATAAGTATAACAATATGCTTAATAAAAAGTATAACAATTTTTTGTGTTTATGTTTGTATAGCAGAGGAGATAACATATATAAATCCTTATAGTACAGTACATAAGTAGTATAATACCACATGTTCAAGCACAGAAGAGGAAGTAGCTGCTACTGAGAAAATCTGGGGAGACTTTGTAGAGATAATATGTTAGCTATATAGACATTTTCTAGTAGTAACAGAGGATATGGAAGGGTATTTCAGATATGGGAAATAAAGTGTAAAGACATGGAGATAAAAGCCATGGTGTGCTATAGGGAGTGCATGTAGAGTAATGGAATTGGAGGATGAAATATTTTTGGGGACGAAAATTAAAACCAGGAAAAGTTAAAGGCAGAGGCGGGGTAGAGACTTTGTTGATCCAAGAAGCCTGTGTAGTGGTGATGTGGAGGAGGTGAGCAGGGAAGGTGAGGAGGTATGGTTGGGGGGAGTATATGTGTGTTGCCGGGGGTGGGGGGTAGTTGTGAATTGGGCTCTGATCTTTTTTTTTTTTTAAGATTTTATTTATTAACTTGATAGAGATTACAAGTAGGCAGAGAGGCAGGCAGAGAGAGAGAGAGGAGGAAGAAGGCTCCCTGCTGAGTAAAGAGCCCTATGTGGGGCTTGATCCCAGGACCCTGAGATCATGACCTGAGCCAAAGGCAGAGGCTTTAACCCACTGAGCCAACCAGGCTCCCCTGGGCTCTGATCTTGAGAGTGAGCGGCCAAGATAGAGTGTGAGTGGGCAGAATGTTCCAAAGACTGTGAGACTGGTGTTGAGGGATATGGATTTATCTGTCAGTCAGGGCAGTGGCAAGAATGTGGATTTTACAATGTTGGCAAAGTTTGGGTTTGGAGAATGTCTGTCCTAGGTTTAACACTGAAAGACTGGGGCTTCGAGAAACCCTTAAGTCCTGGGAAAACTGGGATGATTGGTCACTATAGTGAGGTGCCAGAAGGGCTGGATGAATTTGGGGCAGTTCATGGTGGAGAGCAGTCATCTGTAGGGGGGAGGTACTTGGCCACAATAGAGGGAAAAGGGGGGAATGAGTTTATGTCCATTTACAATAGAGCTCTGTTGTCAGGAGGTGGCAGAGATAGGGGAGCATTTAGAAAGGGGTTGAGCATATGGGGGTTGGTTACTATCGGACAAAGTAGAAATATTTTGGAATGTGTTCAGCAGAGGGACTATACAAATGAATGAGGTGGATAGAGCTTAATCAAATGAGAATAACTCTATAGGATCTCTGGTAGATCTCTAGAGGGGTCTATTTTTGGGGTACCCACTGAGAGTAAGGATGAGAAGACATAAATGAAAATAAATGAACAAAAGATTCTTTGATAGTTTTGGTATAACTTGTTTCAGTTTTGACTCCAGGTGTCTACCAGGCTTTTAGCCTCCTGATTGGAATAGAATAATGCATATACTTTTTCCTAATTGACTTATTCACTGTGCCTTATTTCTCTAAGGTTCCATATTTTTATACTTAAATTATTGTCTTTTGTAGAGTATTTATATATTAGGTCTCAGCAATAGAGCAAAACAATTTTTTTTTTAAGATTTTATTTACTTATTTGACAGAGACACAGCGAGAGAGGGAACACAAGCAGGGGGAATGGGAGAGGGGGAAGCAGGCTTCCCGCTGAGCAGAGAGTCTGATGGCGGGGCTTGATCCCACAACCCTGGGATCATGACCTGAGCTGAAGGCAGACGCTTAATGACGGCCACCCAGGCACCCCTAGAGCAGAGTTTTTATTTTTTATTTTATTTTATTTTTTTTAAAGATTTTATTTATTTATTTGACAGAGAGAGATTACAGGTAGGTAGAGAGGCTGGCAGAGAGAGAGAGAGAGAGAGAGAGAGAGAAGCAGGCTCCCCGCCGAGCAGAGAGCCCGATGTGGGACTCGATCCCAGGACCCCGAGATCATGACCTGAGCTGAAGGCAGCGGCTTAAACCACTGAGCCACCCAGGTGCCCCTAGAGCAGAGTTTTTAAATAAATTTTCTTAATATTGCTGTTTCAATGTTCAGTATCAACAATTAAACAGTATTTTGTTTATACATTGTTTTTTGTATTTTGCTATGTTATTGCCATTTTTCTAGGCCATATCAGCCTGGAAATGACTCAGCCTATAAATTGGCCCCTGAGTCCTATTTCCCAGTTCAGGACTGGAGTGTGTGTGTGTGTGTGTGTGTGTGTGTGTGTGTGTGTGTGTGTGTATGAGAGAGATAGAAATTGACTGATTAATTGAGATTGGTTAATTGAAGGTGACTCTTTCTATCTTCTGTGCCCTTATGTGGCTTCCTAGGTTTCCTGCCTTTTAGGGGCATCAAGCTGTTCTCAATAAATCTTAATGCCGTAGTTGCTGCCTGGCTGGGGTGTCTGGTTGGTGCGATTGGCTCCAACTCTTAGTTTTGGCTCAGGTCTGATCTCAGGTCAGTGAGATCAGGTTCTGCACTCAGCGTGGAGTCTGTTTGGATTCTCTTCCTCTCCCTCTGCCCTTCACCACTGTGGGCACATGCTTTCCGTCTCTCTCAAATAAATAAATCTGAAAAAAAAAAAAAAAAAGGTGCCTGGCTACCCTGTGTACTGCTGTTCTGTAAGCTTCAGCCAAAGCCAATGCCCTAGCAGTGCCACTGGTGACTTGCAACTCAGTTTACCTATAGTTGTTTGAGCAGACAGTTTGAGGTGGATTCTGAAATTAGGTTCCAGGGATGGATCACCTTGTTGGCTCTCTTCCACTTTAGTGAGTGTGCTTCCTTTCATTCTGCCCATGTCTAACTTCTGTAAGCAGGGCTAGGTATCAGGCTTGGGGGACACTTAGGCCCTTACGGACCGTTCACTCTTTCATTGCATGCCGGAAACTAGGCTCTTTCCTCTTGTGGTTGACTGCTTCTTTCAGATTAGTTAGTAGAGTCAACTTTTCTAAGTTTTGCTATGGTTAGGTAATACAGTTAATGTATAAGGTAGCATCTTTTGTTTGTGTTATCTCTTGAGTTTGTGTCTGGCTCATAGAAGATGCTGAAAAAATATTTGTGTGATGTGGTGGGATGGGGTGGAATATATCCTGGCAGATTGTAAGTTTCTGGTCCTATTGTGTCCAGCTCAGGAATTACTGCTGTTTTGATTTACTTAGGAGACTGAAGAATTCGTGTATACATCACCCAGTTTTGCGGGGGGGGGGGGGGGGGAGGAAGGGAGAAAGGTTTTCCTGTAGAAGAGAAGAAATGAGCATAAGTATAAGGAATTAATCCTTTCTCTCTAGTATAAATTTTAGTATATTAAAATGTGCCTATGCTATTTTTAAAAAAAGGCAATAATAAAGTAACCAGAGGATTGATTTTTACATTGATCAGTTTGGCAGAATTACTGAGATATCAACATACTAATTAGAATCTCAGGGTATTAAATTATTGTTTGCTTTCTAACTGAATGTTTTGAATGATTATAAATGACAAAGAATTTTTAAGTGACATAACATAGCATGCTATCAATTTGGTAAATTAATACAGCAACACAGTGATAATTATTTCCTTTTATTTACTGTTTTCTCTGTTTCCTAAAAACTTACTGATTATTAACAATTTATTTTTCATTTTTTCCCCTTATTATATGGCTCTCTTTTATACATTTAAATGCAGAAAGTATGTTTTAAGAATTGGATTGTAGGGGTGCCTGGTTGGCTCAGTTGGAAGAACATGCGACTCTTGATCTCAGGGTTGTAAGTTCAAGCCCACATTGGGTGTAGAGACTGCTAAAACATAATAAAATACAAAAAAAAAGTAAAAAGGAATTGGATTATAAATAGAAAACATGTTTTAAGCTTTTATTTTAGGTTTTTGGTTATTTTATTTTCTGTTTATTTATTACTATGTAACAACTGCCCCCAAATCTAAAGTAACAATTCTAAAACCTAATAGCAAAACTTAAAATCAAAACCAAAATCTAAATCTAAAACAATAACCAGTTTATAATATTTCACAATTTTGAGGGATAGGGATTCATACTGGGTACTCCACAGGGCAGTTTTTCTGCCCACATGATATCATTTGGGGTTATTTGGTTGGCAGCTAGTTTGGTTGTAGGGATGTCCAAGGCAGCTTTACTCACATGCTCACTCAGTATTGAGGTGAGGACTTCTAGAAGGCTGGACTCTGCTGGGATCTCTTCATGTGATCCTGAAGGCAGGAGATTAGACTTCTTTGGTGACCCAGGAGTTCAAGAGAGCAAGGCAGAAGCTATCAGTCCTCTCAAAGATCAGGCATGGGACTGTCATGGCATCACTCATGCCATATTTTTAGTCAAAGCAGTCATAGTCCAGCCCAGATCAAAGGGAGGACGAACAGATCTCAGTTCTTAATGCTTAGAGCTTAATGGGAATGTCAAAGAATTTGCAGCCATTTTTAAACCCCACAGTAAGGTTAATTAATAGGTCACTGCGCATTTGAGAAACAAAGTGCCCTTTATAGATTTTAATACTTACTACCAATGTAGAACAATATTGACTAGAAATAGTGATAGCAATACTGGGCACCTGGGTGGCTCAGTTGGTTAAGCCTGGTCATGATCTCAGGTTCCTGGGATCAAGCCCCAAATCAGGCTCCCTGCTCAGTGGGGAGTTTTCTTCTCTCTCTCTTTCGGCTCTTCCCCCCAACTTGTGCCCTCTGTCCCTTTCTCTCAAATTAAAAAAAAAAAAAAAAAAAAAAGGAAAGCATGATAGCAATATTAAAAACCAGGATGTTTGCCTTCGCTACTTGTTTTATCCACACACTTTTTATTTCATTGTAAAAGAAATGATTCTTAATTGTTTCATTGTACACTGGATTTTTAAAAAAAATATTTTATTTATTTATTTGACAGAGATCACAAGTAGGGGGAGAGGCAGGCAGAAAGAGAGAAGGGGAAGCAGGCTCCCTGCTGAGCAGAGAGCCCGATGCGGGACTCAATCCCAGGACTCAGAGATCATGACCTGAGCCAAAGGCAGAGGCTTAACCCACTGAGCCACCCAGGTGCCCCTGTACACTGGATATATTAACCAATCTTTATTAATAATTGTATTAATATTGTTGGAATTGTTAACATGTCTTTTTACCTGCTTGTGCAGGTGTGTTTCATTTTTAATACTTTAAATAATTTATTTACATGTATTGATGTCATGCCCCTTTCCACAAAGGATTTGAGATGACTTGCAACAAGACACAGAGGACAAATATGTATCGAAGTAACATATAAATAACAGTGGATAATGAGGATCAAACAAAACAGTTAATAAATGGCATCACCATCTGCCTAGTGGCTAAAACCTAAACCTAGGAGTCTTTTTCTTTATCCTCTTCATCTATAATCTGTCCATCTATGTTACTACAAAATATATTCCAAATCTGTCCACTTGTTTTTTCTACCAGTGCTTCTCTAGTTTGGGCCATCATCATCTTTTCCCTTAGTTCCCTTTCTTCCTCTCTGGTCCATTTTACCATTCCTTCTCTGTTCAGCACAAAAATGGTCTTAAAAAAATTACAGTGTAAATCAGATCTTGATTTTCCTGTACTTAACATGTCTGTTTAATGACCAATTCTTAGTATAAAGTCTATCTCACCTTGGTCTGAGGGCTCTTTCTGCCTCTCAGCACCTCTCACACCATCCTGCCTGTCACTGCTCTCCATTGACCTTCTTTCTGTTATTGCAACCTGCCAGTCCTTTTCCTCCCTGGAAAAAGAACCTATGAGGACCTTTGCACTAGCTCCTTCCTCTGGTTGAGATGCTCTTGCCACAGGTTTTGCATGGTTGACTTGTTTTCAGTCATGTTTCCATTTAAAATGCCATTTCTTCAGAGAGACTGATTGGCCATGCAACTGAAAGTATAAATCCGCCCATTCACAGCGTGTCTTTTGTTTTATTTTCATCATAAATGGCTGCCTGATAGTTTCTTGTTTATTGTGTATTGTCTATTTCATTAAAATGTAAGCTTCATGAGAGCAGTTTTGTTCTGTTTTGCTTGTTTGTAGCTGGATCCCATCTTGGAAATGGTGTTTGGTGTACGTAAGTTCTCAGTGTTTTTAGAAAGAATTCTACATAAAAAAACCCAAAGTTTAGAACTGGTAGTGGTATTTCCAGGATGTGATAGATTTATTTTAGAAAAGATGATTCTTTTCTAAAAAAAGAATGCCTCACTGGCTCAGTTGACTGGTAGAGCATGTGACTGACTCTTGATCTCAGGTATGTGAGTTTGAGCCCCATGTTGGTTATAGAGATTACTTACAAATGAAGGTTTAAAAAAACAAACAAACATTGTTTCTCTGGGACTTATTCTTTAGACTGGTAATATACATCAGAATCACTGATGGGTCTTTAAGAAAAATACACACCTGGGCTTCATTCTGAGATTAGGAGGCACCAGGAATCTAATTTTGGAAAGCTCCACTGCAAATCTGATTTACATCCTTGTTTAAGGACCAGGGTCTGAGAGAGAGAAAGCTATGTGGATGCAAATAGAAAACTTCTGGCCAAATATTTATAAACATTTGAATATTGTTGATGTGAAGTTTATGAATAAGATCTCTGGGAAGCCTTATTTATATCTTTACTCTAGAGGCCATTGTAATAGACTAGTGATTCCAAAGTTGTGTGCTTAAGATGATCATTTGGGAGTGTGGGAAGGAAATAAATAATTCAGCTCATATAGTTTTAATCTCATTCTTTTTACATTTTGGAGTGGGGGGGTAAGGCATGTTATGAATACATAATATACAGTAATGTATGTAATTTATAAAAATACATGTAGAAGTATGTGCTCAATATTTTATTGATCAAAATGTGGGATCCAAAGGGCATTAGAGATCACTCTGCCAGTCAGGTAGATTGTGCGGTGGTAATAACAAATGATCCCTAAATCTCCGTGACTACTAAAAAGGTTTGTTTCTTGTTCACGCTCTGTGTCTCCTGTGGTTCATCTTCAGCCTTGCTCTGTCATATTGATGCTGTGACTCAGATTGATCGAGCAGCTTTTATCTGAAATTTCACTAGTTGCTATGGCAGAGGGAGGAGAGAACTGGGGAAAGCACATGCTTATGAAGTTTTTGCTTGGGTGTGACACATGTCACTTAGATTTCACTGGCCCAAGCAAGTCACATGGCAATGCATGAGTCCAGCAGGTGGGGGATGTACAACTGTCTGTCAGGGAAGGAGTCTGCATAGGGTGAATAGCAATGCAGTATACACAGACAGCCTCTTACTTGTTTACTGTGTGGAGCATTTGCCTCACCAGAGCTCTATTTTAATCTCCTCTTAGGCGTGCCGGCAGAGCGAAATTGCTCTCCCACTTCCTGGTTTGGTGGAGAGTATCAAAAGGAGAAGGATCCACAAAGCCCGAGTCCTTAATTCTGTTAGTAAGGCAGCATGTAAAACAGTGTAATTATAACAGTATAATTATAAGACATAAAAATAAAGCTTTACACAAATTGTTAAAGCCCATTAATTTTTGCTTGACAAAAAGACATATACCATTATACAATATGCCATTTGAAACATAGAGGTACTGACTATTTGGTGACTGCATATGCATAATAGGGATTGAGCTGTGGGGAACTGTGAATAGTGGTGGAAAGAGAAGAGCTTCAGAGATCAAATGTTCAGGGCCTTTGCTAATTGAAAATTAATCAGAGTGAAGGTTGAGCATCTCTGGAATAGTAATTTAAGTTACTCAGGAAATGTGATTCCATTTAGAACAGTTTGCTTATATACCTCTTTTCAGGAAGATGTTGAGAATACTCAAGGTTATTTTAGATTTTTTTTTTAAAGATTTTATTTATTTGACCGAAAGAGAACAAGTAGGCAGAGCTGCAGGCAGAGAGAGAGGGAGAAGCAGGCCCCCGGCTAAGCAGATAGGGCGGTACGGGGTTCGATCCCAGGACTCTAGGATCATGACCAGAGTTGAAGGCAGTCGCTTAACTAACTGAGCCACCCAGGCACTCCAATTTAGGTATTTGAGATAATCAAGTCAGTAGCAGTTTATACTAATTAATAAAGTTTTGTAAAATCATATATTTTCACTGAGAATTTTCTTTGGCCTTTTAAATTTTGGTTATAACTAAATTGATAAATGACAATTTAGAATGTGTGTGACAAATGGATGAACTTTTTAAATTCACCAGGGAAAAACAGTATTTACTGAAAGGCTGTAACACAAGCAACAACCTGAATTTTAGATAAGAGTATTGTGTGATTTGGAATGCACTGGGCTACTTTTGGGTGAATGATTTAGGAACACATTGAATTCCTTAGAATTTTATTTGTCATTTCTAATCTAATCAAGACTAGGCAATTTTTTTCCTAGTTTTTGGGAGGGTACATTTTTTTTTAATTAAAAATTTAAGATTTTATTTATTTTAGAGCATGTGGGAGCGTGAGCATGGGGAGGAGCAAAGAGGAGGGAAAGAAAGGGGAAAGATTCTCAAGCAGATTCCATGCTGAGCTCAGGGCCCAATGTAGGGTTCAATCTCATGACCTTGAGATCATGACCTGAGCTGAAACCAAGAGTGAGATGCTTAATGGACTGTGCCACCCAGGCATCCCTGGGAAGTTCATTTCAGTGAAAGAACTAATTGCTATTTTTTTTTTAAGATTTTATTTCTCTATTTGATAGAGACAGAGATCACAAGTAGGCAGAGAGGCAGGCAGAGAGAGAGGGGGAAGCAGGCTCCCTGCTGAGCAGAAAGCCCGATGTGGGGCTCGATCCCAGGACCCTGGAACCACGACCTGAGCCGAAGACAGAGGCTTTAACCCACTGAGCCACCCAGGTGCCCCTAATTGCTATTTTTTTTAAGTAAGCCCTATACCCAGTGTGGGGCTTGAACTCATGACCCCAAGATCAAAAGTAGCATATTCTACCAGCTGAGCTAGCCAGGTGCCCTTTATTACATTCTTTATTATTCTAGTTTTCTTCAAAAACTTTCGAAGAAAAAAAGTTAGTCTTGACTCTGTTTCTAAGGCAAAAGACTATTTAGACAAGTAAAGTCTTATAATTTATTATGTTGTATGACCAGTAAGGTGATGTGTGCTTCCACTGCTTCCCTCATATTTACTAGGCAAGCAGTTAACTGCTTATAAACTACCTGTGGTATTGTTAATACAAATATTTGAGCTGAGTTTAGGGAAAGGGGAGATACTATATTACCCTGGAGAAGTATTAGCATTATATATTGATGTGGGATTTGTTTAGGTGGAACCCAAAAGAGTATTAGGAAAAGTGTCTGTATGTTCAAAGATGCATATTTTTTTCTTTGTTGCTGTAATAAGTGATTATAAAAGGGCCCTGATGGATTAACATACCTGAACTTCAGTTTTGTCAGCCAATTCAGTCAAAACTATTTGGGTAAAGAAGAATATGCCACCAGTTATAGTTACTTTCATTAATGGTGGGGAGAGTAGGCATGTATACTAGGGTTTTATTTAAATCCATATAAGTGTTCATTAGGCAAATTCAAAGTCCAATTTTCTATTTATCTTTTTATATTTCCAGTTGTAAATTCACTTAAAAAATAATGAAAACTTTCAAGAAGACATTAAGATTTCTTCTCCTTTCATGTCTCCCTGATGAGTTTCTCTATCAGTTGCTGTGTGAGAATTACAGTTTGACTCTAAAACTGGTCTAAACTATAGGTACATTTGCTCAGATTTTCTCTGTGGTATATATCTGGTCATGCATTTGCGTTTTGAAGGATTTCTCTTATGATGTGCAAAGGAAAAGGTAGATAGGCAATTAAATAGAGAGATAGATGAAGAAAACAAATGCTGAAGTGGAGTAATCTGGTATTACCTCTTAGGAAAATATTTGCTATTGCTAAGCCTCAACTTAAAACACTGTAGAATGAGTGTTGATTATATATAATTTGTGCTGTGACACCCTTTAAAATTTTTACCTATAAGACTTATAGCATGACATCTAGTTATGTGATATTTTTAGTTTCTGTGTTTTTATCCTGTTCATTACCAAAGAAGAATTGCAGTGAAAATTTTAATTGATAACTTCCTTTTGATGTTACATGTTTGTCTAACTCTCCTGCAGATTAAATGAAATAGTATCAACTAGTGTAACAAGTAGATGGTAATGCTTGGGTCTCAACCTCCATTGTCTTTTTAAATAATCTGGTGGACACAACTAGACTGCCTTTCTCTCTGCTGTATTTCGACTTTCATATAACACTTATGAGCAAATACTTTAAGCCATTACATGGTGGTGGGATAGCTGTCCACCAGCCTGTGATTCTATTTCAGTAGTATTGCCATCATTCTTTTCATAGTATGATTTGTGTAATTACTTAACTATTTTGTAGGCGTTCTCTGCCTGTGCTCTTTAGAAACCGACCACAAAAGGGCAGGAAGGGAGTGATGTTGGGTTGGATGGGTATGCTTTGGGACCAGCCTCACTTCTATCAGAGTGGTGTTGGTTTTTTTTTTTTCCCCCCTGATTTCTGCAACATAATACCCTTCTAGGTAAGATTTCCTTTCAAGGAGGCTTTCAAAGTATGCTGGATTTTTATCTTTCAGTGAAATAAACAGAAAGAGAAGCTTAACTAATGTTAGTAGTTAAGCAGCAATAGTCTTAGCCTTAACAGATTTGGATAAATATAGAAATCATTAGGCATGCCTAAAGTGGTGATTCTGTAGTGCCACTTAAAGATTTTATTTATTTATTTGTCAGAGAGAGAGAGAGAGAGAGAGTGAGTGTGTGAGCACAGGCAGGGGGAGTGGCAGGCAGAGGGAGAGGGAAAAGCAGCCTCTCCACTGAGCAGGGAGACCAATACAGCACTCGATCCCAGAACCCTGGGACCATGACCTGAGCTGAAGGCAGATGCTTAACCAACTGAGCCAGCCAGCATCCCTCGCCAACAGTTTTTTAAATTTTGAAGTAAAAGAACAAAGTAAAAAGGATGTGCAAGAAGGCAGTGAACATGTAGAAATTGGAATAAAAAAACACCATTAGAATAACATTCATGAAATACACAAGGAATAAATTTAATAAAGCATGTGCAAGTGTAAGGAAGAAAATAAAATTGATCTCTAGTCCTCCCCCTTTTGTTTTAAAGGATTTTATTTATTTATTTATTTGACAGAGAGAGAGAGAGAGAGAGAGAGAATGAGCGTGCACGAATGCACACAAGTAGGCAGAGTGGCAGGCAGATGGAGAGGGAGAGCAGGCTCTCTGCTGAGCAGGGAGCCCGATGAGGGGCTTGATTCCATGATTTGGCCGAAGGCAGACGCTTGACCTACTGAGCCACCCAGACATCCTGATCTGTAGTCCCTTTATCCAGAGTTACACAGTTTTACTTCGGTCTAAACTTTTCTGCCACCCGTAAACTTAGGCACACAAACACGGACATGGAATCTCTTAAAGGTTTATTTTAATTTGTCCTCACCTAGTTGTATTAATTTACTTTTACCTAACAGTGTTCATGGATATCTTTCTTTAACAGTAATCTTAAGTATTCATAATTTTAAGCATTTTACTATTATATTTCATTACAACACAGTTCACTTTTGTTTACTTCTTTAAAATGTTTTATGGCATGTGGGTGGCTCAGTGGGTTAATTGCCAGGTTATGGGATATGTTTACCTTCAACTTATGAAGTAATGCCAGATTTTCTGAAATGTTTATACAAATTGGTGTTCCTGTCAGTATGAGAGTCCCATTGCTCTACACACTCATCTGTGTTGTCCAACTGAATTTTAGTTCTGGTGAGTATGTAATAGTATCTTCATTGTGTTATTTTGTTCCCAAAATTGTAATATGAAAAATTCCAAACATACGGGAAAGTTGAAAGAATCTTACAGTGAATATCTGTATGTACTCACTATCTAGGTTCTATAGTTTACATTTTAGTGTACTTGTTTTATCACTTACTTTCCATTACTGTATTTATCCATTTCAGAGTAAGTCTCTTTCAAAATTGGTACAGTTCCCACCAGATACTGTAGCCTGCATGCCCTTAACTAGAGTTTAATGCTTGTTTGTTTGTTTGAATATAACCTCAAGCTTTTATTGTCTTCATATATAACAAAGAATGAAGCTTAGAACTGGATCACTTGGCCCTTTCTCTTATCTCCTCCCACTTGCATCACTTACTGGCATTCTTTTAGAACTGCTGTTTGGCTCAACACATTCAAGCCTCAGCACAGTCTTTGTAGTTAGCCTTTTTCTGGAAAATCTGCCCACTTAACCCACTCTGCTTCCTATCGTAAAGCTGCTTTCCCTGGGCATAAAAAGAATCTTTGCCTTTCTTCTTCTGTGTCACTTTGTGGAGTTGGTGCTTACCACAGTTCTTGCGGAAGGTACAGCAGGTTTTAGGAATGTTTACCATGTTTGCAAGAGTGCTACTGGCACAGAAAGAAAGCTAGAGTTCAATGTTTGTTAACAGTTCTCTTTATTTAAGGTAAAGCTTACATACAATGAAAGGCACAACTCTTAAGTATACCATTCATGAATTTTGACAAATGTGTGTGTGCAACTCAAACTTGGCAAGATATAGAACATTACTTTCAACCCTGAGAGTCTCCTCATGCTACAGAAAATCCCTGTTCCTGCTCTCCAAAAGGCAACCACTATTCAAATCTTTATTTATTTATAAAAGATTTTATTTATTTATTTGACAGACAGAGATCACAAGTAGGCAGAGAGGCAGGCAGAGAGAGAGAGGAGGAAGCAGGCTCCTTGCTGAGCAGAGAGCCTGATGCGGGGCTTTATCCCAGGACTCTGAGATCATGACCTGAGCTGAAGGAAGGCAGAGGCTTAACCCACTGAGCCACCCAGGCATCCCTATTTATTTATTTTTTTAAGTATTTTTCTTATTATTAGAGAGAGAGAGGATGAGAGGAGAGAGGTCAGCTGGAGAAGCAGACTCCCTGCTGGGCAGGGAGCCTGATGTGGGATTTGATCCAGGGACTCCAGGATTATGACTTGAGCTGAAGACAGTCGCCTAACCATTAACTGAGCCACCCAGGTGCCCCTCAAATCTTTTTTAAAAATCATTTTTTTAAAAAAGATTTTATTTATTTATGTGAGGGATTGAGAACAAGCAGGGGGAAAGGGCAGAGGGAGAGAGAGAGAGAGAGAGGCAGATTTTCCACTGAGCAGGAAGCCCAATGCAGGGCTTGATTCCAGGACTCCGAGACTAACTATGACCCAAACTGAAGGCAGTTGGTCAACCAGCTGAGCCACCCAAGAGCCCCAGCTACCATCATATTTGTCTTTTATTTCTTTATACATATTAATATAGTTATTATCTATATATTTTGAGTCTTATTGTTAGTTATGAAGTGATGTTTTATTGTGAGCCTTGTTATAAAATACAATATGCTTGACATTGTATTTGAAGATGAGTTTTCAGGAATCCTTTGAGGCATACTGGAATGTGCTTTTCTTCATAGAGGATATGAGTTTGCTTATGCCAGCTGTCTGGGGGTATTAGATTCAGAGACCACCTTAAAAGAAGTTCAAGGCTTGGGATTTCACTGATGACATTTGAGCAGGAGGATTTCTTGTTAGATTCCACTCCATATATACAAACTCACTCAGAGCTTGAGTGTGTGTGTGTGTGTGTGTGTGTATATATATATATGTATATATATATATATAATATATCTATGCTTTAAAGAAGATGCTTTTATTTATTTACTAATTAAAAGATTTTGTTTGAGAGAAAGAGAGTGAGAGCAATCATGAGCAGGGGGAGGGGCAGAGGGAGAAGGAGTAGCAGGTTCTCTGTTGAGTAGGGACTTCATTGCAGGGCTTGATCCCAGGACCCTGGAATCATAACCTGCGCTGTAGGCCCAGCCAGCCAGTTTCCTGAGTGGCTCCAACTGAGCCACCCAGTTTCCCCTAAAGAAGATGCATTTAAAGATTTTCTCATTGTTGGGGCGCCTGGGTGGCTTAGTGGGTTAAGCCTCTGCCTTCGGCTCAGGTCATGATATCAGGGTCCGGGATCGAGGCCCACATCAGGCTCTCTGCTCAGCAGGGAGCCTGCTTCCTCCCTCTCTCTCTCTGTCTGCCTCTCTGCCTGCTTGTGATCTCTGTCTGTCAAATAAATAAAATCTTTAAAAATCTTTTTTTCTCATTGTTATTTCTTTGATTTTTTGTGAGAGGTTGATCTGAATAATATAGCTTGCTTTACTGAAACTTAAAGTTCTACTGAAATTTACTTACCTACATACCTGTTCTTGGACATTGGGTTTTTTTTTCTCTTCTTATTGTAAATAACATTGTGATGAAAAGAAATTGTTCCCATGTATGTATTTCTCCTGTTACTTCAGATTGATGCTGGAAGTGAAATTGTTAGGGTCTGCTCATTTGAAGTCTTTTGATATGTATTGTCAAAGTGCCCTCCACACACTGTATTTTCTAAATCTTTGAACTTTTTGCATTTTAATAGGTATAAACTAATACTGCATTATTATTTTAATTTACTCTTCTCCCCATTCTTCACCCCCTCCTTTTTTAAAAGAGAGAATTCATGCTTGCGAGAGGGGAAGAGCAACAGGAGAGGGGGAGAGAGAAAAATCTTAAGCAGGCTCCATGCTCAGCTCAAAACCCAGTGGTGGAGCTCAGTCTCAGGACCCTGAGATCATGACCTGAGCTAGAATCAATGATGGGATGCTTAACTCACTGAGCCACCCAAGCACCCCATCTTCCCCTTTCTAAGTAGGAATGTTTACCATGGTTATTCTGTCCCTATTGTAGCACTATTTATTGAGTGTTTGTGAGGAGGGTGTTGTGTGTGTGTGTCTAAGTGGAGAGGACATGAGCAGCTTTACCTTCTTATATAGGGACTATCAAGCATCACCCATGGATACCGAACTTTGAGATTAATGCCGTTACTGTATAGAACTTTTAGATTGTCTCACTTTTGATAGGAGTGAATGTATTTTATATCATAAGTTGAGTGAACTGTAAATTGGTGACTAGAAGAGTGGATTGCTGTATTCATTGATACTGTTCACCAGTAAATTTGGGTTCTCTTCTTTTTGGGCAAGTAATAAAATTACTTTCCTGCTCCTTTGAGGATAGCATGCAAAAAAATGATACGCTTTTGTCAATGAGATGTAAGTGGAATTGACCTATATGACTCTTAAGAAGAACGAGTTTGCCATTTTTTGTTCCTTCTGCTTATCATGCAGGAGATTGGAGCCTCCCTCAGGCATCTGGTTGCTTGGTCAGAACCACTGATAGTGAAGCATTCCTGCTCCTGCCGCTGCCTCCCCACCATTCCTCCTGAACATGGAGAAAAGCAGGAAATACCATTTTTTGTTAAGCCACTGAAATTTATAAATTCTTTGTTATTGCACCATAACTTAGCCAATCCTAACTAACATAGATGACTATAAAAGTGATCAGAAGGGGCACCTGGGTGGCTCAGTCAAGTGTCTGCCTTTGGCTAGGTCATGATCCCAGGATCGAGCCCTGCATTGGGCTCCCTGCTTGGCAGGAAGCCCGCTTCTCCCTCTCCTACTTTCATTACTTGTGTTCCCTTACTCACTGTCTCTCTGTCAAATAAATAAAATCTTAAAAAAAAAAGTGATCAGAAAAGCTACAAAGCTTTTCTCTGATCATCTTAACAATTATAAAAGAGTATAATTTTAATTTACTTTTATTGTCACTTACATGATTATTGTGTGTATTTTGCTTTTAGATTACTAGTACTTATATCCTCCTATTATCTTGGGGCTTATTGAGTGTAACCTGGATGTTAAATGATCTAAGTATTCCCCTCAATATTTGATTTATATTTTATCTTCATTTACAGATCTTTTTTTCTCTAGAATTTTGAAATTTTTATCTAGTCAGATCAATCTTTTTATTTTTAAAGATGTAATCAGTCTGAGATAGTAGATCTACAGATATTTCTAGAAAAGCTGGTGTTTTAAATTTGAAATTGTTTTGTATGACTAGAAAATTGAGAAATATGTTAAACCACTTTTAATTGCAAATAATATATTGTAATAAATTAATATAACTCTTGAATTGGAATCATGTTCCCAGTTAGACTGTTATGCTCTCATAGACTATTTTTAGTCTATGGTAACCTGAGTTTTTTTTGTTTTTAAATTTTTATTTATTTATTTATTTTTAAAAAGATTTTATTTATTTATTTGATAGAGAGATACACAGCGAAAGAGGGAACACAAGCAGGGAGAGCGGGAGAGGGAGAAGCAGGCTTCCCATGGAGCAGGGAGCCTGAGACGGGGCTCGATCCTGGGATCATGACCTGAGCTGAAGGCAGCCACTTAACAATGGAGCCACCCAGACACCCCTAATCTGCGTTTTTATTATAATTACCTATTGTGGGGCACCTGGGTGGCTCAGTGGGTTAAGCCTCTGCCTTTGGCTCAGGTCATGATCCCAGAGTCCTGGGATCGAGCTCCGCATCGGGCTCTCTGCTCAGCAGGGAGACTGCTTCCTCCTCTCTTTCTTCCTGCCTCTCTGCCTACTTGTGATCTCTGCCTGTCAAATAAATAAATATTAAAAAAAAAATTACCTGTTGTAATACTTTTCGGGTTTTTTTGTTTGTTTATCATATGTTCTCAGAAAATGGTGGAGTAGAAATTTTAATGTATATTGAATTTAAATTTTCTTTCATATTTTGGCTCTCTTAATGATAGTAATGAGTTATTACTCATATTAGGAATGATTTGAGATACCAGGACTTTAAAATTTTATAAAAGTATTGAATCCTTACTAGAACAGGAAAGTATTTTATTGAAACTGAATGTAGATTTTTAATTTCTTTTTTTTAAGAACTTTAATTTTTTAAATTGTATAAAATATATTTCCTTTTAGATAAGTGATGACAAGAAGAAGCTCCGAGAACCAGAGATTCTTGCTTCATCACCCAGTTTGAGTGGATCTAAGGTAGACTGGGAGTCGGAGTCAGTTTATAAGGTATGTAAACTTTTAAAATACATCCTAAGTTTTATTAAATATATCCCACTGAGCTTTTTATACATAGTTAATAAAACCAATCGTATAGCCTCTGGTAACTACTCCCTCTTCTTCTCCCTCTCCTGTGCAGAATTCATCTTCACCCCCGCTGAGGGTGTGCCAACAGTCTGCAGGGCTGTCCCACAGAGTCTACACACTGTCTAACCTTATTTGGTTAGACTAGACTGGTTAGGCTAGACTCTGACCCAACCAAAGCAGGCCATTCTCTTAAAGGAATACTCTTCTCAAAATACATAGGCTTCGACTCCCCATGCTGAGCTGCCCCTGCAGGGACACTCTTCACCCACTGGGCTTCAATACCTTGTTCTGGATCACTGCTCTGCATGCTAGCCTTTTCATCACTCTTGGGCTCTGATGCCATGCTTGGACTATTTTCCCCACCTAGATTCTTCCTTATTCCATTTGGGTCCTGGCATTTTCTGCCCTTTTGCTCTCCCCTGACAAACCTTCTTTAACAACTACTCAGGTTCTGGCATCTTGAAGTGGGCCATCTCTGCTGCCCTCTTTTCCTCAGCACAGATATCTACTCTGCTTGAACCCATTGAATAGCTTTTGGATTGAATAATTCCAGAAGGGGAAGGGGTGGAGCTGAAATTAATTTCAAAAATTTGAAAGCTGCAACACCACAGTTTCCTTTGAAAAGCATGTACTGATTATTGTCAGTGAGTGCCAGTAATTTAAAATCCTGCTTCCACATTAGCTCCCTATTTTGACTTCCCTGTTTCTACCATTTAGGCCATCATTCAGTCAGCTTTCCAGATGTAGAGTATGGGAATCAATATTTATTCTCCCCACACCAAGCATTTCCTATTGCTCTCTCTTCACATAATTTTTTTGCTTCTCCTTGAGCGTTTTTGTTTCCACTGTGACCACCTTAATAAGCTAGGATCATGGAATATTAGAGCTAAAGAACACCTAAGGGTCATTTATACCATCTCTCTCCCCTTCCTTGCTGAAATTTAGAAGCATTCATTAAATCTATAGAAATTATAAGTCTGGTCAGTCACTGAGTCTGGACTAGAACTCTTGCTTACAAATTATCCCCATCTCTTGCCTGGATCATTGAAATAAACCCTCTAACCGCCTCCTCCAGTATGTTCTGTGTAGTGCCGTGTCATACACATACCACCCTGCAGAACAGTTTGACTTTCCACGTGTGTCTGTCTTCTTTTCTCAATTAAGTGATGAACTTCTTTAGGACTCTGTTGTAGTCATAGATATGTTTTTTGTTTAAAAAACATAATATGTTTATTGGGTGGTATTATTGGATATGTAGAAAAATCTTAGAGATATATATATTATATATATATATAAAATACATATATATAAACATATTATTTATTTATTTATTTGAGAGAGAGAGAGTGTGTGTGGGGGGGGCAGAGGGAGAGAATCTTCAAGCGTACTCCCCCTAAGCATGGACCCCAACTCACCTCAGTCCCATGATCCATGAGATTATGATCTGAACTGAAACTAAGAGCTAGATGCTTAACCAAGTGAGCTCTTCAGGTGCCTCTTAGGCATATAGATTTATTTATTTTTTATTTTTCTTAAAGATTTTATTTGTTTATTTGACAGAGAAAGAGATCATAGGTAGGCAGAGAGGCAGGCAGAGGGAGAGGGGGAAGCAGGCTCCTGGCTGAGCAGGGAGCCGGACGAGGGGCTCAATCCCAAGACCCCCGAGACCATAACCTGAGCTGAAGGTAAAAGCTTAACCCACTGAGCCACCTAGGCGCCCCAGGCATATAGATTTAACTCTTCTCTAAAACTTGGGTGACTAGGTAATTTGGGGGTCATTTCTTTCACTAAATTTTTTACCACATTTAAGAAAAACTGTATTGGAGAGTAAGGATGATTTTCAGTTTCCTCATACTGTGTTCTCATATCATAAAATTTTAGGGTAGTTCTCAGGATTTAAAAAAAATGCAAGTGGAATATTGTGTTTTAAATGGTATTTACTGGTAAATACTTCACTAGTGGAACTGAGCAGTTTTTATTTTTATTTCTTGGTGTTGAGATTAACTTTTCTAATGTATTTTTCTAGTGAAATAATGGAAACAGATGAAATTTAGAATTACTAGTAATTTTTGTCATCGAACATACTGTATATACATAATTGATACAGAGTAAAATTGTGGAATATGTCATATGAGGGGAATGCAACATGCTTAGTGGGCTTGACTTGAGTGTTTAAAATTGTAAAGATTATAATTTGTAAATTCATGAGTTAAGAATAAAAATAACGCATTCTAACTTGGCTTATTATTATTTTTCAAAGCATGTACTCTGAAATGAGCACATTTTTGGACTGTCATTTCTTCCTAATGTTTGTCATTTAGTTTTAAGGATTATATATTGGTTTTTTGTTTGTTTATTTTTGATCTGCTGGGACAAATTCTTACAGGAAGAATTTTGTTTAGATTTAGTACTTAGGAAGATTTAGGGAGATTTCATGACACGTACTGACTTGTTTTCCCTGTTTCACTATGAATTCAGATCCCTTTTGCTGATGCTCTGGATTTATTCCGAGGAAGAAAAGTCTATTTGGAAAGTGGTTTTGCTTATGTACCACTTAAAGATATTGTGGCAATCGTCCTGAATGAATTCAGAGCCAAACTGTCCAAGGCTTTGGCAGTAAGTGTTTCACTTTATTTCTGTATTTACCTTATTTCTGCATAGTCACATTTTCAATTATATACTTTTGGTAGTTTTGTTCTGTACTTCTTAAGAAATGATTTTTATAATGATACTTTAATTGCTTATGATATTGGTAATTCTAGAGCCACTAGGTTTTTTTTGTTACTGCCCATGGTTAGTTTCCTTAGTTATCTTTCTTATAGTAATACTAATAGTGAGCTGATTAATTTTGTGAGAGGCTTCTGTGAGTTGTGTCTTCAAGGTTGTGCCTTTTTTCCTTGGAGATGGATTTCTTATGAGGCCCTTCACAATTGTTGTTGCCTATGGTATATATGGTCCCTAGATTTCTGTTCTGAATTGGTATTTTGTATCTGTAGAGGGCGATATAGAAGAAAACCTTTATAAAAATGCTGATACGCTACTGCTTCAATAAACAACCTATTGCTAAGTGAAAGTGGTAGTAGCTGTTTGAATAAATAATATGATCAGGGATGCCTGGGTGGCTCAGTTGGTTAAGAGTCTGCCTTCAGCTCAGGTCATGATCCCAGCGTCTGGAGATTGAGTCCCACGTGGGGCTTCTTGCTCGGTGGGGAGCCTGCTGCTCTCAATGCCTATGTATTCTTTCTCTCTCTGCCTGCTGCTCTCCATGCCTATGTATTCTTTCTCTCTCTTTATGTCAAATAAATAAATAAAATCTTTAACAAAACAAAACATGATGAGTGCTTTTCAGTGGATTTGTTCAAAGAGTTACACTTAAGTGATAACATCTTAAAAATACATGTTTTGGTAGGGGACTTGAATACCCTACTTAACATTAATGAGTTGACCATCCAGATAGAAAATCAACAAGGAAACAGTGGCTTTGTTTGACACACTGAACCAGATGGATCTAAGAGATATATTTAGAACATTCCATCCCCAAACAGCTGAATACGCATTCTTTTCAAGTGCACATGGGACTTTCTTCAGAATAGATCACATGGTGGGCCACAAAACAAGTTTCAACAAATTCCCAAAGATTGAAATCATATCATGCATCTTTGGCGACTACAATAGTATGAAACTAGAAATCAAGTCACAAGAAAACTTTGGAAAGAACACAAATATATGGAGGTTAAATAACACACTGCTAAATGATGAATGGGCCAATCAAGAAAAGTCAAAGAGGAAATTAAAAGATACTTGGAAACAAATGAAGATACAATGACAAAATTTTGGAGATGCAGCAAAAGCGGTTCTAAGAGGGAGGATAATAGCAGTATAGGCCTACCTTAAGAAGCAAGGAAAATCACAAATTAAGAACCAAACCTTACACCTAAAGGAACTGGAAAAAGAACCAAAGCTTGGAGCCAGTAGAAGGAAGGAAATAATAAAGATTAGAGTAGAAATAAATGAAATAGAGACTGAAGAAACAATAGAATAGATCAATGGAGCCAAGAGTTGGTTCTCTGAAAAGATCAATAAAATTGTTAAACCTTTGCCCAGACTCATCCAAAAAAAAAAAAGGACTCATAAAAATCAGAAATGAAAGAGGAGAAATAACTGCTGATACCACAGAAATATAAAGGATTATAAAAGAATGTTATGGACAATTATATGCCAGGCAATTGGACAACCAAGAAGAAATGAGTAAATTCCTAGAAATATTTGAGCTTCCAAAACTGAATTAGTAATAAAAAGAAAATTTGAGCAGACTGATTAGTAGCAATGAAATTGAATTGGTGATTAAAACCTTCCAACAAACAAAAGTCCAGGATTAGATGGCTTCCAGGCAAATTCTACCAAATTTTAAAGAAGAGTTAATACTCTTTTCAAACTATTCCAAAAAACAGGAGCAGAGAGAAAGCTTCCAGATTCATTCTGTAAGTCAGCATTACCCTAATACTAAAAGGTACTACAAAAAAGAACTATAGGCCAGTATCTGAACACAGTTGTAAAAATCTTAAACAAAATATTAACAAACTAAATTCAACAATTCATTAAAGTGGGATTCCTTCCAGGGATGCAAGGGTGGTTCAGTATTCACAAATTGATCAGTATGATAAATCTCATCAACAAGGAGGTAAAAGCCTTATGATCATTTCAGTAAATGTGGAAAAAGCATTTGACAAAATACAATGTCCATTCATGATAAAACTCTGAGCAAAATAGGTTTAGAGGGAATGTACCTCAACACAATAAAGGCCATATATGAAAGACCTACAGACTAACATCATACTCCATGGTGAAAAACTGAGAGGTTTTACCTTAAGATCAGGAATAAGACAAGGATGTCCACTCTCCTGCCTTTATTTAATGCATTACTGGAAATCCTAGCCACAGTAGTCCTATAGGAAAAAAGAGACGGAAGAGATCCAAATTGGTAAGGAAGAAGTCACTTTTACTATCTGCATATGACATAATATATATAGAACATCTGAAAGACTCCACTAAAAACTACTAGAATTGACAAACGAATTCAGTAAGGTCACAGATTACACAATTAATAATAGGAATTTTGCATTTCTTTTTTCTTTCTTTTTTTTTTTTTTTTTAAGATTTTATTTATTTACTTCAGAGAGGTAGAGAGAATAAGCAGGAGTCGGAAGGAGGGATGGAGAAGCAGACTCTCCACTGACCAAGGAACCTGATGCAGGGCTCCATCCCAGGACACTGGGACCATGACCTGAGCTGAAGGCAGATACTTAAGAGACTGAGCCACCCAGGCACCCCCAAATCTTGCATTTTTATACACTAATAATGAAGTAGCAGGAAGAAATTAAGAAAACAGTTCTGTTTATAAGTATACAAAATGCTGATAGAGCTGAATTATACATATTTTGGTAACCCTAATCAGTAATCAAAATTATTTATACAAGAAAATATTACCCTTTTTAACTCCGAAGGAAAGATTGGCCTGTACTTCTGACTGGAATCAGTATAGCTTAAAAGAGCCACATCACATAACCTTGAAGTTCTGAATCAAGTACCAAGCGTGCAAATCTAATAGAATGCTTAGGAATAAACTTAAGCCAGGAAGTGAAAGGCCTGTACTCTGAAAACTGTAAAACAATGATGAAAGAAATTGAAGATGACACTAACAAAGGGAAAGATATTTCATGTTCGTGGATTGGGAGACCAATATTGTTAAAATGTCTATACCACCCAAAGCAGTCTACAGATTTAGTGCAATCCGTGTCAAAATACCAAGAGCATTTTTCAGAGAACTAGAACAAATAACTCCAAAATTTTCATGGAACCACAGAAGAGCCCAAATAGCCAAAACTGGTGGTATCACAATCTCAAATTTCAAAATAGAGTGTCAAGCTGTAGTAATCAAAACAGTATGGTTCTGGCATAGAAATATAAAACAGATCAGTCGAACAGAATGAGTCCAGAAATGAATTCATGCTTTTGATGATCAATTAATCTACGACAAAGGAGGTAAGAATATACAATGGGAAAAAGTCTCCTCAACAATTGGTGTTGGGAAAACTGGACAGCTACATGCAAAAGAATGAAACCGGGCCACTTTCTTAGACTATAATAACTCAAAATAGATTAAGAACCTAAGTGTGAAATGTGAAGCCATAGAAATCCTGGAAGAAAACATAGACATTAGTCTCTTGGACATCAGGTATAGGACCATTTTGCTAGATATGTTTCCTTTGTCAAGGGAAACAAAAGTAAAATTAAATTGTTGGGAATACATCAAAATAAAGTTTCTCCACAGCAAAGTAAACATCAACAAAACTAAAAGAGCCTACTGAATGAGAAACGGTATTTGCAAGTGATGTATCTCATAAGGAGTTAATGTCCAAAGGTATTAACTTACTACAACTCAACACCAAAAAAAAAATCTGATAAAAAAAATGGACAAAGGGTCTGAATAGACATTTTTCCAAAGAAGACCTAGAGATAGCCAAAAGACACATGAAAAGATGCTCAACATCACTCATCATCAAGGAAATGCAAATCAAAATGACAATGAGTTATCATCTCACATATGTCAGAATGGCAAGGATGTGGAGAAGAAGGAACCCCTGTGCCCTGTTACGGAAATTCAAGGTGGTGTAGTCATTGTGGAGAATGGTATGGAGGTTCCTCAAAAAATTAAAAATAGAACTATCATATGACCTAGCAATTCCACTACTGGCTATTTACACAAAGAATACTAACGTGTTAATGCAAAGAGATATATGTACCCATATATTTATTGCAGTATTACTTATAATAGCCAAAATATGGAAATAATCCAAGTGTCCATCAACAGATGAATGGATAAGAAGATGTACGCACACACACACATACACAAGAAAATTACCTATAAAGAATGAAATCTTGGCATTTGTAATAACATAGATGGATCTAGAGGGTATAATGCTAAGTGAAATAAGTCAGAGAAAGCCATGATTTCACTCATGTGGAATTTAAGAAATACAGAAAAAAAGAGACGAAAAGACTTAAATACAGAGAACAAATTGATGGTTCCTAGAGGGGAGGCTGGCAGGGGATGGGTGAAATAGGTGAAGATTAAGAGTGCACTTGTCCAGATGAGTAATGTATAGAATTGTTGAGTTGTTACATTGTACACCTGAAACTAATATGTATGTTAACTATACTTGAATAAAAATACATTTTGTATGTTAACTATACTTGAATAAAAATACATTTTGTAGTACCTTTGCCTTTTAAAATGAGTCTAGTTTTTTTAAATAACTTTGTGTTACTCCAAGCAAAAGAGAACTTCAAAGTTGTGATATGGCTCTTGTTAGGCTATACTAATACCAGCAGAAGCATAGGCCAACCTTTTCAATTGAGTTAAAAATTATAATATTTTCTCATTTAAATAATTTTTATTACTGACTGTCCAGGGTTACTTAAACATGTATAATTCAATTATTTCAGTATTTGGGAAGACTAAAATATTAACTAGTTTTATTAATAAGGCACTTTATGAAAGCACCAGTACAATAGGTATTTACTATTAATATTTTTCCTCCTTCCCTAATTCTGTATTTTTTACTTAAAAAAATTCTCATCAGTAAAGTTAATGTTCTTATGTTTTAAGTTTTTAAAAGATTTTATTTGAGAGGAAGAAAGAGCACGCGCACACATACAACCAGAGGGAACCCAATGCAGGAATCCATTCTAGGATCTGGAGTCATGCCCTGAGTTGAAGGCAGATGCTTAACCGACTGAGTCACCCAAGCACCCCAAAGTTAATGTTTTTAAATAGTTTCTTTAGTAGTTTGTGACTTACCTTGAACCGTATCTATTTACGGATGAAGATAGCGTCTTTCAGTACAGTAAATCTCTGTGATGGACACTGATGTTTGCCTACTAGTTGGCAAATAAAACTACTGGTTTTATTCACCCATTTTCTCTGCTGACATTTTGGATAGCACTTCTTTGTGTGAATCAACTGTATACTTTTTAGGACATTAGGCATTTCTAATTAGGCATTTAGGACATTAGGCATTTCTAATTAGGCATTTCTCATTTACTGAATGACCTCCCAGGTCCCACGAAAAACAAAAATGTCATCATGCATTTCAGAAAGCTTCTAGAGTATTGGTACCACTCCTGTGCTGATTTTGGTCTTTTTCCTTCTCTTTCCTAATTGTTAATCTGTGCACATAATATAATAATTGTGGCTGAAAAATGTGAGAAGTTGTTTGGGTGCCAGTAAAAACGAGCACATGCATATTTGCTCTTCAGTTTATCTTTCTAATAATCTATGTGCAAAGAAGGATATGTACAGTTTTTAGCAAACTTTATAAATTGGATATTAAAGATAAACTTTTATATAAGTTCCTATGTTAGTAACACTTTCATTTTTTAATCAAATTTCATTTAAGTTTTGTACCCTATTGGGAAATTCTTTTCTCGTTTTTCCCTCCTGCTCATTCTTTCCTCCCTCCATAGTAACTTTAAAGGGGCACCTGGGTGGCTCAGTGGGTTAAGCCTCTGCCTTTGGCTCAGGTCATGATCTCAGGGTCCTGGGATGGAGCCCTGCCATTGGGCTCTCTGCTCAGTGGGGAGCCTGCTTCTGCTTTTCTCTCTGCCTGTCTCTCTGCCTGTTTGTGATCTCTGTCAAATAAATAAATAAAAAATCTAAAAAAAAAAAAAAAAAAAAAAGCGGCGCCTGGGTGGCTTAGTTGGTTAAGCGCCTGACTCTTGATCTCAGCTTAGGTCTTCATCTCAAGGTTGTGAGTTCAAGTCATGAATTGGGCTCCATGCTACTTAAAATGAAAACAAAGTAACTTTGTAATAATGTTTTAAAATTTTGAAATACATACTTACAAAAAAGTTCCAAGTAAACAATAGCATTTTGCCATAGGCTTCTGAAAATAAGTTTCCAACCTGATGCCTCATTGCCCCCAGTACTATAGGTTGTAATTTTTATATTGTTCCAATTTTAGTATATGTGCTGCCGAAGTGAGCATTTATAAACAAAGATATTTTCCTGTATAACGACAGTTCAACTTTGAGAATAAGCAAATTAGCATCAATACATGAGTACCATCTAATCCTTAGTTCTCATTCAAGTTTCACAGTTTCACAGTTGAATTATGTCCTTAATTTCAGAAGGATTCAATTCTGTATCAGATGTGTTACGTTTTTTTAGTCTCCTTCAGTCTGGAGCAGGTTCTTCGTTTCTGTTGGACTTTCATGACTTTTTTTACTTCTGAAGAAAATACCAAACTATGATGAAGTTATGCTCATTATGTGTTTTTTTCTCTCAACAAAAATGTAAGTTCTGTGAGAGTAGGGGCTCTTGTCTTAATTAAAATTTGTTATTTGTTATTTAACGTCTAGCAAGTACCCGGTAAAGTTTTACTGAGCTCTGGTAGATTATAATAGCCTCCACTTGTGTAGAGTTTATTATTTGCTGCCTCACTGGACCTTTACCACAGTCCTCTGAGGTAGACAGGGACTACTGTCTGCATTATACAGTGAGGAAAATGTAGCTCCAAGAGGCTAAGTAATTGGCTAGCAATTGCTGGAGCTCTAAATTTCAGGTTTTCTAATTTTAATTTTTAGAATCTTTTGATGAGAACTGGATCTTTTTTTTTTTTAATATTTTATTTATTTATTTGACAGACAGATCACAAGTAGGCAGAGAAGCAGGCAGAAAGAGAGGAGGAAGCAGGGTCCCTGCTGAGCAGAGAGCCCGATGTGGGGCTTGATCCCAGGACCCTGGGACCATGACCCGAGCTGAAAGCAAAGGCTTTAACTTACCGAGCCACCCAGGCCCCACTGAGAACTGGATCTTTATAAGGAGTTAGAGTATTGAGGATTTAGATTTTTAAAAATTGAGGAAATACTAAAAATTATATTAGGATCCAGTTATAGAACAGGCAAAAAAGTTGAATTAGGAGCTGAGTTGCAATAAATCGATAACCAGTTAGGGGAAAGAATGAGGGGAAGATGTATTTATTTGCCTCACATAACAATTTTAGAAGCTTTGGCCAGTTATTTCAGTTAATGGTTTATTTATTTATTTATTTAAAAGATTTTATTTATTTATTTGTCAGAGAGAGGGCATAAGCAGGAGTAGCAGCAGGCAGAGCAGGCAGAGGGAGAAGCAGGCTCCCCACTGAGCAGGGGGCCTAATGTGGGACTTGATCCCAGGACCCTGGGATCACGACCTGAGCCGAAGGCAGAACAATTAACGGACTAAGCCACCCAATAAACTATTGGCATCCCAATAGTTTATTTTTTTAAATAACTTTTTGTTCACCCACATATTGTTTTGGGTACTAGAGACACAGTACTTGAGATAGATGAGTTTTTTTTCTTTTTTTTAATCTCAAATTGTACTGGAGGTAGACAATTACCAAAGAAGTAAATAATAACACTATTGTATCTAACACGAGGGAGCCAGCTGAACAAATACAGAGGAAAGTGTTTCAGGCAGAAGAGAATCTTGGCATTTTTGCAGAATGTAAAAGGCCCGTGTGGCTGGAGTGTAGTGAGGCAGCAGAGGGTAGTACAAGATGGGCCTGCTCAATACAGGACTTTGGATAAACCAGGGTTGAGAGTTTGATTTAACTCAGTAGAAAACCACTGGATGGTTTTGAATGTGGGAGTGATATGATCTGATTTATATTTTAAATAGATTACTGTGACTTCTGCTTGTAAAGCACTTTGAGGGGCAAGTAAGAATGGAAACATGAAAAGTAGTTGGGAAGTTTATTGCTGTCTAGATGGTGGCTTGAAATGGGTGATTGCATGAGGCTGTGATGACAGACTGGGTGTGAGAGGAAAGAGGAAATAGATAATCATAATGATAGCTGGAACTGGATTTAATATTTGCCAGGTGCATTTCTAAATGCTTTATATGAATTAGCATATTAATCTTCATGGTAACTGTATCAGGTGGGTGCTGTCACTATTCAGAGGCTTATGACATCTCTGCATAGGTAGAGAGGAGCAGAGGCAATATTTGAATCCATGTGATCGGGACTTGGAGTCTGTATTCTGGACCACTGTGTTACACTGCCTAGACTTTTGTCCTAAATAACTAATTAGGGGGTGATGCCTTTTACCAAGATGGGGAGGCCTGTGAGAGAAGTACGTAGAATAAAACCAAGAGTTCTGTTTTGACTAGGTCAAGTGGGAGGTGCTTTATTAGTCATCCAATTGGAGATGGCAGCTATGAAGTTGGATTTAGAAGTTAGATTTCTGGGGAGGAGAAGGTGAGGCCATGAGATTACATGAGATCACATAGGAGAGAGTGGCTCTTCAGTGGAGAGCCAAGGAGGGCGCACAACTGAGCATGAGTTTCCATACAACCTTTACTCTGTGTCATGAAGCAGTAGAATATGCTTTGTTTTGAAAAAATGCAACAGCTTCGGCAGCAGCTCTTCCTGCCCACGGGTCCTGTCCCCGTGCTTTAATAAACCATTATTTTGCACCAAAGATGTCTCAAGAATTCTTTCTTGGTCATCGGCTCCAGACCTCAGCCCACTGAACCTCACCTAGGTTCTAGAACTTCATCATATGGCACCCAACGTAGGGCTGTGAGTCTTTATATTTGGACTCTGAGCGTCGGTGCAAAATTGGTGAGTTTTTTCTCTTTTCTTCCTTTACTCTCATTTCAGGGGCTTTTCAAGGGGTATGGTTTTATTGGAACACTTGCATGTCAGTAGCTCAGGGTGTAATCCTCTAGCCCGTGGCTACTCTATGGGGAGGAGAGCGTCTGTCTCTTGGCTGTAAGTTAGTATCCTGGCCGGAATGGCAATAGACCCAGAAACTTGATACCCTCTCTTTATTCCTGTTCTTATATAAAATTGTCTCTCTTGGGCACGGGACAGCCACCTAAGTCGCCAGGACGGCTGCCAATCTTAAGACTCCCGTGTGAGGTTTCCTCCTGATTGATCTAATGTGATCCCTTCCACATTCCTGGTCTAGCCACTTCTGGCCGCGAGACCTCCCCTGGGAGCCGGCCCACCCGATTGAATTAAAACACAACCGGGGACCGTTTCCTAGGGAAGTTGGCTGCAAGGATCACATGTGTTGGAATGTTGCATAGACCATGATGGATTTCAGTCTTTACTGTTTCTTGTCAGTATCTTCTACAGACTTCTTAAAGCTATGTTTTTTTTTTTTTAATTATTAAAAAAAAAATGCAACAGCTTCTTAAATTGTAGCTGAATTTCCTTAAAGTAAATTATCTTTTTTTTTCTGGCATAGTGTGACTAATTTCACTTTCTCTTTGTGAGATTCATCATTAGAAGGTGCTGGTACAAATTAAAAATATAGACTTTCAGAAAGTATTATTTACACACTTCTAATTTAGATATAGAAAGAAGGACTTTGATAAGTTCCCAAAGAAATAATGGCAGGCAAATAAGAAGCCCTTTCTCAAAGTCACAGCGAAAGGAAAGATTTTCTTTTTTTGAAAAGGGTTTCCTTTTCACATTTTTAGAATACTAGTTAAGTTTGTGGCTCACCATGTTTTGCTACTTTGGAAAAATGTTCTTTATAAGCACTTGATCAAGTAATTTTTGTTTCTAAAGAGTTTACAATCCTCTTAAATCTTTTATCCTCTTTTAAAGAGCTGTATTCAGTTTAGTTTGTTAAATTGTGGTTAAATATAATTAATTTTCTTGAATGGTTACTTAATTTGTAATCACATTAATTTTCTTGAATGGTTACTTAATTTGTAATTACACAAGAATTTTTGTTTTTCTTGGGTTTTAGATTGATTACTGTGTCTTTTCTAATATTTCTTCCTGATTATATAATGTCATTTTAAGGCGGTTACAATGAATCAATCAGTGCTGCAGCTAATGCTTCACCTGCACCTTTATATTTAGTATCCGACACCGGCCCATTTATTCTCTCATGGTACTGATCTGTAGGAAACAAAACGTTGCAGTTGAAAGCCATGAAACTAATGGAAAGAATCATTTTGTGGGAAGAAGTAAACATCCTCCTTCTATTTTGAGACACACTAGTTGACTGAGGATGCTAACCTGAACTTGATCGTTACTTGGTATGTGAGATAGTGGTTTATTCAACCTTCTATAATGTCCAGCTTACAATTGTGTCCATTCACCAAGCATTTCTTTAACATATTAGGTTTACTATATAGTGCCTAGGTTAGGATGGGAGATGGGACATTTATGAGACGGAACTTTGACCCTCAAGATCCCTTTTATCTAGTAGGGAGAGCTAAAATGTACACTGAAGACTTAATGACTAGGTTGAAATGGGCATTGTCCTGAGAGTTGTGTCACCTCAACTGAGGGAATTTTGAGAATGGAGTTGACCTTGGCTTTAAGTCATTTGCTAGATGGAGAGATGAACAGTTTGCAGAGTAGTAGAGCTGAATGATTGGGGTGCTGGAATGCCTGGGCTGTATTTAGAGACTGGTTAGTGGTATCTTTGCTTGGATTTAATGTCTATGAAGAATAGTAGATCAGTTTGTAACAGTGGATATTACCAGGCTTATGAGTTTGAGTTTTAGTCATATGTTAGTGGTTTCCAGACTTTTTGATTGTGCTCCCTTACTTAAAATATCATACATCTTCAATGTACAGATGTAGATATTAGAAAGTAGTTTTAAAAAAGAAGAAAAAAGGGAATAGATAGTTAATTTCTTTCTCTATCTCTGTAGATCATCTTGTATATATCTATTTTGGAAACCATTTTTTAAAAATTTAATTTTTTTTTTTTTCAGTGTTCCAAGATTCATTGTCTGTGCATCACACCCAGTACTCCATGCAGTACGGGCCCTCTGTAATACCTGCCACTGGGCTCACCCATCCCTCCACCCTTCTCCCCTCCAAAACCCTCAGTTTGTTTCTCAGAGTCCACAGTCTCTCATGGTTCATCTCCCCCTCTGATTTCCCCCAATTCACTTTTCCTTTCCTTCTCCTAATGTCCTCCATGTTATTCCTTATGCTCCACAAGTAAGCAAAACCTTATGATAATTGATTTTTTCTGTTTGTCTTATTTCACTGAGCATACTCTCCTCCAGTCCTATCCATGCTGATACAAAAGTTGGGTATTCATCCCTTCTGATGGCTGAGTAATATTCCATTGTATATATGAACCATATCTTTATCCATTTGTCTGTTGAAGAGCATCTTGGCTTTTATTTTGGAAACCATTTTGAATAAAACTGCTTGTGTTACCATTGGATATGTGTTTTAGCAATAGGGATATGAGACAGAGCTATTTGGGATAGAAAGTGATTTTGGTATTAGGTGTGTTCAATTTCTTGGATTAATAGGACATTCTGGTAAATCTGGGTTAAAATTTAGAAAAATTCTTGGCGATTAAGACACAGATTTGGGAGTTACCCACATGGTTGTGAAATTTGAACCTGAACTAGTGGATGTAATTTCTAAGGAGTGAAGAATAAAAAGAGAAGAGGACCAAATACTAAACTATTTCGGGGTTGGGTATGGGGATCAGTGAGATGCAATGAGCTAGATACCACAAAAGAAGAAGTCAGTTTTGCCATCTTTTTCCATATGTATTTTACTTTAGAAAATGAGGCTTTTGGCACCATTCACAGAATAGGACTCGGTAACAATTATTTTCTTGTTTTAGTGAGATATTCTAGGTTTTTGATAGAAAGGTTTATTCATTGGGCACCTGGGTGGCTCAGTGGGTTAAACCTCTGCCTTCGGCTTGGGTCATAATCTCGGGGTACTGGGGTCGAACCTTGCATTGGTCTCTCTGCTCAGTGGGGAGCCTGCTTCCCCCTTTCTCTCTGCCTGCCTCTCTGCCTACTTGTGACCTCTCTCTCTCCCTCGGTCAAATAAATAAATAAAATCTAAAAAAAAAAAAAAGAATGGTTTATTCACTGAGAAAAATCAGTAATGTACATGAAAGTGCTTAAAAGTTTCAAAGTGCTAGTAATTTTTCAAGGTGTTTTTTGAAGGGGTTCGTTTTTGTGAAGAAGAATATTTTAAGGAGTTTCGATTTTACCATTTTTTCCCTATAATGCTTAGTATACCTTTGCATTTTGTGTTTATGGAAATTATTGGTGGCAAGAATTTTAATGAACACTTGTACCAGCAAGTGTTAGTGGTACATATACATAGAATTTTTAGAGCAGGCAAGGGTTTTAGAGTTGTGTGGTAATCATTTGTGTGTTTTCTTGCCCTTATTTTTGGCAGCTAGAATGTAAACTCTAGGTTTATAGATATCAATGGACATGCTTGCTTGTCTTGTTCCATGTGATAGTGCTTTAGTGCAATGCTTTCTTATTATGAGAGGCTCTGTAAATACCAGTAATGCCTCTTCATTTTGCCCATGAAAGCATAGCACCAGAAAGTTCAACAGTTTACCAGAATTCACTCAGCAGACCATTAACCGACTTAGCCACCCTAGGCACTCCTACATGTTTTAAATGTAGGGTTTACCAGGGTAAAGATCGAGCCATATTCATCTTCTCCATGGTGGGGCTTGTGCTATATCCTGCTTAATTATCTCTGATACCTAGCACAGTACCTTGTGCAGAGTATGTGCTCAGGACCTTAGGAAGTACCTTGTGAGAACTGTGTGTGTGCATTTTCTCCAGATTTGTTGAGGAAACCAAAGTGAAAGGAGGTTACACTTGAGTGTACTGTCTATAGAAGAGTAAAATTTTGATAATGGGTAAAGTGCAACTGTTTATGACCTCAGAATACTTTCGAAGAACTATGCAGTTGTCTATAGTGGTTTAAACTGTTACTCTTTTGACATTTTTCCTCTGGAATATGTAAGATGGGAATTTTATACTTTGCTTAGAAACTCTGATGATGCAAAATAATTCAGGCTTAAACTCTGGCTACCTTGAGAATAGCAGCTTCCTTCTTCATGATTGGACTAACTCTCTATAGAATAATTCTTAGGTTACTGTTTTTGTGGTCACCTTGTGTCCTCTGTGCATCCTACCCACCCCCAGAAACAGAAAAGATCCCTCTTTATAAACACTTCTGTTCCTCAGATCATTTATCATATTTAAGATTTATAGTTAACCATTTTAAAGGAGTAGCCAAAATTGTCTTGAAAAACATAGTACTTTATATGTCATTTATGGTTTTTTTACTAATTTTTTTTCACTGAGCTGCATTGCTTTTATTGATACCGGAGAGGACCAAAATACAGATTTTTGTCTGTTACTTGTGATGAGAAAGTATCAGCAGATTCTGTTGCTAGGAAACAGCTGAATACTGAAATAGTTTTTTTGGGGGGGTACTTGTAAATTCACATCTTTGACAGTTCTGCTCTCTTAGAGCAAAAATTTATTCAGTCACTACAAAGAAAGATGCATCACCTGTTTTCTAATTTTTTATTATAAAGTATTTTTATTTTTTAAGTCTTTATTTTAATTCCAGTTAGTTAATGTACAATGTTGTATTAGTTTAGTTTTCCAATTTAAAAATTTTGCACAGGGAAGCTAGGATTATGAAAAATATTTGAGAAATATCTAATATCTAAAAATATTAGATGTTGAGAGTGTAATTTGTAACCACGACTGGACATTGAAAAATAATGATTAGACATTTTTGAATTTTAGTTTTTTTTTTAAGATTTTATTTATTTATTTGACAGACAAAGATCACAAGTAGGTAGAGGGGCAGGCAGAGAGAGAGGGAGAAGCAGGCTTCCCGCTGAGCAGGGAGCCTGATACTAGACTCCGTCCCAGGACCCCGGGACCGTGACCCGAGCTGGAGGCAGCCACTTAACACTGAGCCACCCAGGCGCCCCTTGAATTTTAGTTTTTTTAAGGGTTTCTGATTCATCATTAATGAAAAAAAAGAATGAGAATGGGAGGAGGATAGATATAAACATACACACACACACACACACACACACACACACACACAGGACAGAGGATTTAAACCAAAGAGAAATATATTAAGCCAACTTTGGGGCGCCTGGGTGGCTTAGTTGGTTAAGCATTTTTATTTGGCACATGTCATGATCCCAGGGTCCTGGGATTGAGCCCCGGAGGCAGAGTTGGAGTCTGAGTCCCGTAATCCGAGTTGTCTGAGTCGTCCGAATTGGAGTTGGGGAGTCAGAGTTCGCCTTTCTGCTAAGTGGGGAGCTTGCTTCTGCCTCTCCCTCTGCCTGCCGCTCCTCCCTCTGCTTGCATTCTCTCTCTGTCAAATAAATAAATAAATCTTAAAAAAATAAGTTAAACCAGCTTTGTTTCATGGAAATAGGTTGGCCACATCCTATATTAAATTGCCCAGGTCTACTCTTTTACCTGTAACACTTAATATATGTGCCAGAGAAAAGAAATATTAAAAAGAAGTATTTGTTTATAATCAGGTTTGCTTTCTTTTATAACCAGCTGTCATTTAATTTTGTCATGGTTATATAATGTTGAGAAAAAGATTTATTCATATTCAATTTAGTAAGTTTTCTTGAATATTCACTTTTGACCAGGCAAACATTGGTGACAGGTGTGACTGAGCTTTCAGGGTGTTCAGAACATGTGAGAGGGAGCAGCAGTGGGAGGGAGATGTAAATGGTTCTCCTACACCGTGGTCAGTAAAAGCTTAAGTACAGAGTAGCACAGAAAAGAGTGATGAATTCAGTGTGGAGATCCCAGAGAGGGCTTCAAAGAAGACAGCAGCTTTGATCTGGGTTTGCAGAGCTCTTTCTTAGCTATGAACAGTTCCCTGATCTTTTCTTTTTTGGGGAGTAGGGGTAGGGGATAGTGAATAAGATTACTGTTATTTGTCTTCATCTTTGAATTCCCTCTTTGTTTCTTCCTTGTCTGTACCTGTGGCTGATAACAAGCCCTGATATTTCTCCTCTTGCTCACTCCATTCAGGGAGGGGAGTACTGTTTGTATACCAGTTTCTGATTCTTTGCCTTCAAATTTCACTGCTTGTCTGTTTAATTGCACACATATAGTTGAGGAACTTGTCAGAGAGTACAGAATCCATCTTCTGGTTTACATGCATTGTGAATCTTGTGCCTCAGAAATAAAAATCTTATTAGGGCTTTACATCTTTATCGAAGTGACACAGAACTTTCTGAACTCAAGTAGGCAGGTTATATACTAACATTGGGGTAGTGTGGGAAATATTATCTAGAATATTTAGGGGAGTAATGCATAAGTTCAAAACAAAAATAAAAAGAGCAAATGAAAATTATCCTAGACTTGTTTATATTAGAAATAATCAAGGAATGATGGAATTGAGGGTAACTGAATGCACAGGTTTGGTTTTCCCTAAATTTTTAAGGAGACTTTAAGAGTAGGAGTAAATGTTTTATGATCCCTCTTGCTGTTAAAAAAATGCCTTAAAAAAAAAATCATGTTATGCTTTTAGGGTACATTTCAAAACATGGTATTAGCTTGGAAACCTATCATAGAGTTAGGAAACTTTAGTAATATGGAAATTTCGTGTTGAAGTTCTTATTTAAAGAAATTGTTGCTGTCCTTTGTGAAACTACGATTTTGACCATATACAAGATTATATTTGTTGAGTTGCAAAACAGGTGAACAATGTCGGTGATCTTACTAAATTGAGGTATGAATGAGGTAATGATCTAGAAAATAGAGAACTGAAACTGAAGAAGATGGAGAAGATGGATTTCTTTCTCATAAATTTGAAAACAGAAGAAGAGCAAGCAGGATTGCTAATCAGAATGTTATCTTCTATAACTGTTCCATAAAAAAATGCACAGTTATCAAATTGACCATTAAAGCCTAAAATAATGGAAAGAAGATGAAATAATATTCAGTCTTTAGGAAGAAACAAACTAATACAGCTTTGGATTTTGACAGGGCAGCTGTAATCCCAAAGAAAGAGAATAAAAATTTGCATTTATAGTCTTTTCTTCCAAGTAGCTTAAAGCTTTGTAAGTACATTTTCATTAATCCTTCAGACTACTTTTGAGTTTTGTTTGAAATATTAAGAAGGAAATCATCTCTACTTCTTGAGGATGGCTAAAAAAATTGTGTACTGTAAGTCATAGAAATTACTTCTTTACCTTGATAGCTTCAATGTTTTATGTGTTTCTATTCTCATTTCTTCTTCTTCTTCTTTTTTTTTTTTTTAAGATTTTATTTATTTATTTGACAGACAGAGATCACAAGTAGGCAGAGAGACAGGCAGAGAGAGGAGGAAACAGGCTCCCTGCTGAGCAGAGAGCCTGCTTTGGGGCTCCATCTCAGAACCCTGATCATGACCTGAGCCAAAGGCAGAGGCTATAAGCCACTGAGCCATCCAGGTGCCCCTTTACTCTCATTTCTTAACATGGACTAAGGAACGTATTCCTCAGCAAGTGTTTATCAGTTGCACCCCGTAGTTAAGCTTATGTACATGTGCACGTGCATGGATGTGTACACACACACATACCCATGCTTTGAAACTATATTTTCCCCTTCAGTTTCATGTGGTGCTGAATCATTCTTACGTCAAGGGCTTCTGAACTTGACGTATTTTAGCTGGAGAACTGACCTGCTGGGCTATGGTGATTCTGGTAGTGGTGATGGAGACGAGTTTCTAATTTTTTTAAAGCACTTACTTTACACCAGACACCAATGCATTTGTTATATGCATTGCCGATTTAATCCTGTTAGTAATATTGTGAGGTGATTCTTAGCATGGTTTTTGCAGATGTGGAAACTGAAGCTTTAAAAGGTTGACTAACTTAACCAAGATCCCAGTGCTAGTTAGCTGCTAAGCTAGAATTTTGAGCCTGTCTTCATGAATCCATGGTTTCTTTCCTCATGATCTTTTAAGAGTATCTTTCTCTTTGTGGGAGATGGCCTGAGTAGGATTCTTTTTTTGTTTTCTTTTTGGATGAGTGTTGATGAGCATAAATTTGTCAGTCAGCACCTTAGTACAGAGTAATGGTAGAATTGGGAATTTGCCAGTTAGAAATATCTTAAGCCAGTTAAATATCTGAAACTACTAACATCAGAGTTATTTTTCTCACTCACCTTGAAATAGGTGTTTGTGCACCATACTGCAGTGGCTTAACAATGTCAGGGTGTTTCTTAAGTCCTCTTAAATCTACTTTTCCTCACAATTATTGTCTCTCAGTTGCAAGGACAGGTGGCTTTGGTTTTCTTGTCTTTGTTAGGAAGATCAGCTCCTTCTCTTCTTCATCAGAGGAGCAAGAGGAGCAGATGTTTTTTCAGAATCATTATCCCTTATTATTCTTCCTTAGCAAATTCTCTTTATTTCTCCTTGGCCAGAACTATGTCTCATGGCCTTCTTTGATTGGGAGGGCAAATATTTTTTTTTTTCTTCAGCCACTTTTGATAGAGACAGGCAAAGAAAATAGGAATTGAACTAGCCAGCCTTACATGTTTGCCTCAGGGTTGATCAGCTTTGCTGAATTTTGGTGAGATAGAACTAAATAATATTTCATTATGGCAAAGTGATCACCACTATAAGTCTAGTCACTGTACATGGTTATAGTTTTTTTTTTTCTTTTCCTGTTAGGGTGAGAACTTTAAGCTCTACTCCCTTAGGGAAGAGGAAGTTGTAAATGTACCTGGTAGGATAAGCTGTGTTCCATAGTGGATGGTACTACTGGGAGCTGATCGTATTGCTGAAGACCAGCTGGGACACACCTTCATGTTTGGGTAAATGGGCTTGTGATCTTTAAGTTGTGAAGAAAGAAGGGGCTTCGGTAGAAAAGGAACTTGGAACTTCTTTTTAAGAGAAACTGAATTGAGAGAAACTAAAATCAAGAATGTGTTGAATCCTTGTATGCCTTGTGTGTATCGGGGCTCAGTAATAAACTGCTTGCCAGTCTTTTTTCCTGTTTTTAGTGGGTGTTTTTGAAATGAGCATGTAGGACTTATTTTTACTGTTTGAATCGCTAAATCCAGATTTATTAGTCTCTTGAGTGATGGAGTAAGGGTAAGTCACACTATCTGGTTACTCTTGGGAATGGATTGGCACTGATTGTGTTCTCACGTCCCAAGTCACCAAGTATGGGTGTAGAAGGTAGCAAGGGTAGGTAGAAAAACACCCTCTTTGCTTACCATTGTAAAGGAAAAGTCTGCAGAGAGTAGAGGATGTCACAGCAAATGCAAGGTTATTGTTTTCATTCACTCTATTGTGTTTGGGTTCCTGGCAATTGACAAGGTAGTTCTTATCTGTATGTTACCGCTCACAAAAATAAATTCCTTTCTTTATGATTCTTTTGTATTAGATTGTTGTGTTGAATGAGGTACCTTAATTCACTGTTGTTTTAGAATAGGTACTTCATAGTATCTTTTGTGTGTGTGTTTGTGTGTGAGTGCGTGCGCACGCATGAGAGAGAGAGAGAATATGATGTTTTTTGTTTTTTATACCAGCTTAATCTTGGATGCAAAAATTTAGGTAGCTCTTCCTGATTGTTCAAAGCTATCTCAGTTAAACTCTGTGTCCTGACTCCCACTTTCCCTGCCCATCCTACAGCCTATCCACCCCATGTCTTATATGCCCTATATTGATCTTATTGTCACTTTACATAGCCCATGAACTTTCTACTCCATGTCTTGTGTCTTTGCTTCTGTCATTCGTATTTTTTCATTTTCTTTCTTTCTTTTTTCAAGATCTTATTTATTTACTTGACAGAGAGAGACACAGTGAGAGAGGGAACATAGACAGGGGGAGTGGGAGAGGGAGAAGCAGGCTTCCTGCTGAGCAGGAAACCCTATGCAGGGTTTGATCCCAGGACCCCGGGATCATGACCTGAGCCAAAGGCAGATGCTTAATGACTAAGCCACCCAGGAGCCCCTTTCTTAGGTATTTTTTTTTTATTATGGCAAAATACACATGATACAATGTCTTAACCATTTTTAAGTGTACATAGAGTGGTATTAAGTACATTCATGCTGTTATGCAGTCATTACTACCATCCATCTCCAGATCTCTCCTAATCTTGCAAAACAGAAACTGTACCCATTAAACCATAACTTCTCCTTACTCCCAACTTCCAGTCTCTGGCAACCACCATTCTATTTCCTGCGCCCCCCCTCCCCGCCCCCACCATTCCCCCATCCTTCAGCCTCTGGTAACCACCATTCTACTCTCTGTCATTCGAATTTCACCAAAGATTGCACATAAAAGTGAGATTATTCAATATTTGCCTTTCTATTCCTGGCTTATTCATTTAGTGTCATGCCTCAGGGGTCATCCATGTTGTTGCAAATGGCCAGATTCACTTCTTTTTTTTTAAGGCTGAATAATATTTCAGTGTGGGGTGTGTATGTGTGTGTGTGTATGTATATGTATATACACACCCACCCACATTTTCTTTGTCAATTCATCTGTCAAGAGATGTTCATGTTGTTTCCCTGACTTTGCTATTATGAATTATGCTGCAGTGAACATGGGAGTGCAGATGTATTTTCAGGATGGTGAGTTTATTTCTTTTTTATTTAAATGTGTCTTTTTTTTTTTCCCCCTCCAAGTTTTTATTTAAATTCCAGTTAGTTGGGGTATCTGGGTGGCTCAGTTATTAAGTGTTTGCCTTTGGCTCAGGTCATGAACCCAGGATCCTGGGATTGAGCCCTGCTTCAGGCTCCCTGCTTCTCCCTCTCCTTCCTGTTCATTCTTTCTTGCTATCTCTATTGCTGTCTGTCTCTTTCTCTCAAATAAATGAAATCTTTAAAAAATAATAGTAAGTTCCAGTTAGTTAACATACAGTGTAATATTGGTTTCAGGTGTAGAGTTTAGTGATTCAGCACTTATATAAAACACCTGGTGCTCATCTTAACAATTGCAGACCTTAATGCCCATCACCTACTTAGCCCATGCCCTGCCCACCTCCTCTCCAGTAACCCTCAGTTTGTTCTCTATAGTTAAGAGTCTGTTTCTTGGTTTGCCAGACTCCCCACCCCCGCTACTGTGTTCATCTGTTTTGTTTCTTAACTTCCACATATATGAGTGAACTCATACGCTATTTGTCTTTCTCCGACTGATCTATTTTGCTTTGTGTAATACTTTCTAGCTCCATCCATATCATTGCAAATGGCGAGACATCATTCTTTTTTTATGGCTGAGTAATATTCCATCACACACACACACACACACACACACACACACACACCCCACACACCCACACCCACACCCACACCCACATCTTCTTTATCCATTCATCAGTTGATAGACATTTGGGCTTTTTCCATAATTTGGCTATTGTTGATGATGCTGTTATAAATATCAGGTACGTGGGTACATGTATCCCTTTGAATTATTTTTGTATTTTTTGGGTCAATACCTAGTAGTGCAATTGCTGGATGTTGGGTAGTTCCATTTTTAACTTTTTGAGGAACCTCCGTATTGTTTTCTAAAGTCTGCATTCCCACAAACAGTGTGAGAAGGTTCCTCTTCCTGAATGTGTCTTTGAATAAACAGTACTTATACTGTCTGTCTTCTTTATAAGATTTTTACAAGATAACTTCCAATATATTCTTTGGAAATGAACTTTTCTTTTTTTGGTTTCTTTTTTTAGGCATATGTTTTGTTGTATGTTTTTTTTCCTTTTTCTTGTATCTTCTTTTTTTACTTTCTCTTATAATGATGAAACAAGGCAAGGTGTGAAGAAGTGGGAAAGTGAGGTCGGGAAGAACTTATTAGTAAATAACACTTAAGTTTTTAGTTGAGTAAAATGAAGTGTCTGTTTTAATATAATTTAATGAAAATGATGTGAGAAATATAGGAAATATAGGAAACTTGTTCACTGTGTTTAAGGAATTACTGTAGGGCTTTGTATCCTCCCACATTTTATTTTGGGATTTTATTGCATTAATTTGTTTACATATCCATCCTGTATCAGATTTTTCCATAATTACTTTATGTCTTTATTGTTTCCTAGTATAGTATTTAGTGTATAGGTGGTACTTGAAGAATATTTGGTGGCCTGAACATTGTGTTTTCCTCAACTATTTCTTAAATATGCTTTGAAAGGATATTAATAATACAATATAATATATATTAACATATCAAGAAAGTATATGTATCATTGAGTATATAATTATATGAAAATTAATCTTAATAAGTATATCATTAATATTACTTAAAAGAAATATTAGGGGCACCTGGCTGATGTGGTCAATAGAACATATGACTCTTGATCCTGGGGTTGTGAGTTTGAACCCCACACTGGGTGTAGAGATTACTTAAAAATAACATCTAAAAAAAATCAATATAAAAAGACCTCCTCTGCTTGGGGTGCAGAGGTGGAGAGTTACCAAGTTACCAGTATTGCTTTATAATTTTAGGTGTGGCACAGTAAAGTACACTCTTCAGTTAAGGTGGTGAGCAAGATGTGATTTTGCAGACAAAATTGCACAATAAATACTATTGGGGTAAATTGAGAAATAGGAGATTTTATTGCACTTTTGTAAAGGTATAAAGAAAGAAGTAAAGTCATAGTTTATAAGCCACAATATATTTTAAATTGTTGACGATGTAATTCATCTTCATAATGGGGAAGTTGTACTTGGTTCTGATTTGCATGGGAGGTGAATGTCCAGTGAGAAAAGCTCCCATGTACTGATTTTGCAGTTGTAGAAACCCATGTAGGTTCTTTTTCTGTTTCCAGTGGTGAACTACGGTTGTATTTCTTATTACTTGATCACAACTTTTCCTTTTTATTGTGTTTTTGTGGCCAAATATAATTTATGTTGCCTCCAGTTCAAGTTGTAATTCCTTCATGTACCATTGCTAAAAGTACATAATGCACGAGTGATTTTTTAAAAAAAACCTATGAGTGGTGCTTGTTATTGGGCTAGCCAATAATTTGAAATTTATTTTGCCTCCAGTAAGTTCTCAACATCTGAGAATACCATATATTTGAACTCATCATTTTATTTAGGAAAAAAATCAGTATTAAATACAAGATTTTAAGTATCTTTTAAAAATACGATTGTGGCACTTTTAAGGTTTCATATTATAGTGCCAGATGATTCAGCTACATTCTTGGTTGGTTGTTTATTATGTTATTGGAATACTTGAGCACATTTTAGACTTAATTCATAATTCAGTGTTAGACATTAATATATGGTTCAGTGTATAAACACATACATTTACATACACTTGCCGATTTTATTTTTTAAACTTTTTCAGTCATGACTCTGCTAGTTTGTCACAATATTCTGTTAAGAAAGATTAAGAACTTCTGGGAAAATGAAAATAGGCAATAATAGGTAGTTTAATTAATTAATTAAAAGAGTTATTTGTTTGAGAGAGAGTGAGCTAGCGCACACAAGGAGAGGGAGAAGCAGACTTGAGCAGGGAGCCTGATGTGTGGCTCATTCCCAGGACCCGGGGATCAAGACCTGAGCCAAAGGCAGACGCTTAACCAGCTGAGCTATCCAGGCACCCCAACGGGTAGTTTAGTTTAAAGTAGCTTAGATTGGTGCCTGGGTGGCTCAGTTGTTAAGCCTCTGCCTTTGGCACAGGTCATGATCCCGGGATGCTGGGTTCGAGCACTGCATTGGGCTCACTGTTCATTGGAGAGCCTGCTTCTCCCTCTCCCACTCCCCCTGTTTGTGTTCCCTCTCTGGATGTCTCTCTCTGTCAAATAAATAAAATCTCAAAATAAATAAATAAATAAATGAACAAACAAACAAATAAATAAATAAATGAAGTAGCTTTGTCCTAGGGATGCCTGGGTGACTCAGAAGCAGTTCCCTTCAGTTCAGATCATGATCCCAGGGTCCTTGAGTCCCAAATCGGGCTCCTTGCTCAGTGGGAGTCTGCTTCTCCCTCTGCCTGCCGCTCCCCCTGCTTTTGTGCTCTTTTTCTCTCTCTGACAAATAAATAAATAACATCTTTAAAAAAGTTAAGTAGTTTAGGCCTATTGGACAAACTTTATCTTGAGTTACGATAATGTCGATTATGTTAATATGTAATTTTTTACTAAAGAAATATCCAAATGTTGATTGTATTTTACTTTTGGTAGAGAACGCTTTAAGAATTAGGAGAAATTTGAGTGTCATAGTTTAAATTATATAGTTTTGTTGCTTCTACTATAAGCTTTGTTAATAGAAAAGTGTACTGACCTTTATATGCATTGCAGGCTATTTTCTCTTTCTGGGTCATCTTCTGGAAATTGTTAAAACTCCCCTCCCCATGTGTGTATGTGTGTCCCTAAGGGAACAATGTCAGTTATCTTTTTTGCTTTTATTAGCCTGTTTGCTTTAACTGTGCTTGTATTTCTCTTAAAGGCCATCCTTGGCATCTGAGGCATTGAAACTGAAATTTTGTTAAGAGATGTCTCACAGTGGGGCCTCTTTTTCAGCAGCTGGGCCCCAATTCACTTAAGAATCCCTCACTCCTGTTTTCACAGTCTTGTTTTTTAAGGATCAGATATACTTTTCCCATGACTATCAAACAGAATAGAAGCTATTTGAATTAAGAGTGTAGGTTATTTGTTAAAGTAGTTGTTAAAGTAGTGTACTCTTGGAGAATAACTATAGTGAAGACTAGAATTACATATGGCCATATTATATCTTGGGTTAGTAATAGATGCATTTTTTTTAAATGTTTATGAGCTATGTTTTTCTTCTTAATAGTTGTTTCTCTTGTTTCCTTTTTATGATTGAGACTGTGCTTTTTGCTGGTATTATGTTTGCATTTTTAAACCAGATTTACTGAAGTATAAATTAAATACATGAAATTCACCAATTTTAAGTGTACAGTGGGATGACACATGTATGTGATTGTATCATTACAATTAAGATATGTAACATTTACATCACCCCCCAAATTTCCCCAAATTCCCAGGGAATCCCCTCCTTCCATGCCTGGCCCTGGGCAAACATTCGCCTGCTTTCTATAATGATAATTTTGTCTGGTTTTAGAATTTCATATCAGTTTAATCATACAGAATACAGTCTTCTGTGTTTGGCTTTTTTTTTTTTTTTGAATCTTAAAAACATAATGGTTTTTAATATTCACCTATCATTTCACATATCGGCAGTTTATTTTTTTTTTATTGCTATGTAGTCCATTGCATGAATGCACCAGAGTTTGTTTATCTCATCCCCACTTGAGGGATATTTTGACTGTTTGTGGTTTTTGGGTATAATGAATACTGTGAACATGGGGATAAATACTTATGAGTGCTATTGTGGGGCTTATGGTTAAGCAGGTTTAAGGTATGTTCAGTTTTTTTTTTTTTTTTAAGATTTTATTTATTTATTTGACAGACAGAGATCACAAGTAGGCAGAGAGGCAGGCAGAGAGAGAGGAGGAAAGCAGGCTCCCCGCTGAGCAGAGAGCCCGATGTGGGGCTCGATCCCAGGACCCTGAGATCATGATTTTTTTAAATTTTTTTTTAAAGATTTTATTTATTTATTTGACAGACAGAGATCACAAGTAGGCAGAGAGGCAGGCAGAGAGAGAGGAGGAAATAAGGTATGTTCAGTTTTATGAGAAACTTCTAAACTGTTTCGAAGTACCTAGACTCCTTTGCATTCCTACCAGTAGCATATGAGTTCCAGTTACTTTACAACCTTGGCAAAAGTTGATATTGTTAGAATTTTAAATTTCAGCCATTCTAGTGGTGCATGATGATATCTCATTGTTTTTTAAATTTAATAACTAAAGATACTAACATCTTTTCAGTCTTTAAAATTTGTGATTCATAGGGCGCCTGGGTGGCTCAGCGGGTTAAGCCGCTGCCTTCGGCTCAGGTCATGATCTCAGGGTCCTGGGATCGAGTCCCGCATCGGGCTCTCTGCTCAGCAGGGAGCCTGCTTCCCTCTCTCTCTCTCTGCCTGCCTCTCCATCTACTTGTAATTTCTCTCTGTCAAATAAATAAATAAAATCTTTAAAAAAAAATTTTTGATTCATATATCTTCATTGGTAAAATGTTTTGCTCATATTATTTTCCCATTTTAGAAATTGGGTTGTTTGTTTTGTTATTAGGTTTTTATGAGTTCTTTATATAGTCTGCAGATACTTTTTTTTTTTTTTTAAAGATTTTATTTATTTATTTGACAGAAATCACAAGTAGATGGAGAGGCAGGCAGAGAGAGAGAGAGGGAAGCAGGCTCCCTGCTGAGCAGAGAGCCCGATGCGAGACTCGATCCCAGGACCCTGAGATCATGACCTGAGCCGAAGGCAGCGGCTTAACCCACTGAGCCACCCAGGCGCCCTGCAGATACGTTTTTATGTGTGTATGTGTATATATGCAACTACGTACATAGAGTTTTGTGTATACATAAGTATGTGTATATATGCTTATATATACACATATCCATATATATAAATGTGGGCATGTATATGTGCTTTTTGCAAATGTTTTCTCCTGGTTTGGACATGGCTTTTTATTGCTTTAAAAATACCTTCTGAAGAGCAAGTTACAAGTTTTGATGAAATCCCTTTTTTCAGTTTTTTCTTTAATGATTCATTTTTCCATCTAAGAAATATTTGCTTAACCTAAGGACACAGAATTTATCCTTTTTATATTTTATGAAATTTATTGTTTTAGCTTTTACCTAGCTCTGTGATCCATTTTAAGTTAATTTTAACGTATGGTATAAGGTAGAGGTCAGCTTTTACTTTTTTCCATATTGATTTCCAACACCACTAGTAATATTTTCTAGGTTAAATGACCTAATCTAGTTAGATGACCTTGAACTTTGGGGATCAAGAGATAGAAACTTCCGGTTATAAAATAAGTCACAGGGGTGAAAAGCGCAGCAAAGGGAATATAGTCAATATCATTGTAATAATGTTGTGTGTTGACTGATGGTGACTATACTTTTTATGGTGAGGAAAAAGTTTGTTTTGGCTCATCTAAGTTTTTGAATTTTCCTTATTTCTTATTGATCTCTGCAAAATAGTCTCCCAGAATTTTGACTGGGATTGCATCAAATCTGTAGATCAATTTAGAGAGAACTGATATCTTAATGGTATGGAGTATTGAGTCTTTTATTCCACAAACAGGGTATATTCCTAATTTATTAAGGTCTTTAAAATTTTTTCTCAACAATGTTTTGTAGTTTTCAGTATAGAGGTTTTTACATATATTAGTTTATTTCTTAATATTTTATGTTTTTGTTGCTTTTTAAAAATTGCATTATAATTTTTCATTGTCATTTTTTGCCGAGTATAGAAATAGAATTGATTTTTAAATATTTACTTTGCATCTTGCAGTTTTGCTAAACTCACTTATTAATTTTAGTAGACTCTTGGTAGGTTCTTTAGTATTTTCTGCATGGATGCCTATATAACGTGTGAGTAAGGACAGTTTTACTTCTTTGCTTCCAGTTTGTATGCCCTGTATTTATTTTCTTGCCTTTCATTCTGGCTATGATTCTAGTACAGTGTTAAATATAAGTGGTGAGAGTGGGCATCCTTGTATTATTCCTGATCTTAGGAGGAACACATTTAGTTTTACAGTATTATGTATGAGATTAGCTGTAAATTTTTCATTGATATCCTTTTATCAGGTTAAGAAAGCTTCCTTCTCTTCCCACTTTGCTGATTTTGGGGGATGGGGGGGTTTATGGGTGTTGAACTTTGTCTAATGGTGTTACCATTTATTCATTTTTTGAGGTGATCATGTTGTTTTAAAATATTTGTTTAGTCTCTTAATGTGGTGGATTTAAAAAAAATATTAAATTAATCGTGGATTCCTGGAATAAACTTACTGTGTCAAGTTGCTTTATTTTTTTTTTTAAATATATTGCTGATTTTTGCTTCATTGCTCATGAGAGATAATGGTCTGGCTTTTAAAAAATCTGTTTGATTTTGGTAATCAGGTTAGTGCTGGCCTTATAAAATGAATTGGGAAATGTTTCCTTTTCTTCTGTGCAGTTTATATAGCAGTGTAGCATAAATATACAATTTAATTACTTTATATGTGGAATTATATAAGTTATCTTCAAATTTTTCTCTTTTCCCTTAAAATAGATCTTAATTAAGTTTGTGTTGTAAGCTGGTTTAATATTTTTATAATTAAAAATTAGTATTTTAACATTAAGTATTTTAAGAGCATAGGGAAAAACTGATTTAAAAAATAATTATGCTACTAATCTTAGGACAGTAGGCCATTTTGTAGAAAATTTGGAAAAATTTGGAGAGTGTAGGAATATATGACAATAGAAGATTTATGTAGTTATATTCTGGGTAATAAGGTATTTAACATTTGGAATCCATTGTCTGAACATTATTTCATAAGCATTTTTCAAAATACAGTGTTTATTAACACCATTTTATTTATTTAAAGATTTTATTTTTTTGACAGAGAGCGAGTGTGCATGCACAAGTAGGCAGAACGCCAGGCAGAGGGAGAGGGCAGGCTTCTCACTGAGCAGAGACCCCAACATGGAGCTTGATCCCACGACTCTGGGATCAATTCATGAGCAGAAGGCAGATGCTTAACTGACTGAGCCACCCAGGCACTCCTATTTATTTATTTATTTTAGAAAAGATTTAATTTATTTATTTGAGAGAGACAGACAGAGACAGAGCATGAGCAGGGGGAGGTGATGGAGGGGGAGTGGTGAAGCAGACCTCCTGCTGAGCAGGGAGCCCAACATGGGGCTGGATCCCAGGACCCTGAGATCATGATCTGAACAGAAGGCAGATGTTTAACCGATCGAGCCTCCCAGGTGCCCCTATTAACACGATTTTAAAAAGAGATTTATTTATTTATTTGAGAGAATGAGCATGGTTGGGAGGTGGAGAGGGAGAGAGCTAATCCTCAAGCAGACTTCCCCTGACCTGGGGCTCCATCCCAGACTCTGGGATCATGACCTAAGCTGAAATCCAAAGTTGGCTGCTTAGCCACCCTGGTGCCCCTTACCACCATTTTTAATAATTTACATAATCTATCACATGAACTTGAAATTATTTTGTTGATACTGGAGTTTTACCCTATTTCTAATTTTTTAATATAATTTAAATTTTTGATGTTAGCCTTTGTTCCTCTTGTAGCTTTTAATTTTATTTTTTTCTTGTATCTTTTTTAAATTTTTAAAGATTTTTATTTATTTATTTTTAAAAAGATTTTATTTATTTATTTGACAGAGATCACAAGTAGGGGAAGAGGTAGGCAGAGAGAGAGGAGGAAGCAGGCTCCCTGTTGAGCAGGGAGCGAGATGTGGGCTCGGTCTGAAGACCTTGAGATCATGACCTGAGCTAAAGGCAGAGGCTTTGACCCACTGAGCCACCCAGTCTTCCCCTTTCTTGTATCTTTTTAAAGATGGAAATTAGATTGGGGCGCCTGCGTGGCTCAGTGGGTTAAAACCTCTGCCTTCGGCTCAGGTCATGAACCCAGGGTCCTGGGATTGAGCCCCACATTGGGCTCTCTGCTCCTTGGGGAGCCTGCTTCCTCCTCTCTCTGCCTGCCTCTCTGCCTACTTGTTATCTTTGTCTGTTGAATGAATAGATAAAATCTTTGAGACAAAAAAAAAAAAGATAGAAATTAGATTATTGGGTCAAAAATCTAAATATACTAAAGCTCTGGTACATTTTATGGAACTGCTTTTTTTTATTTTAAAGATTTTATATATTTATTTTAGAGAGAGTGAGTGAGCAGGGCTGGAAGGGACAGAGATAAGGAGAGAGAAAGAATCTGAAATGACTCTATTCTGAGCGTGAGCCCGTTGCTGGGCTGATCACATGACCCTGAGATCCTGACCTGAGTGAAACCAAGAGTCAGCTGCATAACTGACTGAGCCACTCAGGCATCCCAGAACTGCTTTTCTGTAAACTACATCAGTCTGTACTTCCCCAGGTAATGTACAAGCATGTTTGGTTTTGTTCTTTAGTGATATGGGAGTTTACAGTTAAAAGTCTTAGTATGGTAAGTATAAGCAGTATCTTAAATTGCATTTAATTTCATTTTTTAATTATTTGGGAAATATTTTTAAAAATTTCTTGAAGACTTTTAGACTAGTCATTCAGAAGAGTTACACAATAGCAGAATTAAGGGGATGTAAGTATATGGAAAGTAAGTTCTTGAAGTAAAAGAAGCAAACAGAAGAACAAATGCATAAGGCTATAGACTTTCTGTAACATAAGGAAAGGGAAAGGGAATTTAGTTTGTATTAAATGATCTTACCAGTTTACTGGGAAATGGATGTAGAATAAGATAAGAGTCATGAATCTCACAGTCTGGTTTCTTCATAATATACCAACACTTAATAAAGTTATAGACTCTCAATACTTATAAATATGAGTTTTATGGCTTGTGTCATTGATGAAAGTTTTTATGGAATAGCTACCTGTTCTCTAAAAATAGGTGTCTAAAGCGCAGAGAAAGAGACCACATTCAGCCTTACAACTATGATACTGATCCACTCAAAAGTAGTATTTGAAAAAAGTGAAAGAAAATAACAGTGAAACCATGTTAAGATACAGGCAGAAAATTTGGTCTTTATGCTAAATTTGATAAGACTATACAATTTAAGAACATGGATGACTAACAAAAACTTAAAGGAGAAGGAAAAAGGAAGAATAAGATTGAATTAATGTATGCTTTCGTGGATAAAAAAATATGAACTTTCAAATAAAAATTTGTGTATCTTTTTCATAGTATAGTTAATTTAACATATAACCTTTTTCAATAAAGCATCGGAGGCAGTTTACAAGCACATTGAATGAAGGTGGTTAAAAAGGAAAAGAAAATTAGGACTAAGGAACAAACTGTTAAGTGTCAACGTGGATGCTATGGTTGGACTTCATATTTGGTTTTAAGCTTCCTAGGAATAATGGCAAAAAGGAAAGCAATCATTCACATCAAAAGGAAGGGGTCATATCAGTTTCTGGTATCCAAGACTTAAGGACTGTGCTGTGCCAGTCAAGTAGACATTTTTACTGATGGAGGATATATGATTTAATAGAAAACACAATAAATCATCAAAGTGGTAAAATCCTTCAGTATATTTCATGCTCTGATTAAACCCTATAGTAGACATACTTGGTTTGAACTCTTCTGTATGTATTTTGGTATTAGGTATTTATCCCTTCTCTGTAAGTGTTCATTGAGAAGCTCCTATACACTCAGCATTGTTGCCAGGGCTTTGAAAGGAAACACATATTTAGTATCTATATCATGAAAGCTTAAGTTGTAGACAGGAAGGCAAATGAACAACAGGAAACATTTTAGAAAATATTTAAATGTAAGCTTAAAGGTACTAGTATAAATATATTGCTTGGACTATGCAAATTGCTTGATCTAGATCTAGAAATATTTAGTTAAGTGGGAAATAAGTTGTGGGATAGGAATAGCTTCTTTTGGAGATCTGCTGTGATAAAGGTGAGCTGCAGCTGGTTTTCATCCTTTTGAATTCAGGTAACATTGAAGTGGTAAATAAGAAGCCTCTTTTATTTTCTGCAAAGGATAGTCACAAATGATATCCATTTGAAGGACAAGAATATTCTTATTACATTGAGAAACATAGATTGAAAAAATAGGTGGTTCTTTTCCATCTTTGAATTCTCATTGCTTACCATGCTACTTTGCATATTATAAAGGTTTAATGAATGTTTATTGAATGAATGACTAAAAGGAAAAATGGAAGAGTGGTGTTCTATAGCAGTTTATTCACTTGATCTTAGCCAAAAGGCCGAGAAGCGATCTCTAGAGCAGTTTATAAGAGAAATAAAATATTAATCAAGTAAAAAGAGAAAGTTCTTAAACCGTTTTAAAGAATTGGTTAATGAGAGCTCTTTTTCTTTTTTTTTTGAGAGATGCTTATTTTTCTAATATAGATTTGGTAACAACTTGTCAGTATTTTTGTCTAGCATCTAGTTTATCTTCAGTATTTAAATGAAACTATACTACTTTATAGGAATTTATATTACTTAAAAAATAATCCCATATATGAAGTCATTTGTCACTAACCTGGTAAAGAAGTGACAGATTTTAATAGCTGATTGTGGTAGATTGTGAGGAATTGCTTCTTAATTACTAAAGTTCTTTGATTACCTTATTTATTACCAGTTAGCTTGGTGGATTGTTAAATATTTGATAGTTCTAGCACCTAGCTTAGGTTTTTTTATTTTGATTTTTTTAAAAGATTTTATTTATTTATTTAACCGAGAGAGAGAAGGAGAGAGAGAGAGAGGAAGGCAAAAGGAGAGGAAAGAGCAGGCTCTCTGCTGAGCAGAGAACCAGACATGAAGCTTGATCCCAGGCCCCTGAGATCATGACCTGAGCTGAAGGCAGACTCAACCTACTTAGCCACCCTGATGGCCCCCTAGCTTAGTTTTTAAGAAAGTATTTATGGAATGTGTGAACAAATGTTTTTAAAGTGCTTTCTTCATATGAAATGTGGAGTAGAAGTGGTTTAAGACAGGATTGTTGATATGAGTAGTTTATGTACTCTTCCTCCACAGGAACAAGTAAAGAGATAACAATACAGCAAAACAAAAGTATCATTCAACAGCTTTGCCAATTTGGAGAAGAGAGATCTCTAATTTGTTAAAGATTGTGAAAGCAAACACTGGTTAATCTTTAAAACAAAGATAGAAATTCATTAATTTATTCAACCACTTTTTACTGGTTAAAGAAAGAAAAGGAACTATGTTTTTCTCTTCTTTTGACAGGTATGTGTGCAGCCATCTAGATCCTTACTAATCTATTGGAACACCAAATTGTAAATCATTATTTTAACAGGAATTTAGCCTCATTGCAAATATGTGAGCACTTAATGGCCAGGAGGTTGCTACAAGGCAGCTCTGAGGAAGATTGTATTATAAAATAAATGCAAAAAAAAAAATGCTTCACCACAAAAGTAGAAGGTATTTACAAATAAGAAGGCGTAAAAATGGCCATATGTAAATGCCACAATAACAAGATTGGGGAAGATAGCTAGGCTGAAGACTACATTTAACCCACTGAGCCACCCAGGTGCCCCTGAAGACTACATTTAGGTTAGACAAAATGTAGGGGAAATGTTAGGGAGGAAACTCAAGTAGGGAAAGTTTCCATTTGTCAAAAGGGGTTTTTAGAAAAGAAGCTTAGGGCTAAATTAAAAAGACAACAGATGAAATTAGAATGTGGCTAAGGACTAAACTTGGAGATTATAATGGGATATGTTTCGTGTTTCCTTACCATTATATTTTTATTCATTAAGTATTGCATGGTTGTTCCCCAGTTCAGTCTGTAAAGAGGAACTTAGGAAGTATTTTTCATATTTTAATTTTGCCAGATCAGTCAGAAAAGAGATTAGTTACCTTGTCAAACTGGATTTTCTTTCATATTTCATAGTGGTGTGAAAGTGATGGGGATGATGAAGCAGTTGTAGATTTCCTTATTTCTAGGAATGTACTTTAAGACATTGAGATTTAATTATTTTGGAACACATTTTCCGCAGTGCTTTCTGTATTTATACACAGTTTACTTTTTTGAGATGTTTAGCTTTCCAAAGAATTAAATGTTTGACATGAATTTTATGTGCATGTGTAATGGTAGAGGTGTTGCAAGGGGACTTTGGCAGTGGAGAGTTTCTTAGGACGCTGTTGCAATATTTAGATAAGAAGTTAAGACAACCCAGAATGAAAGGGGAAGAATAGAGCATGAGATGTGCACTGGGATCTTGGTGGCTGGTTCATGGGGAAGGGCTAGCCCAGGAGGATAGGATGGGCAGAGTGTGGGGAGTTGCCAATCAAATCCTTGTGTTCAAAGGCTATATAGAATTTAGACTTAATCTAGATTGGCTTTGGTGTCCAGGAGGTTTCACTTTGGTGTATGGGATACAGTTATAAGAGTGTCTTGTTACTGCCAATGCTTAAAGTCTTTGGTGACATTGATGTGGATTTTGGTGGTTTCCCTTGTGTGTAGAAGAAACTAGCTATGGCTGGAGAATGGGTTGTTGGTCTAAAGGGAAGGTATAGTTTCCCAGACCTGGTGACTGGCAGTACTCAGGCAGGGAGGGAATATGGGCTCTGCCAAGTGATGTGGGCCACAGGGTGGGCCCATTTTTAGTAAGTGCATTGGAGTATGCTCACCAAACTCTGATAGCATCTTGGATCCATTGTAGATCCATTGTAGACTTGGAGACGGAGGTAGAAAAGAGGAGTGGTATTTAGTAGTAGTTGCATTCATATTTAACCTTACCTCTGAATAGTCTTTTTTTTTTTTTTTTTTAATTTGGAAAATTTTCCCTGTATAATTTCCTCTGAATTGCTAACATAGGAGTCAGTTTTGCCAATATTAGAAGGTAGACCTCAAATTTTCATCCTCATTTATAGCCAGTTCATAGGCATATGACTTAGTCTTCACCATTTAGATTCCCCTCCCACAAGACTTGATTTGGAACTGAGGAAACAGATTCTTCTCAGAGCTTCCATTTTTGCTGAGGGAGGTGGTAGGTAGCAGAAGTGCCTTCTGAGTGGTGGCAAGATTGATTTCCAGCAACAGGATTGGTTCTTCAGTTCTGTGTGGGACAGTAGTGGTGGGGCCATTTTCTAATCAGTCCTATTTTGTAGCATGGTTTGAACATTTTTCTGGAAGCTTAACTTTTAAGCATAGTTTTTTATCCTCCTGACAATTCTGAGATGCCCAGTAATCGCTTAATAAACTCCTTTTTTGTTAATCAGCTGGTGTCTGCTTCTTGTGTGTTCACCCAAAAACCATAGCTGGTCCTGGCTTGATTAGGAGTTAAGGCAGCATATGAAGACAAGGTTTTGGATGCCTGCTAGGCTTAATCAGATTCCACCTAGTAATGGGTTGCAGCTGAGCCAGTGTGTGGTCAGCCAGCCAGTCAGTGCATAGGTATGAGGATGGCTAGGGATTGACTTCAGATCCATGGGGACTTGTTTTAGATTATATTTTGGGGTGAATTGGAAGAGGAGTAGAAAATAACTGGGTTGATAATGGTCTCTTTGGATGTTGGAGGTATGAAATAATGGTTTCAGTTTTGGACATGGTTAGTTAGGGTTGTGAGTTCAAGGCCCACGTTGGGCTCCATGCTGAGTGTGGGGCCTACTTAAAAAGAAGAAAAACAAATACTCATTTTTGGACCTCTGTGCCAGTTGGAGCTAAGTTTCTAACATTCAGAAAAGGGTTTGGAGGTAGAAATGGGTTACTCAGCTGACAATTATTTCAAGGCTCCATTGAAACTGGATGAGAGTGCTAAGGGTAGCAACATGAAATGAGGAGGGAAGAGGATAGAGGACCGACGCTTGGGAATAGTTCATAATTATAGGGAAGATAGGGGAAAGAGAAAGTGAAGATACCCGAGAAAGTGTTCTGGAAGGATGGAAGAGAGCTGTGAGGGAGTATGCTATTTGAGAAGCTCAAAGAAAGCAGAGGATTCCAAGGAGCGAATAGTTAGGATTGTCATCAAATAGAGGAGAATACAGCCTGAGAAGAGGCCATTTATATTTTAACTTTGGAGAAAATCATCGAAAATAGAACTAAACCTTATACTAGCAGAGTGAAGGGCAGAGATAATATTTGGACTAAAAGAGGTTAAATGGAGATTCTAGTGACATTTTGTTAGATTTGGAATCTAAAACATAGAATAAATTCTAAAACCAGAAGATAACCTATATCTTTATCAGATTTTTATCAGGCTAGTTGTTTAGTGTGTCTTTTTTAGTAACTGCACTGATGAATCAAATTCTTTTGTTTTAATGAGGCAGCAACTGTCTGTTGTAGAAAACTTGGTGTAGAAATATTTTGCCTTAGAATTATAGTGTTCATTAAGCATTATTATGTAAGCTGTAAACAAATGTTTACAGATGTAAACAATGTTTAGAGATGTAAGCAAATGTTAGAGAACCTAAATGTTTGTGACATCTGTGTTTTTATGTGAGTGTAAGAAGTTTTCTCTTGTATGTATTACAGTGATCATTGTTAACAGTTTGACCTTGCTTTACATTTTTGCCAGACTATAAAGTGATAGGAATTATATTCTTTTATTCCAGCTCCGCCCCCCCCCCCCAACAGACTTCATTATTACTGAATGAGAAGTCGATTACTGTTTTTGGTTACAGCCTCTGCCACTCAAAATTTAAAATTTTTTTTTGAAGTGGTCTTTGTACGTTTTCCTTCTCTTTATTTTAAGGAGCTGTCTCTATGTTTGATATTCTGATAGAATTATCTGCTTGAAATGAAAGTCTGTGCTCCTTGAATTCTGGCTTCAAAATAATTATCTGGAATAGATAGAAGATACTCGAGCAAGATGAAAGATGCAAAGATGCCATTCTTAATTTGTAAAGGTTTATTATCAACAAGACTGGGTCTTGTACCAGTCTTAAAAATGTATCTTGCATTGTAATTTGAGCTACAATATTTTATCAAATATAAAGTTCAAATTCTAGAATCCATTTTTTACCTTAATTTATATAGTCAAACAGAAGACATAAAATTCAAAACGTTTCTTTTCTTTCTTTTTATTATGTTAGTCATCATTCAGTACGTCATTCATTTTTGATGCAGTGTCTTCCAAGATTCATATTTACATATATATTACATATAACACCCAGTGCTCCATGCAGTACATGTCCTCCTTAATACCCATCGTGGGGCCAACCCATCTCCCCACCCACGTCTCCTCTAAAACCCTCAGTTTGTTTCTCAGTCTACAGTCTCTCATAGTTCATCTCCATTTCCCCCCCTTCATTTTTTCCTTCCTTCTCCTAATGTCAAAATGTTTCTTAAAGATTTATTTATAGGGGCGCCTGGGTGGCTCAGTGGTTAAGTGTCTGCCTTTGGCTCAGATCATGACCCCAAGGTTCTGGGATTGAGCCCCACATCAGGCTCCCTGCTCTATCGGAGGCCTGCTGCTCCTTCTCTCACTCCCCCTGCCTGTGTTACCTCTCTCTCTGTCTCTCTGTCAATAAATAAATAAAATCTTAAAAAAAAAAGATTTATTTATATTTTCTGTCATCATTTTTGTGCAGAGTGTTTTAAAACTAATTGAAGTTCACTTTCAATTTTTGGAAGATGGTAGGGATATTATTACATATGCTAGAATTTATAAGTTAACTTATAAGTTAAGAACAGTGGTCATCTAGTTTAGAGTCTATAAATTATTTCTGTATGCAAACCAAAGCTTAAAGTATCTTTCAGATATTGGGTTTATGACATAATCCCAAAGAGCATACACACTAAATGTAATCTCATTTAATCCTGGTGGTAGAGAGTTACTTCTATCCCCATTCCCAAGATGAAGAAAATGAGGCTCAGTAAAGTTGATTCCACTTGGTGGAGGTCTGTTGAAGAATGGATGTATACTAGAGATTTTTGAATTCCTAGCTTGGAAATACCAAGTTCAGGGGCGCCTAGGTGGCTCAGTGGGTTAAAGCCTCTGCCTTAGGCTCAGGTCATGATCTCAGGGTCCTGGGATCGAGTTCCGCATTGGGCTCTCTGCTCAGCAGGGAGCCTGCTTCTTCCTCTCTCTCTGCCTGCCTCTCTGCCTACTTGTGATCTCTCTCTGTCAAATAAATAAATAAAATCTTAAAAAAAAAAAGAAAATATCAAGTTCAGTTTTAATGAAGTATTTTGACAGAGATGCTTTTAAGATAATCCAGGTAGTCTGAAAATTAGTTTTTGTTTTTTTTTGTTGTTATTATTTTTTAAAAATTTCTTTTCAGCATAACAGTATTCATTGTTTTTGCACCACACCCAGTGCTCCATGCAATCCGTGCCCTCTCTAATACCCACCACCTGGTTCCCCCAACATTCCACCCTCCGCCCCTTCAAAACCCTCAGATTGTTTTTCAGAGTCAATAGTGAAAATTAGTTTTTGTCTTTGTTTTTGTCATTGGGTGTGTTGACTATGCTGATTAGTGAGATTTAGAATTTATTTAGAGAACAAATTGCTATACTAAAAGAACTTTACTTAACTTTATTTGAACTCCTAACAGAATTTCAGTGGCATTGATACCATTTACATTTTTTTCTTGATGGAATTTTTTTTTTCCCCTAATGAGTATGATAGTATACAAATGACAGTGTTTTATACTGATCAGCCTTTTTCTGTAGATACAGCAGAAAGTCCATTTACATGGTGAAGATTATTTCAGAATAAATTGTCAAGCATGTCAGATGCTAAGAGCTAAGAAAGGTTGGAAAAACGGTATTTTGCAGGTGAATCTTTGGGATGCTCCATTTACTTGAAATTTTAAACAATGAGCTAAAAGACCACATTGAGGCATGAATGTTTCAAAATGATGATTAATGAGGAGCTGGTCTCTTAGAATTCACTTCAGGTACTATATTTCCAGTGTTAGGCCAAAGTAATTTCTTGTAACACAAATGGATGATTTTTATAATTTGCAAACACAAGGTTAGTAAAGTAAGCTAATAATTTAGGACCACAATAAAAGCCTGGTGTCCTTTGTCTTCTTTCACTTTGAAGTTGCTTGTTAGTGTATTAGAAAGCTTGTTTTCCTCCCTTCATTAGTATTTGACTATGGTATTTTTCTCACCATTTATTTATTTATTTATTTTCTGAGAAGTTCTGGTTTTTAGGAGCTTATTTGAATATACTTTTAAGTGCTTTTATATAGTTCAGTTTTCCATTATTATTCAAATAACCATGTATATAAACTTCATTTTAGACCAGTGAGCTGAGAAGTGCTGCAGTCAACAATATATAAAATTATTCAGGATGAATCAGTCCATTGTTAATACAAAAGAAACGTAGAAGGCCCCAGTGCAAAATATGAGACAACACAAACTTTACCTTAGACCATGTTGTCCTGAATGGTTTGAGGAATGGGAACTGTGACAGTTGGGAGTCACGTAAGTGTGGTGGATGAGGTTGTGGCAAAGTCAAGAATCTTGGGGGCAAAAGAATTAGGGTCTGTTGAGATGTCAGTAGTTACTAGGCAGTAGGATTTAAGTTAAAGACTTAGAGCTTTAAGATGTGGTCTCTGTCAAGTCCTCTTGATCTAATCATGGCAAAGTGGCAAATTAAGCTTGGTATGTGCAAAACCAAGGGAAACTTCATGTTGCCTTAATAAACATCTCTGATCAATTTAATTTGGAAGTTTCCTGGTAGGTACAGCCCTTAAAGTGAGTCGTCCTCACTGTGATTATTGGTGCAGTAACTGATCCCATGAGCCAGTGACTCATCCAGTTAGTGCAGAAGCTTAAGGGCTCATATTTGAAGGCGGAGTTACACCTTTCAGCTGTATTTGGAATTCCTTCTATGTGCTGGGTGTTGTATGTGTGTGTGGCATATGTGTGGCTGTGGGTGCACCTCTGCGTGTGTGTATCCCACAAGGTTTCAGTTGGATCAAAGCTTAGTCAGTTATGTGTGTGTGGTTTTTTTTTTTTTTTTTTTTTTAGATTTTATTTATTTATTTGACATAGAGAGATCACAAGTAGGCAGAGAGGCAGGCAGAGAGAGAGAGGGAGGAAAGCAGACTCCCTGCTGAGCAGAGAGCCCGTGTGGGGCTCGATCCCAGGACCCTGAGATCATGTCCTGAGCTGAAGGCAGAGGCTTAACCCTCTGAGCCACCCAGGTGCCCCCAAAGCTCAGTCAGTATTTGTCCAAGCTATGTTTTGAACACTTTAACACCTTATCTCTTAGGAATGGCATTCTTCTTCTTCTTCTTTTTTTTTTTTTTAAAGATTTTGTTTATTTATTTGACAGAGAGCACCCAGTGCACATAAGCAGAGGGAGGCAGGCAAAGGGAGAGGGAGAAGCGGGCATCCTACTTAGCAGGAAGCATGATGTGGGTGGTGCTCCATCCTAGGACCCTGGGATCATGGCTGAGCTAAAGGCAGACATGTAACTGACTGAGCCACCCAGGTGCCCTGGTGTTCTTGTTTTTTGACTTTGGGCAGACAAGAAATCTTTTTGAGGCTAGTGGTAGTTGGATTAGTGCAGAGGTAGAGATGGTGCAGAGGTAGAGATAATGCATATTAACCAGCATGGATTGTGAAAAAGTGCATTCATTTCAGTAAATTATGAGAAAAAAACAATGAAAAACTATGGATTTAATTTAATTTAAACATCAGATCTTCCCAGAAAGTAGAGAAACTTTTTCTATTTATTGGTTAACTCTGGTGTTTTTAACTAAAAGACCAAGATGAATTAAATTCTTTTTTGTTATAAAGCACATCCTACAGTGTTTGCGTTAGTTTACTTTATTAATGTAAAGATAGTAGAAGTACCCAAAGTAGAGTATATAGGAAAAAATTCTTAAAGTTGCATCAAGAGAGAGATTAAACAAAATTGAAAGTCTAGGCAAAGAAAAACAACTAGATTTTAAATATTTAGTTAATTGTGTGAGAACAGATGCAAAAGATAAGAGCAAGTGCCTGACTTCTGAAGATAACATGAGTAAATGCTAAAAGAAAATAAAATATTTCAACTTGTTGAGTAATTGGTAATCAGCCTATCAAGGATAGACATCTTTGCAGTGGCTTCATTGAGAGTCTATGAAATTTGAGAAATTCTTACATTCAAGAGAGATTAAATTACCATTAAATCAAAGAAGCACTTAATACTGGCCTGTAATTTAAGGGTCTCTCATTTATGTTGAGCAATACATTTAAAAGGCATCAAGTTGGATACTACAAATTGAAGAGATTGGAATACACATTTCTGATTTCAGTTATTGCACCTGATGCGAGAAATATCTTTTCTGATCAGCAAAGTGTTTATTAAGAAGTAATCATTATTCTTGATGCAGTCAGCATAATTTGAGACATCTGTAGTTTATTACTAATCACTTAAGAAAATTTTTTTTAAAAGAAGGCTCCATGCTGGACCAATGCAGAGCATAAACTCATGAGTCTGAGATCAAGACTTGAGCTGAGATCAAGAATCAGGTGCTAGGGTGCCTGGATGGTTCTGTTGGTTAAGCATCTGCCTTCGGTGCAGGTCATGATTCCAGGGTCCTGGGATGGAGCACCATGTGGGGCTCCCTTCTCAGCGGGGAGCCTGCTTCTCCCTTTCCCTTTGTCTCTCATGAATGAATAATTAGTATCTTTAAAAAAAAAAAGTCAGTTACTTAACCGACTAAGCCACCCAGACACCCCTATTACTATTAAATGAACTAGCAAGTACCACTTTACATTTTTTAATACATATGCAAGTGTATATGTATTAAATGCTGTTCAAAGAAAAATCCTTGGTAGTGTTCCTTCAGGTATAAGGTAGAAGAAGAATGAATGAATGAACAAATACACATGTACATCAAACATTTTCTTGGTTAAGACAGTAATAATAGAATTAGGAATAGCTTTGACTTTTCAAGCTTTTGAAACAGAGTATGTACTATATCTGTCTAATTTTTATTGTCTGATTATATATTTATAATTTTATTTCCTGTCCTTTTTGAGTAAATATTTCATTTGATTTGGATTCTAAACCCTTTTTGTGAAATAATTTTACATTTACCAAATGTCAGCTAACAAATGAATAGATAAGCACATCATGATATAGATTTGATTTTGATTTTGTACCTGAGGTTTGTCTTTGGCTAACTTAGAAATATGTAAAATTTTCAGAAAGTTTAGTACAGAAAGATTCTTAAAAAATAGCCAGGACTTTATTAAGTGAAAAACCACAATAAGATTCTGTTTCATCTTGTTACTAACCAATTAAAAAGCAGTGGGTTTTTGGCATTTTTTATATGACCTAGAATAAGCTAGTACAACCTGATTGATCATGTGGCCTAGCTGTGTTTCTACCTGTCTGAAAATAGAAGTCTGCTAAAAGTTCTCTTCTCCTGGGTGAGAACTGAATTATCTAGAAAATGAGATAGGTTTCTGTATCACCATGGTACAAATTGGCTTAAACAATAGTGTGTTTTCATTCCTCTCAGACTCTTTCAGACTTAGTTTTTGTGTTATAAGTTTTCTTATTTTCTGCATTTCATAGGTATTTAAGACTTTGAGAATGTGTATGTCAAGAACTTTTAGTTAGATTGTCCTTAAAACCTAAAACTTTTATGGAATTGTGTTTTAACTGTTAACATTTAATTCTCAGCGTCATTGAGTAGTGAATTTATATCTGTGCTGTCTGTGTTATAGTTACAGTCTCTTTTGGGTATGTGGTTTATTTATAAATGAAATTAAGTTGTATTACCTAAATTAATAGGGATAATGAATTAAGAGCCTTATCTTACTCAGGAATACTTACTGAGATGATAAAAAAAATCCTAAGATCAGAAATCAAAATTTCTGAATCCTTAACATATTATGGTTTGTGTATTGTAATGCTTTTTTCCTTTGAAATAAGAATACTATAAATTTAAACCTTATTCTTACAAGTGAAACATTGTAGATTAACTGCAAATTTCAAGCTGTTTCAAATTAATTTAAATCTGTGTGGAATAGTCAGTTAGTGATTATTTCCTAAGGGAACTCTAGGAATCCTGTGGCTACATCTAGATAGGGGAGAAGCTAGATTAAAAATTAAAAAGAAAAGGAATGTATTAGGTTTGTGACTTATTTTTAGACAATTAGATTTGATATATATTTTAAAGCCAAGGTTTATTTGTACTCTGGAAACTGGTTTGTTCTTTCCTTCTTCTTTCTTCCCTTCCTCCCTCTCACCCCTCTCTCTTTTCTTCCGCCTTCCCTCTTCCTTCCCTCTCCCTTCCCCTCTCCACTTCTCCCCACCCCTCTTCTTCTCTCCCCTCCCCTCCCTTCTCCTTCCTTCCCCTCCTCTCTCCTTTCCTTCTTTCTTTTGTGTTTGGTAATCTACTATATTAATACACCACACTTATCCAGTTTATAAACATTTAAGTTGCTTCCTTACTTTTGCTATAATAAATAATGTGTCTGTGAACATCCAGATACATGTGTCCCTATGCGAACAGACAAGATATCCTCTGGGAGTTATACCTAGATGACAAATTGCTGGACTATAGAATATATACTTCTCTAATTTTACTTGGTAATTACAAACTGTTTTCCAAAGTGATGGCATGAGACACTTTAATCAACAGTTTATGGTAGACTTCCTTTTGCTCTACATCTTCATCAACACTTGGTAATGTTAGACTTTAATATTTCTCAAGTTTGTGAATGGTTAATGGTATCTCATTGTGGTTTTAGTTTGTTTATTTTTCTGTTGTAACAAGCATCTTTTCATATATCTTGGACCTTGAAGTTTTATCTTTTTGGAAGTGCTCATTCAGATCTTTGGCTGTTTTCTATTGATTTTATCCTTTTGCAAAATGGTTTTCTTTAAAAAATTATATAGACAAAATATGTATTTAGCCTATCATTGTCATATTGCTGAAATGTAATCATTAAAAAAAATTTTTTTTAAAGACTTTATTTATTTATTTGACAGAGATCACAAGTAGTCAGAGAGGCAGGCAGAGAGAAAGGGAAGCAGGTTCCTTGCTGAGCAGAGAGCGTGATGCGGGACTCGATCCCAGGACTCAGAGATCATGACCTGAGCTGAAGGCAGAGGCTGTAACCCACAGAGCCACCCACACCCCCTGAAATGTAATAATTTTTGAGGCAACTCTTCAGTAACTGAGTATGAATCAATACCAAGACATAATGTTGTTTACTTTTCCTTTCCATTTTATTTCATTGGTTCCAAAATTAAATCTAGGGAGAAAAAACATTAATGAACAGAAATTGGTGTGAAATTGCTCTTGAAATCCTGCACTATGTTTTAAAGGTAAATTATTCAAATCCTTATATAAAGATACTTTGAAGAAAGAAATAATAAAACCATTGATAATCTTTGCCTAAAACATTAATTCTCAAATATTTTCCATTAAGGTTTTTCTTTTTTCTTTCTTTTTTTTTTTTTTTTAAAGATTTTATGTATTTATTTGTCATAGAGAGAGAAGCAAGAGCAAGCACAGGCAGACAGAGTGGCAGGCAGAGGCAGAGGGAGAAGCAGGTTCCCCGCCAAGCAAGGAGCCCGATGTGGGACTTGATCCCAGGACGCTGGGATCATGACCCGAGCCGAAGGCAGCCGCCTAACCAACTGAGCCACCCAGGCGTCCCCATTAAGGGCTTTCTATTCAGGTTTTCTCAGCCTTTTGACAACATACCCATAGTATTGTTATGGGACGTGGGTGTTTGGGTTGGGGGAATAGTCTGCTATCAAAATGTTTCTTTTGGAGGTGTGTGGAGGGAGGACTTTTGTGCCTGGTGATATAGCCATTAAGCATAGTTTTCCAGGCTTTCTCAGAGATTCTATGAACTATAAAATACACACACACACACACACAAATAATTTTAGGTATATAATATATGTAACTTTAGATATACAAATATATATATTTTATCAGTCAGATATGTGTATGTGTGTGTGTATATATGTATGTACACACATATATGTGTGTATATATGTATGTACACACATATATGTATGTGTGTATACATATATCCGCTTAACTGACTGAGTCATCTCTATTTCTGCAACTTCTATGTGACTCTAAAATAATTTTCAAATAAAAAGTAATAAAAAGTTAAAAATATATATCTATAGGGGTGCCTAAGTGGTTCATTCAGTTAAGCATCTGACTCTTGATTTCAGCTCAGGTCATGATCTCAGGGCTGTGAGATTGGGCCCCATGTGGAGTTCCAGGCTCAGCATGGAGTCTGCTTGTCCCACTCCCTTTGCTACTTTCCCCACTTACCTGCACTCTCACTCTCACTATCTTTCTCTCTCATAAATAAATAAAATCTTTTTAAAAAGTTGAAAAAATAGTACAGAGAGTTCCTATTACAGTCTTACTCATCATTCCCCAAAGGTAACATCTTACTTATCGTAGTGCTACTGTCAACTACTAAACTGTAGACCTTTTCCACATTCACCAGTTTTTACATGTATTCTGGGTCCATGTGTTTTGTAAAATTTTACCACATGCATTAATACTTGTAACACCACCACTAGGACTTTTTCATCATGTCCAGAAAATTTTCTCATGCTACCCTCAGTAACTTCCCTTCAATTCTGACAGCTCCTGATCTGTTTTTCATCATTATAATTTGGTCATATTGAGAATATTATATAAATGGAACCATACTGTTACAGGCTTTATTGTGTTATATGTTGTATTCATATGTTGAAACCCCGTACCCACTACATTGGAGTGTGACCATATTTGGAGATACTTCAGGTATAGAGTATTGCAAGCCTAGAGCAAGGACAGGAAATTGGAATTGAGAATGGCAATAAAGCTCTTTAGGCATTAGGGGAAGTAGGATACTTTAGGGACTGGTGTATTGTTAGCTCAGCCGCATTGAAATAGCTCCTTGAATTGAATTCTGCAGCTGGGTTGTGTTGTGTGCTTGAATGAAAAATCTGTTTTGCTAGAGACCGTTAAAATACTTGAATTTTACTCATGTAGAGTAATAGTGAACTAATTTCTACCCCTTTATACGTTTGTATATAATGTTATATGGGGTTAGTTGGTAAGTAGCTAGTAAAAACCAGAATCCTGAAGATATTAGATTAAAGGCTGAGTCTATAAGTAAGTAATGGAAAATAGAAAGCAATTTTATATGAAATGTTATCTTCTAACACAAATTTCTCCAATCTTGGCAAGCTACAAGAAGCTTTTAGAAGCAAGCTAGACTAAAGGAGTTAATGCATAGAATTAAATCCCTTAATGTAGGTTTTGAAGATTATGTGGCTAATGAATAATTTTTAAATGTATCCTCTGTTCACTTCAGGCATTTTCTTCAGATAACTTATCCTAGTTTTAATGGAATTAGTTATATCAAAACAGAAAAGCTTTTACATGTTGTTGATGACACCTTATTTCAGATCAGACCACTTTCTCACGTAGCATTTGTAACTCTTGTGGATTTATAGATGGCAACTTCAGGGACAGTTTTAAGAGTGAATGCTCTTATATATACACACACCCATGTGTGCGCACCCACAGTCCTCCTTCAGTCCCTTTTATTTTCCCTTTTCTTTGGATTGCACATTTCTCCTTATCTGTTCCATCTTCCCTTTTTTAATGTGTGCACACAGGGAATAGTAAATTGCTGTTCTTAGGTCTTCATAATCTGTATTACATTTGGAAAGCATACTGAGAGAAACATTGAGTTTTTCTCAGGTGGTCATATAACTAAACCATATTTCTCCACTTAGTATAACAACTGTGAACTGTCTCATTTCTGTAAATATGCTTCCTGGAGATCAGGTAAGATTTGTCTGTTTCAGTCTTCAGACTAGACTATCTTGACATCTTTTTTTTTGAGAGAGAGCATGGGGAGAGGACATGGAAGAGGAGAGAGACTCTTAAGCAGGCGCCATGCCCAGCATGGAGCTGGATGTGGGGCTTGATCTCATGACCCTGAGATCATGACCCAAGCTGAAATCAAGAGTTGGATGCTTAACTGACTGAGCCCCCCCAGGCACCCCAATCTTGATATACTTTTGTTCTTTTCGAGAGATAAATTTAGATATGTCGTCATTATGCACCTAATGATATTTTCATATAAAAACTGTTACAAATATGCTGGTAATGTGGCCCAAATCTAGCTTTGGTAACTTCACTGTGCTTATCTCATTATCTCTCTTCTTTTACACATAACATTATCTCATTCTTCTAAGTTAAGATTTCCTAAAATATATGCATGTATATGTGTGTGTGTGTTTGTGTGTATGCTTTATTTCTGTATTTTGGAACTGAAGAGAATTTTATGAGCAGTTATGGCTGAAATACAGTAAGATTGAAGCAGCCCTCTTAGATTTGGGTTTTCTGTAGCACTTGGTTTTACCATAGGAATTGTAAGATAATTAAAACATTTATTTTATTCCTTAATAGATGTAGTCTATTCCAAGTAATATATTCTCACCAACTTAGCTTTTGTAAAAGTAAGATGAATAGAATACTGGCCTTTAAAATTTCTTTTCTTTTTTTTTTTTTTTGAGTGTGTTGAAAGGAGAATGAATAAGGTTATTCAATTTGCCAACTCTTGAACTAACTGGACTTAAAAGTCTGAGAAATGAGAAAATCTTCCATTTTGGTGGGTATAGTTGTTTTCATGAAAGAAACAGATTCTAGTGAAAATGGTTAAGTTTGAGAAGATTTTAATACTTAGGCTTGGTATGTTAAGATACCAAGGACTGTATTTTGTGAAGCAGGAGGACCAAAAGGTCTTGAATGAGGAATCTGGGAGGTCGAAATTCTGTTCCATGTGTTCTGTGATGGGGACTGTTAAAAATGAAGGGAGAGGACACTTCATAGGTCCTTAGAGAATGAGCAGAAGAAAACCTGTTTGCCTTGATTATAGCCAACTAGCAAGTAAAATCTTTGCATTAAAAAAAACCTCCATAAATTGGGGTGCCTGGGTGGCTCTAGTCAAGTATCTGCCTTTGGTTCAGGTCATGATCCCAGGGTCCTGGGATCGAGCCTTGCTGTAGGCTCCCTGCTCTGTCAGGAGTCTGCTTCTACATCTCCCCCTGCTCATTCTCTCTCTCAAAAATAAATAAAATCTTTAAACAAACAAACAAAACACTCTCCATAAATAGATTTAAAATGGCCCTAAAGTAAAAATTTCATATTTTGCATTTTACTCTGAAGAGTATGATAGTTAAAGAAATAAAATTATTGGAAAAAAATTGGAAAGAATTTCTATAACTCACAGATCTATAACAGTATTTTCAGTCTTTTCTTCATTTTAAGAGCCTTATATTTTATGACTCACCTGATGTTAAACTCTTAAAAAATTGTTATAGAACTTTGAGGAACTGACTAGTTCTTGGTCATCTACATAGTAGGCAATTGAATATGTGTTATCTGGTTTTTAAAAAAAAAATCTAAATTTTGCTGTGTCTTAGCAGTACCCAAAGGTACATTTCTCAAGTAACATGAAGATATCCCGTATAGTACAACCAATTTTAGTTACTCAGTAATGAATTAATTGAGGCAAAGTTTCTTTTGATTCTTTAAGTTTTTCTTTTCATTTCCTAAGTTTAGCCATTTAAATATTTTTCTCCATCAGTTTGAGTTTCTGCAAATGGGGTATATTTTTTAATAGATTCCTGAGTCTCTGCTCTGACCTCATTGAATCAAAACCTCAGGTAGACCCTCAGTGTTCTTTTTAAAAAAAATTAAAAACAAATTATTTGAGAGGGACACCTAGGTGGCTCAGTCGTTAAGCCTCTGCCTTCAGCCCAGGTCATGATCTCAGGATCCTGGGATCGAGTCCCAGCATTGGGCTCCTGCTCAGTAGGGAGCCCGCCTCTCCCTGTGCCCTCCCCACTGCTTGTGTGCATTCTCTCTCTCTCAAATAAATAAATAAAATCTTTAAAAAATTTATTTGAGAGAAAGTGAGTGAGAAAGAGCATGAACGGAGCAGAGGGAGAGGCGGATTCCCTACTGAGCAAGGAGCCCAATGTGGGATTCAATCCGAGGACCCCAGAATCATGACTTGAGCCAAAGGCAGATGCTCAACTGACTGAGCCATCCAGGTGCCCTGACCCTTAGTGATTCTTAAGCACACTGAAATTTGAGAACCAGATATGGAGAACAAAATTATTTGAAATGCAAACCACTGAGTTATCTGATTTTTTTCAATATTTTTGGTAAAAGGCTGAACTGTGGAGGAAACTATTGACAGAGAATGGGTTTCCATCACTGTCACAGAATTTGAAGTTTGAATAGGGACTTTGGAGGTCATGATGTCAACTGTGTGACCATTGTGCCTCTTTGTTGCTATCTTTGTTCTGGGACTCTCTTTTCTTGCCCCTTTTAACCTCCAGCCTAAACTGTGCTTACACTGGATTAATGCTGTTAAGACAACCTGATAATTCCAACAGAAATTTGGAAAGTAGGGAGAAAATAAATACTTGAAAGAAGGGACAGACGTTGTTAAAATACACATCTGAAATAGGAGCTTCTGTTTTAAGAATCCTCTTGAAGAGACTAAGGAGCTTTATTGAGCCTCAGATCCCTTGTTTCTAGCAGCTGATGAGCTGATCTTACTTGCCTGGCCAAACTGCCTCTGGTTGTGATCTCATGGGCACCTTTTATTTATTACTACATCAAGGCTCTCTACCTGCTCATTTTGCTTCACTTCAATACAGTGCCTACTCCCAGTATCCTTCAACAATTTCCAGATTTCATAGATCTTCCTAGTTTAGCTTCAAGAGTCTCCCCAAATTCAGTAGTATTTGTAAATACGCATGATTAATACTTACAAATCTTTAAAAAAAAAAGATTTTATTTTATTTATTAGAGCACGCACATTGAGCATAGGAAGAGGGAGAGGAGAAGCAGACTCCCTGCTGAGCCTGGAGCCCTACATGATTTCCTTCTCACAATCCTGAGATCATGACACGAGTTAAAACCAAGAGTCAGAGGCCCAAGGAGCTGAGCCTCCCAGGTGCTCCAATAATTAAAGCATCATAATGAATACTAGATTTACCGCTTTACTTTTCTGGAGCATTTCACTGACACAACTCCAACAAAATGAGTTTTCCTTTTCATTTTCTTTATTAGGCCCTTTGTGTAAGAGAGTATCACAATATAACAGTACTTTATCTGCATATTAATTTGTGTTATTGTGTTCAGAATTTGACAGAAGAGGAAAGGCAAAGTTGTTGTTTTTTTTTTTTACTTTTTTTTTTTTTCAAGATTTTGTTTATCTGACAGAGCGTGTGTGGTGGGGGGGAGAGCGAGCACCCACATGGGAGAGTGTAAGCACAAGCAGGGGGAGCAGAGGGCAGAGGGAGAAGCAGACTCCCCAGTGAGCAAGGAGTCCAATGCTGGGGTCATGACCTGAGCCAGCAGATGCTTAACCAGCTGAGCCATCCAGGTGCCCCAGGGCAGGGTTCTTTTGATGTGCAACTTCTGGCCAACATTATTGTGGATAATTGAGAGTTATTCAGTAACTATCACTGTAAAATATATGCCTGTAGCAAATGTTGCAGGGATTGTCAGGGAATATGATTGCTGGTAGGGGGCTCTTTCTGTTTCTCCTGACTATGGAGAGGCCGGCATTTAAGCTATTCTATTCTTATTTTTAAAAGAGTCTAAGGACAGTCTCACAACCTGTCCTGGTAATCTGTTCCAGTATTTAATTAGTGTTATAGATTCATTTCTTCTGTACCACCATCAAGCTGAGTTGTACATGAAGTTTCTTTTACATATTCTTTTAATGTTGATTGATGAAACTCGTGGTCCATTTTGACTCCAAGATCTTTCACTGCTCCCACCTTTGTGTGACTAGACATTGCCCATATTGTTTCTTGGGTGTTTATTCTTTTAATTCATCAGTGGACTTTATTATGTTTCTTGAGTGTAGTGACTGATCATTTTTAATTTAGAATTCTCTGGAGCTTCTGATTGATTCTTCTTATCAGTAGTTGGCAAATTAGAATCTAGCAAAACTATGCCATCTTATTTTCAGTAATAAAATTAGTTCTAAGTTCAGCTTCTCAGTTACTTCTCCCATCTCCTCCTTTTGTTCTGCCCCATCCTCTCTACATGTTTATCTCTTCCTTGGATTCACCCCACTTCCTTATCACGTATTGGAATGAGGAGGCTACTACTTTATTTCAGAGCCTTTGCTGCATTCGCCAACAGTGGTATTGACTGGGTTATATTTTTAAGCTCCATGGGGACAACTTTATTTTGGATGAAGAGGATTTGAGTGAGTAAAGGTGTGAGAAACTACATCATATCTTATAAATCTTTATAAGGTCTCTAGATCTCTTCCAGAGCATAATATGATTTGTCAGTTGTCACCCTTTGTGAGCTGCAGGTGTCATTAATCATGAGAGAAAAATTCCTATTTAAATGTTTGATCATTTGTCTTCAGAAAATGTGATTTTCAGCTTTTTTAGAGTCAAAAACTTATAAGCAATAATGAGTTGGATTCCCATTGGCAGTGCTGACCACTGGGGAGTGTTCATGAGTGAAATACAGACTGACTTGTCTTAGATTGGATCTGCTAACGCAGCCCTTAGGGCCCTTGAATTGTGCATTAGGCTTGAATGTTGATGTGCGAAGGACCTGTAATGAAATATATTTCTGTGTGGTACCATTTCATGTAAAGGCTTATCCCTTTTTTGTTGTTATCATGAACAGATTTACTTTACTATTGGCCAAGAATTCGAGTGAAAAAATAAAACTAGGACATTTTGCCCAAAGATATTTTTTTTATATTTAATTAAATTGCACAAATCCTGTGATCTTGTGAGTGTGTGTACATGCCTAACAAAAATTATGTTGTGCACTGGTTTTGGAATTGGAAGAGTACTACTACTTTAAGATTCTCTCTCTCTCTTGTTATTGTAGTTTTTGTGAACTAATCATGCAGACTAGGCTTTTTTTTTTTTTTTTTTTTTTTTTAAATCTTGCTTAGTGGTCAAGTTTTGGGATGCTGTCATTATATACCCCATTTTTATTCACTCAGTCTTTGTCTTCTTGTTACTCTATCTTCATCTTGTTGGCTCTTAAACATTCTTGCTCAAGCTTTCTTTCATATCCTTTGCTTAGCAGAGGTGGAGTGGCATAGGTGATAAACATTTTTTGGAGGGGAGGGTTAAGACCTAGATTTCATTTTTATTGTAGAATTTTTATGAGATTAAGCAATTGAAAGAGAGATGATGTATACACTGGCAAATAACAAAGATCCTTGAGAAGGAGTTTTAAATATATTTTTTCTCCAACTCTTCCCTGTTCAAATGATATTGGTTACTAAAAGAATTTAAATGTTTTCCTAATAAGCATTTTTAAAATTGTTTTTAAAAAGTCTGTTTTCAGTTTTGAAATTTTTAAAGATCTTATTTATTTATTTGACACAGTGATCACAAGGAGGCAGAGAGGCAGGCAGAGAGAGAAGGAAGCAGGCTCCCTGCTGAGCAGAGAGCCCGATGCGGGGCTCGATCCCAGGACCCTGGGATCATGTCCTGAGCTGAAGGCAGAGAGGCTTTAACCCACTGAGCCACCCAGGCACCCCCAGTTTTGAAATTTTTAAAATGTAGCCTTTTTGCCTAAATTGATAAATTAAAAGGTCAGTACTTATTTTTCTCAAACGTATGATTTACTCTTTAAGATTTTTTTCTGAAACCTCAAAGAATGCAAGATTTTCCTTTTACTAGTGTATCAGCAACCAAAGCTTTTTGCCTTTGAAAGTGAAGCTTTATAGGCTTTACTACTTTGAAACAAAAAACCCTTCAAGGAAGGGTTATTGTTTGGGGCTGGGTTCAAATACTCTTGAATTTTAGGGAACTGTGAGGGAAATGAAGAGAAGGAAAATTGTAGTTAAAAATAATATGGGAAGTGCTTTAAAGACTCTTACAACTCCACTGAAGAGGTGATGGCCTCTAGAATTACCTAGGAAGCCTAGCCTGCAATTGTAGCTCTCTTTGAGCTTAATGAATGTGAACATATTTTAAAATTAAGATATTTCTGAAATCATCCTAATTCTGGGTGTTGTTGCATAAAAGTTATATTACCTCAAGCATGAAGGAAAATGGAATACATTTTAGTATTTTTTGAGAGATTTAGTTTAGAATGATCATTTTCTAGAACGTGGAGAATTTTATGAATCTTTTTAAAAGCAGTGCTTATTTATATGAACAGAAAGCTATACTATTTCCAGGGGAGGGTGGTCCCTGGCTCTCTTAGGTTTATTCCCCAAGTTAATGAACTCTGTATCTGGCTTTTGGGCTTTTGAAGGAAATGTTGCATCATAGGATAGAAATCACTTTGTCACTAGTGGTTTTTCAAGGGAGTTCAGCAGCCATTTCTTGGATTTATAATATGGTTTTTAGATCAGACTCCTTCTCTCTCTCTCTTTTTTGGTTTTGTTTTAAAAAAAAATTTAGTTGCTCAGTTGCTAATCACATGGAATAAAACAAAAAAGAAAAGAAATGAAAAATTTTAGCTGTGGTCACCTGTCCTTTGGATAGGTTGTTGAAGGTTTTAGGTGTTTTGTCTTTTTAGTGGAGCTGGCAGTATTGTGTGGAAAAAAATTATATATTTTAACTTTTTTTCTTTGAGTCTAAACTCAGCAAACCTGTCTCTTTCTTGGACTTCTTCCTATTCTAGTCAGTAGTCTGAATTATTTTATTGCCTTTCTCTTATGTTGAGAAGGTTAGACTGCCATGAACTTTGAGAACAGATTTTTTTTTCCTTGTGAAAATGTGTGCAAATTATGTTGCTTCATGTGCTTTATATAAGATTATGTAAACGATATTTAAAATAGGTGCCAAAATTCTAGTTTTCATGCATCAGACATTGTAGTTGAATTTTTTAGGCATTAAAAAAAAAAGCTAATTATTTGGTTATCAGTTTAAAATCAAGCTTGTTGGGGTGCACGGGTATCTCAGTTGGTTAAGCATCTTTGGCTCAGGTCATGATCCCAGGGGCCTGGGATCAAGCCCCATGTGTGTGTCAGGGCTCACTGCTCAGCGGGGAGCCTGCTTTTCCCTCTTTGTCTACCTGCTGCTCTGCATGCTTGTGGGCTCTCTCTGCCTCAAGCAAATAAATAAATAAATAAACAAACAGAATCTAAAAAAAAAATTCAAGCTTATTTCCTAAATTATTATTATTTTTAAAGATTTTATTTATTTATTTGACAGAGAGAGATCACAAGTAGGCAGAGAGGCAGGCAGAGAGAGAGGAGGAAGCAGGCTCCCCGCTGAGCAGAGAGCCAGTTGCGGGACTCGATCCCAGGACTCTGAGATCACGACCTGAGCCGAAGGCAGCAGCTTAACCCACTGAGCCACCCAGGCGCCCCTATTTCCTAAATTATTTTAAAGCAGAAGACTTTTGAATGATCTCTTGGTTCATTTAAAAATATTTTAGGGGTACCTGGGTGGCTCAGTCAGTTGCGCATCTGCCTTTGGACTAGGTCATGAAACCAGGGTCCTGGGATCAAATCCCGCATCAGGCTCCCTGCTCAGCAGGGAATCTACTTCTCCCTCTCTCTGTGCCCTTCCCACCTGCTCGTGCACTCTCTCTTTCATGCTTTCTCTCTCCAGCAAACAAATAAATCTAAAAAAATTTTTTTTAAAAATTACATATACATGCATGTATATATATTTGTCTGTTTGCTTTTTCTGAGGACTAGAGTAATATATGTTCCCTTTGGAAATTTAAGAAAATACAGAACAGTGTTGGTAAGAAAATTAAAATAACTTAGAATTCATCACATAGAAATAACCACAATTTACATTCTGGTAAATAGCTTTCCATTACTTTTTCTAGCTCATATTGTATTTTATCTTTAGGAGAACCTTCTAAATCAGGCTTCCAACCAAGGATTGTGTAAAGAGTATTGATTATTTTTTGACAGCACAAGAGAAATGTAAGAAGAGGAATTAGAGATTAGTACTTGGTTTGGGATCATATTCGTCTTTAATTCTCTCTTTTGAAAAAGCAATTGTGGTTGTTTGTAAACAGTTGATTTACTTTTAAGCATATGCATACATTACTGCATGCCCTTGACTCAAGAGTTTTCTCTGGGCTGCTGAAAATCCAGTACTCTAAGTCAGTCTTCGTGGAATCTCCTGTCATTCAGAGACGAACTTTGACTTTTGATGGGCAGTACCTGAATGATTCCATCAACTAACAAGGTTTTACAGTAACTGTATTTGTTGACCAAATTAAATTGCTTCTCAGTAGCCTTATTTGTTTTTTCTCTGTAAGCCTCACTCTGTCTAAATCTTTTCCCTATAGAAATTCCCAGAGAAAAATAAGACCTTTGTACTTGCCATTTAACAGCAAAATTCAAATAATACCCTTGTACAAAATAAATATAGCAGAAAAGAAATCGTGCTGATTTGGCATAAACAGCATCATAGCTTCTCACTGAGCCTAACATAAAGAAATGTCTGCATCTCAGACTTAGCATCTCTGTGGAAGCGACCAGAATCATAGGTTGCTGTTTATTGATTGCTGAAGTCAAATGCATTGTCATTTAATAAGAGTCAGTGATATTGTAATGATTGTAGCTGCGTAGGTCCCATTGCTCATTAATCCATGTATTTGTAGGGGTTTTCCACACCTCTATATACTCTTTCATTCTCAAGCTTAATTTCAAGAGAAAGCCCAGTCAAGAAGAGAATCCCCTGCCAGGTGCCAGAGCTGTTCCTGTCTTGTCTATGAATTTTTTATTTGGCCATACTTAATGGTCAACAGCCCCCCCCGCCTCAAGTTTTTCTGAGCTTACCAGAGAAATTGTAATAAACCCAAAAGGAGAAAATGAACCAGTATATCACAAAAAATTTTTGTTGTTTTTTTTTTCACACTGAAAATAATGATTCCTGTAAGGGAGGCAAGTAGTATATAAAAATATGTAAATGATTTTGATTTTCATCAGTATTTTGTTTAAGCAGTTAATTTTGTTTAAGCAGTTATTTAACCGTGGTTAAATAAAAAGGCTCTTCATAATTCTTTGCAGACATGGTTTCTGTTTCAGGTAAATATAAAATGAACCCGTGACAAAGATTTTATTTAACTCACAAAATTGATGAGGAAATCAGTGCAATGTTATGGCTGGTTCAAAGAGCATTTAAGAAGTTAGGCATATATATAGGCAGTTTAACAAAGAAGTGTCTGGGTTAGATAGAAAATTGGTGAGCCATCAATTCAGATGTTTTGCATCTCGAATAAAAATCTACAAGTTAGCAAGTGACTTCAGATAGTTGGAGACTTTTATCAAGAGTGAACAGTGAATTTCATTAGGTCCCTTTGTTTGGTGTGCCTTTGCCCTCCCCATTTGTTGTTAAAAAGATGTGCCCAGATGTTTTCCAGGTATTGGATACTTTTTATGATATAAGGAAAAGGAAAACGATAGAAAGGACATGACTTTTACAAATGAGAAAATGAAGGGAAATAGATTAAGAAGGAAGAGAATTAATTGATCGGGCAAGAAATGTTTGTTTTGATAGTGTTTGATCTTAAAAAACCCACCTACATTTCATGTTATAGAGGAAACATCTTCTCTTTTTTCCTAGTCTGTAATGTAGTTGCTTCTCCAACAACCAGTGGAAAAGCGTAGATATTGTTGAATCATTCGTGTTTTAGGACCCATGTTTGTTTCGCAGCTGACTAGAATGAATCTCTCAGTATAACCATGATCCAGTTAACATTTGAGCAGTTAACTTATTGAGTCATTTTATATTTTGGTTAACTTTTGAGACCCTGTGCTGTTGTGAGAAATAAAAATTGTTCGAAAAAAAGGTCCGTAATGTAGAATTGGAGTGAGAAGGATTTTAGAGGCATCTCTGTATATGGATGAGCAACCTGAGTCACAGTGAGGGTAACTGACTCGTTGGCTAATTCTGGACAGAATGAAATCTAAAATCCATCTATCTTAGTGTTGATACAGTGCTGTGGTCCATGCATAATTGTGAAACATTAGTATTTAGAAAATTAAAATTTTTATTTGATGTTTATTGTGTGACTGTTATCTTGCTAACTCTGTGCAAGATATTTAAACTACAAAAAAATATGATGTTTATGATCTCTACTCTTGAAGGCTTAAGCTCTAGCTGAAGAGACGGAATATTAGTTTTGATTTTTGATTTTTTTTTAGAATTTTTTTTTTAATTTGAGAGTGAGAGAGGAGGGAGTGAGAGACAGAGCGCTTGTGTGCAAGCAGTGGAAAGGGCAGAGGGAGGAGCAAGGAGCAGACTCCCTGCTCTGCATCCTAGGACCCTGAGATTATGACCTGAGCTGAAGGCAGATGCTTAACTGACTGAGCCACCCAGGAACTCATGATTTTTAATGTTTAAAATTAATTTTTTAAATTTGAGTATGGTTGACAAATAGTGTTACATTAATTTCAGGTGTACAACTTAGTGATTTGACAAGTTTGTACATTATGTTGTGTTTATCACAAGTATAGCTACCCTCTGTCCCATTACATCACTACTGTAATATCATTGACTGTATTCCTTATGCTCTGCTTTTTATTCCCATGACTTATTCATTCCATAACTAGAGGCCTATATCTCTCTCCCCTTCAACCATTTTGCCCAGTTTCTCACCTTCTTCTCTTCTGACAACCATCAGTTTGTTTTCTGTATTTTTTGCCTGATTCTACTTTTGGTGTATTCTTTTTTGTTGTTGTTTTAAAGATTCCTTTTATGAGTGGAAATATACAATATTTGTCTTTCTTAGTCTGACTTATTTCGCTTAGCATAATATCCTCCAGGTCCATCCATGTTGTCTTGAATAGCACGACCTTGTTCTTTTCTTATGGCTGTGTAATATTCCTCTGTGTGTGTGTGTGTGTGTGTGTGTGTGTGTGTATCACATCTTTATCCATTCATCTTTTTTTTTTTTTAAGATTTTATTTATTTATTTGATAGAGATCACAAGTAGGCAGAGGCAGGCAGAGAGAGAGGAGGAAGCAGGCTCCCTGATGAGCAAAGAGCTGGATGTGGGGCTCGATCCCAGCACCCTGGGATCATGACCTGAGCTGAAGGCAGAGGCTTTAACCCACTGAGCCACCCAGGTGCCCCTCCATTCATCTTTTGATGGCCACTTAGGTTGCCTCCATGTCTTGGCTATTAAAAATAATGCTGCAATAAAAATACAGGTGCATATATTTTTTTGAGTTAGTGTTTTCATTTTCCCTGGTAAATATCCGGTTTAATATCCCTGGTAAGAATCCAGTGGGATTATTGTATCATATGGTATTTTCATTTCTAATTTTTTAAGGACTCTCCATACTGTTTTCCACAGTGGCTGTACTGAATATTATTTTTTAAAAAACTCATGACCCAGGGAAGGATATATGCAAAGTATTAAATGGGTGGTTAATGGGAGTACATGCTCTAAGAGTTTTCAATAGGAAATGGTTGGAGTTGAAGATATTAAAAAGGTAAAAAACCATGAAAAGTAGCACAAATAAGTGCCCAGAGGACTAGGGAATTATGGTCAGGGAGGCGTTTGGTTTTTATGGGGGGGGGGGACTTTGTATAGCTCCTTGCCCACTTTTGTCAACTCATTTATTTCTGGTGGTATATCGTATTGGTTCTGCCATTGGTATAATGATTTCACTTGCTGGGACCGTTAAGGGCTAATTTAAATTGAATTTTGTTTATTTAAAAACATTATTTCAGAGTAGTGGCTATACATAATCCTGTCCAATTATATGGTAGGCAATGACCTGAATGTGTATTTCCCAAAATAATCCCTGAGTAGAGGGGCGCCTGGGTGGCTCAGTGGGTTAAGCCTTTGCCTTTGGCTCAGGTCATGATCTCAGGGTCCTGGGATTGAGCCCTGCAGTGGGCTGTCTGCCCAGCAGGGGGCCTGCTTCTCCCCGCGGCACCCTCCCCCCCACTTGTGATCTCTCTCTGTCAAATAAATTAATAAAGTCTTTAAAAGAAAAATAATCCCTGAGTCGAGTAGGAATTCTAGTGTTATGGTATCTAATGTTAAATTTCTTTCTGTTACTGGTAGGAGTGGCAAAGTTGTAAAAGACAGTGGAAGGGTTCATAGATATGTGCTCATTTTGCAAGGGCATTTTTGTACTTTAGTTTTAACAGAAAACTTAACAATTTGATTGATATATTTATCAAGGTTGTAAGAAGCAAAACCTAAAATGAATATTTCACAATTCTAATTGCTTTCGCTTGGCTCCTCTCTGTGTATTATGCATTTTGGTTTTAAATATTTAAAATTTCATCTCTAGTGTAAAGTGGGAATGAAATCACTTAGAGTGATAAGCTTTTTGTCAGTGATAGTCCTCCCTGCTCCCTTTTTAAAGCAGAGTGATGTTTATGTTGTGTCTTTCTAGCATTAAGAGAAATCATTTGCTGAGGTGATAATTTCTTTAAGTGCTAACAACATCTAGAGAGTGAACACTTATCATGTGTGACTTCATATTGTGTGTTGTGTGGTAGATATAATTGGTGAGTCTGCTTTCTCCTGTTGATTGTAAGATTTCTGTCATGACATGTTTCTTTTTAAAAAAAGATTATTTATTAATTTATTTGAAAGAGAGAGCATGAGTGGGGGGAGGAGCAGAGGGAAAAGGAGAAGCAGACTCCCCGCTGAGCAGGGAACCTGATGTGGGGTCCCATCTCAGGACTCTGGGATCATGACCTGAGCGAAAGCAGACATTGAACTGGCTGAGCCACCCAGGCGCCGGTGACGTTTGTTTCTGAAGTGGTATTTTTTTGTAGGTTTAGACAGATTGCAGAAAGTGGGTATCTTTGTGTTTGCCCGTATTCTAATGCTGGAAGGGATTCAGGATGACTCTAGGGTTTTTCTTCTTTTCTGTAACTGAAGAAAATGAGAACTTATCTTGGGACAGAAATAGAAGATCTTATCTAGTGACAGAATTTGAAGATTACACTCACACACACACACACACACACTCTCCCTGAAGATGCCTACATAGACACATTATAAATATTTTTATTTCTTTTCATGTGGGTGTACATAATAAAATCATGGCTTCCTAATGGTATCTTCAATTCTAACCCAGCATCTTGGAGTTCTTTTAAAAAATTTTCCCTGGCAGTGATTTTTTTTTTAAATTTGCTCATTCAAAAAGAATTTGCTGTATGTAGATCTCCTAGTAGCCATGCTGTGTTTGTGGCTTACCATTTCTATATCACATCTGCCAGTACCCTGACTGGTCTGGGCCTCTGCAACCCTCACCCCTTTCTCACTGCTGTGTTCTTACTCACCTCAGCTATTGTGCTGACTCTGGCATGCTGGAAACAAAAAGGAAAGCAAGATGGAAAGAAAGGGCAGGTTCTAATTCTTTAATATTTCATAGATATTACTCTTAGCCCCGCCACATTTTCTTAAGAATTTTTTTTTTATTTTCAAGATTCCTTCCTGTGTAGGCGCCTGAGAATCTCCAGGTGCTTACTCATTCCTGCAGTTCTGGTTACTATTTTCATAGAAGGGAAACAAAAAGGCTTGTGTTCCCTGTAGCCCAGTACAATCTTTGTTCACTAGAGAGAATGTGGTTCTTGTAGCAGCCTAATACCTGACAGTTATGGGTATATGTGTTGTCAGTGATGGTTTAGAATTTATTTCTGATGGTGGAGAGTGGCTCAGCCATAGTCTTTCCAGCTCTATAATTCCAGCTTCTTCTGTGTGTACTGACACACAAAGCCATTTCTTGGTATTCACTTTCTTAGACCCAGGGGCTGTGTCAGAAGTTGTGGCTCTAGCCAGCGTTGTATCTGAAAAATGTCTCTTATAAAACTTTAGCATCCTTACCCTTGAGGATAGAAGAATCCTTTGTGTTAGAAAAACCTATGGTCTTACTCTTTTTCGTTCTCAGAATTACGAATGACATTTCTTTTTAGTTGCAGGTGAATGTATCTGTTCATATCACTGACAAAATTTAGAGTTTATGGTAGGCTTTAGGCCTGGTGGGCCCTGGCTCCATTTCTTTTGGTAATTCTCTTGGCTCTGTTCTCAGCTTTGACCTTGGGTAACTTCCTCTGTGGTGGCAAAATGGCTGTAATAGTTTCACATTTTGCATCCACGTACCACATGGTCCAGAATTAACATTTTGGTTTTATGTGGGTTGGAGCAAGTCAGGTCATATTCAATATCCCTGAACCAAAGATTGTAGCAAGGAGCTGAAATTATGCCACTTGGCTCAGGCTGATTCAGAATGATTCTTACAGCTGTGGCTGAAGTCCATTTCATCCAGAACAGTAGAGGTACTGCAAAGTAACATAATTATCTTGGAATACTGATTGTAAGTAACTTCAGCTTTCATAGCATTTAGGGCAATGTATTTACTCATTAAAAATATCCTTGAGAAAAGATTTTTGTGTGTGGGGAGAGGCAGTCGTGGGGTTATTTAAAAAAAAGATTTTTGTTTTTTAAATACTAGTATTAGAAAATGTTGAATTATTTATGTCTTTAGCTTATTTCTCTGTCAGTATTCTTAATTTTTAAGTTCCAATCTTAATGTTGTAGAATAGCTGTAACTCATATAAAATGGATAGCAACCATTTAAACTAGAGGAGAGATGAAATGGAATTTAAGATAGATGAGATTTCACTCTTTACTTTCATTTATATACTTTCATGAATATACGTTTGAAAGTACAATGTCTGAAAGCTAAGTAATAGATCATATTAAGTGGATGGTGGATTGTCTCAGTGCCAAGAAAGAAAAGAAGGAGAATACAATCCCTTATTCAGGCTTGTAGGGGGGCTACTTTGTTGGGAACAGGCAATGAGGTGGATAGGTGAGAGCCATCAGGAGTATCCATGCAGTTATTAATGGAGACTGGGTCCAGGGCTGCTCGTTTAGCAGCCCCTGAACTTTAAATTTCTGCACAGGACTTTGCTAGTTTCCTGGGTGTTGATCTTGGGAATGGGATCTGCTTACTCCTCCCTCAAGAGTCCAGACTCAGCTGGCTACCTCCATTTTTGTTTGTTAAGCTGGTTATCCACCAGTCTATGGTTTGCTAATTTAGTAGGCTGCGCCTACTACTGGTTGCACCTTCTGTAGGTACAGAATGGTTTAAGTGTACTGCTTGTTTACCCTCTTGATTGTGTGGCTGACTAGGAGCTGTGGCCCAGTGCCACTGCATAGCATATGAAAGTATCCTATAGAATCTCACTAGCCCAGGGAAAGATCAAGTGTCAAAATTCTTAAGTACAGTTTTTACTGAATGCATATCTGTTTCACACCATTGCAAAGTCGAAAAATTTTAAGTCAAGCTATTATAAGTTGGGGACCATTTATACTAATCACTAAAGAAAAATAGTTAGAATGCATAACCTTTTATTTTTGATATTATCCTAATTGACAGCAAAGCCATTCCCAGAGCTTCCTGGGTAACTTTGGAGATAGTTCATCTTGAAGTGTTTATGAGTATTTGTTTAATTTACTTCTGGAAGGTGGAATAACCAAATCATTATTCAGTTTTCTGAAGTGAGTTTCAAAGAATGAAAAAATACCATCTCTGAATGTATGGCAAGCATTTTCTAAAGTGCAAACCTCCAAGACTATTTTGTTAAGACAGTGCTGTATAGAAATTTCCATAGAAAAATTGAACACTTACTAAAATGTGTTTCTGACAAGAGATTTTAATCAAAATATATTAACTGAAAATCCACTTTTAAAAGGTACTTGCATTTTTCATATCAACAAGAGTTTCACAATATCATGTAATGATAATAGAATGTTCACTTGCAATTTGTGATTTCTTTGAGGCATTAGTAGTTTTTAAGAGTATATTCTCAGGTAGGTGGGGATTGAACGGGAAGAGGAAAAGTTCAAAGGAATGCATTTGTGTCTAATAGTTAACACTTTTGAGGCTATGTTTTATACTTGGGATTATGTGAAAAAAAATTTAAACCATCTTAAATCAAATTAAGTTTTATGTTTTCATTTTGATCAACAGGGCTTAATTTGGAAAGTAAACAATAATGGGCTGATATATATGTAAATTTCTATCTAAGGGTCGATCATTTAGCTTTAGGTGCTGAATTTGTATCAAAGAATTATGATCAAATAATTTCTTATTAAATTGGCAAACATTTGCATTAAATAGTCATCTTGAACAATTAAAATTACTTCATTGTTGTTCTCATGTTTGACTCTAAACATCAGAAACTAAATCTTATAATTGCAACGTGAAATAAAATGACAAAATGTGTCAGTTAGGATTATTCAATTATTTTATGTAAATACAAAGCCATTTACTTGAAGGAGAACCATTGTACCTTTTAAAATGTGATCAATCAACACCTTTCTTAGAATTGCTTTCATTGAGCTAATTGATAGATACTTTTATTCATGAAATATTGCAGTTTTTATTCTCCTTATTAATGGTCCTCCCTACATATGAGTGAGTAAATCATCGGGCTGCTAGTAGTTCTAAGTGGTTTTCAGAGAGTATTTAAGTGCTTGTAATCACTAAGCAAAAGAGTACTATAGATTAAATGTGTTGTAAACCACACATGAAGGCAATGTCTTTTTTTATTATCTGTAACTTTAATGGAAAGAAAATGTTAATTTAGGGTAATGAAATAGACCTCCAAGTATGATCAGTGAATAGACCATTAGGTTAATTAAAATGAGGATATGTATCACTGCTGTGCTGAAACTATCATTGTGGAAGAGACAGATTCATTTAGTGCTTGAATAGTAAAATTCAGGATGTGTCACTCCCAAACTAGATTTACCACACAAAGGAACAAGATTGATGACAAGGGTAATTTGTTTTTGTTTCATTTACTCTTACCTGTCACATTACTTGTCATTCTAGAGAGCCTGTCACTTAAAGGTGAAAATTTATCCAATCTTTTTAAAATCAATTAAGTATAAATTTTGTTGCTTTCCTTTCTGTCCATCATCCTAGCTGAATTAAACACAGAAACAAGATTTAAGTAATAAGGAAGCATACAGATTGTAATATAACTTTCAAAAAGTTGCAGCTTTAAATATTGGATCTGGGGGCACCTGGGTGGCTCAGTGGGTTAAAGCCTCTGCCTTCGGCTCAGGTCATGATCCCGGGGTTCAGGGATCGAGCCCCGCATCGGGCTCTCTGCTCAGCAGGGAGCCTGCTTCCTTTCCTCTCTCTGCCTCTCTGCCTCCCTGTGATTTCTGTCTGTCAAAATAAATAAAATCTTTAAAAAAAAAAAATAAATATTGGATCTGCAAAAATGCAATTGAAACCACCATAACAACTTTTTGTTTATTAGTTCTTTTCCTTGTCTAATTCCCAAACCTGCTGGGAACTAATTTTTTGTACTTTATTATCCACTTGGCCAATTTACTATTTGAATTTACTAAAAAAATTCAGTGCTTCAATAGGTATACCATAGTTTATAAAAGATTTTTGAATGCTCTTTGCTTCTTTCCTGTGAAAAACTTAGCCTTGTGCCAGCCATAAAGTAGGTTTTCAGTAAGTACCTCCTATTTTGATTTAAGAGTCTTGGCATGTGTGTTTAAACAAAATCTGTATGTTCTTGAGCTATTCAGTTTCTCCCATCATGTGCCTAATTAATTTAATTTCTGTTCAGATCTTAAATCTAGAATTACAGCATCTGGCCTAATAGTTTACCAGTGTAATTATCACCAATAGCTTTTTGTCTGGGATCTAAAGTATGCATGTATGTATTAAGTAATTTATAAAGCATTTGCTTTCCCTAATGATTTATATGATAGTCAACCAAGTATTTATTGAATTCCAGTTCTGAGCCCAGTATTATACTAGGAACTTTCATATGCTTAAGACTTTCCTTGGCTAAGCCTTATACATGATCAGCCTATGTTTATAAAAGAATCCATTTCTTTCCTTAGCTTTATAAAAATAAAAACACTTTTTAGGTAGGTGAGACCCTCTTTTTCTCTTGTTTTTAGCCTCTTGATTCTGTGGAAGTCATTTCTTATTTTTACCTTAATTCTCTATTTTTCTGAGATTAATCTGGGTGCTATTTAGTAGGATATATTTAATGAGTTTATGTAAGTGTATATTTTATCTTTGATTATATGTGAACATTAACTTGATGTTGGTTGTATGTTAGTTAATGTAGGAAGAAACTATGTAGAAAGGAAAAATAATGTTTACATTAAGAAGTGAATCTTTATTCTGTAGTTGGACTCACCATAGAGTTTTTCTAAATAATTGTCTTAGAGCACTTAAGAAGTCTTGTCTCCACCCCCACACCTTTTTTTTTCCCCACTGAAGACAACTTGGACTCTTTAAGAAAACAGGGGATTGTAATGATTCCTTTTCCTGAATAGGGTCAGAAAGCTATAGTGTTAAAAGCAGCTCTAGGGTTTGGAGACTTTCATCAATATACTAATAAGCCACATGATCCCTTTTGTGTTGTGTGTCTGTTTCTTTCTTTGTGTCTACTCTATTTTTAGAATTCTAACTGCATATTATCTACATCATCTTTTTTTTGGTTTCTCTTTTTTGTCTCACAGCTTCTACTTACTCATAATTAGTTTTGGTTTGTCATAAAGTGTCTTAGATTCAACCTTGGCATTTGTTGCTTACCATTCATCGCCCAGTTCTCTCTCTTTCTTATTTTACATTCCTGAGGGAACTAATCTAATTGACTTGTATATCAGCCAAAATAAGCTAATTTATGTTGAGGTAACAGAAATGAGTCACGTAATTTCTTATTCATGCTGTATGTTCATCATGTATTGGATGGGAATGCTATCCCTCACTATCCTCATTCCAGGATAATAATAGCTGCAGCTATTATTTGAGGCACTGTCAGGAAAAAAAGGGCCCAATCACATACCAGCTTATACAGCTTTCACCTGGAAGTGACCTGTTGCTTTGACTCTTATTGGCCAACTTACCTAACTACCCATGACATTAATGGGATGAGACGGTATTATCCGTCAGTGTGCCCTGGAAAAGAACTTCAGTTATTTAAGTGGACAACACTAGTTGCTATTGCGATTGGGCCCTCTAGCTAAGAGCTACTCACTTTTCTTCCTACATGGAATACATTCTCTTTTTTCCTAGGATACAGTTTAAAAATCTAACAGGAATTATTTATCTATGTCCTTAGCCTTGTGACTTCCTGTGACTCTGGTAGGCAGAGTCTCTTTCCCATGGTAAAGTTTGCCATGTGACTTTTTGGTCAGGGGAACATACATAGGTATGATAATATGCAGCTCAGAGCAGAAGCTTTAAATGTGGTTTGTGTGGTTTGACTTGAATTCTTTCCAAAAAGGTCCTGCTTCTTATGCTTGAATTCCAGTGTGAGGAGACCTGTATAGTCGATCTGCAGCATGGAGCAGAGCTCCACTCAGCCTTTACAACTTTTATTTAACATGAAGAGAAAAACCATCATTTGGTGTGTTAGGTCACTGAGATTTTGGGTTTGTTGCTGCCAGGCAAAGCTTATGTTACACAACAGAATTTGGACTTAAAACAAACTGGGCTTTGAGTGTTGACTCTACTGGCTGTGTGATTTTGGGTAAGTTATTTAAGTTCCCTGAGTCTGGGTTTCTTCATCTGCAGAATGGAGATAATAATGTCTACCTTATAGTTTGATGTGAGGATTAAATTGGATGACTTAAAAATCTTTAGTATAGTACTCAACACATGAGAAGGGTTCATAAATGTAATTTCTCCTCCCTGTACTTCCACCCTGTTTAAGTACAGGATTACTTGAAAGAAATTAGGTAATTGAAAAGAATCAGTTGTGAGATTAGGGATTGGATAAAATGCTTGCCCCGAGTGGACCTTTTTAGCCCAAATTTAAGAATTTCCTTCTGAGGAGAGCCCATGATGTTCTAATAATTAATCTTTTTTTGCAAATGATGGGTTCCTATGCAGTAATAAGCCAAGTAGATTTTTTTTTTTTCTTTTTTAAAAGAAAGGGAGAGAAGGGAGTTGGAGTGGAAGGAGAGGGAAAGAGAGAACTCTAAGCTGGCTTCATGCCCAGTATAGAACCTGACTTGGGGCTTGATCTTACAACCTTGAGATCATGACCTGAGTGAATTAGGAGTCAGATGCTTAACCACCTGAGCACCCCAAGTGTGTAATTGAGATAATACATTTTAGAATTATTTATTACCCAGCAGTAGATGACTGATACTTAGTGAAATCTCTGAATAAAGTATCCTTTTAGTGACACCCACTATATTTTTCAATATATAGTGTGTCCTTTGAGTGGGACAGAATGAGTCAAAAAAAGTTGTCACATCAAAATTTACATTTCATTTGTTCCTGGTTAAAAATGTTTTTAGTAACATACTAAAAGGAGCAGAGAGAAGAAAAACCACCTATTTTTGGAAAATAAAAGTATAAAATGTTCTGTTTTATTCTTATCTGAAGACTTCTTTATTGTTTACTTTTTTTTTTCCTACCCCAGTAATTTTTAAAATATTTTCCAGATATTCAAACAGGTTGTACCAGTCTGGGTTCTTCAGAGAAATAGAGGCAGTAGGAGATAATATGGAGAGGGCAGTGATTGTCCAGGAAACTTATTTTTGCTTTTAAGGCCTTGAACTGATTGAATGAGCCTCAACCAACCACATTGTCGGGGGTAATTTCCTTTTTGTAAAGTCTATTGATTTTAAGTATTAATTGCATCTACAGAATACCTTCCTTAGAATATGTAGATTCGTGTTTGACTCAACTGGGCTCCACAGCCTAGTCACGTTGACATGTGAAATTAATCATCTTGTAGGTGAAAAGGGCAGAAGAAGAGGAGACATACTGAGACTCAGAAACTCTGCTTTTGCCCCAGTTGTGTTGAAGGTTGTTGCAGCCTTGTTCTCTATGCTTTTCTTAGTGCACTTGATGCCATCCGGTGGGGGCAGTAGCATATAAACCAGTGTGAAGAGCTTTTGTTGTGGTCTCCAAACTGTTCAGGGGTTCTGTTTCTTAAACTTATATTTTTATTTATTTATTTATTTGACAGAGCGAGATCACAAGTAGGCAGAGAGGCAGACAGAGAGAGAGAGGAAGGGAAGCAGGCTCCCTGCCGAACAGAGAGCCCAATGCAGGACTCGATCCCGAACCCTGAGATCATGACCTGAGCTGAAGGCAGAGGCTTTAACCCAATGAGCCACCCAGGCGCCCCTTAAACTTATATTTAAAGAAAAAATATGTTTTATTCATTATTAGAGCTGAAAGTAGCTTGTTAAGTATCAGAGGGAAGTTGGGTGGAGAAAAAATTTTCTGCTGCTGGTCACTTGCTACCGATAGAGAAGTTAGGAATGTGTTGGAGTGCTGGATTTAGTCATAGTTTTTGGTGGGCTTTTGTAGCTCTTTCTCAGGTATTTGAGAATATACCTGAGTCTCAGTAAGCTGCTCCTTTGAGAATTGAACAGGCAATTTCACAGATGACAATACTTCTGAAAACCACCAGGAGGATAGTATTCTGTAGTGCTTGTTAAGTCCTGTCTTCTTTAGCAGGTTAAATATATCTACTGGGGGGGCACCTGGGTGGCTCAGTGGGTTAAAGCCCCTGCCTTCGGCTCAGGTCATGATCCCAGATCCTGGGATCCAGCCCCACATCGGGCTCTCTGCTCAGTCGGGAGCCTGCTTCCTCCTCTTTTTCTGCCTGCCTTTCTGCTTATATTCTGTGTCTGTCAAGTAAATAAATAAATAATCTTAAAAAAATATATATATATCTATATATATCTACTGGATTTTAAACTTCTGTCATTTTTAAGAGTGCCTTTTAAGAGTTTACTGATTTAAGTCTTTTGATAGGCCTGGCTTATAGCTGTCAGCTTGATTTTACTTTTTAAAAAATGCCTTTAAATTGAACTTTCAGGTTGACTTCTAGGTATAACTTCTGGAATCTCTCTGTGGGTTTGATATACTGCAAAAGTAATATTATTAATTTTATAAGACTGCTTCTAAGCTGTGTTTTCCTTGCTCTTGGATTTTCCCTATGAAAAATGAAGAAGGACTCCTTAACCAAGTTTTATTGGGGTAAGATCAATTTTATGAAGCCTGACGACTTCTTCTGAATTTTACCTGAGCAGTGTTTCAGCTCAACTGAATGGCTCATAATTTTGAGTGACTCTCTCGTCAGCTACTTTATTGATTAATGACACAGATAAGAAAAATGTACCGTGTAGTGGTGGGATTAGAATCAAGGAAACTAGAAGTCTCTCCTTTCATCGTCAGACACTTGAAAGTCTTTATTGAAGGATGATATGATCCGTGAAAGAGAAGGAAAAGTCAGGTTTGGGTAAGCCATGTGGATAAGAGAGAGGAGGGACAGAGAAGGCTCCTGCAGTGATAGTTTTGGAAAATAACTTGAGGGGAGGTGGGGGGAGAATCATCTGGGCAGCCAGCAAAACATTACATAAAACCTTGGTAGAGCGAGTGGCTTTGCTGACACAGTAGAAAGATGAGCACTGTTACTGATTGTCTTGTTATTTAGCTGTCAGAGAAGGGGGTGCTGCTTCTTCCATCTGCTCTCACGTGCTGCCTCACCTGCTCCATCTCACTGAGACGGATAAACCTTGTAGTTCGAGACTGTCAAGGGCACTGCAATTAGTACTAAATCATTCTCACTCTGACAAGTTCTGGCAACAGAAGCTTCTGGCAGATGTGCAAGTGCATCTTCAGTGTTTCTGAATGTGTGGATAGTATAGAAAAGCTTTTAACATGCTGGGTAACTTAATCCGACAAGAGAATTTGGTGTAAATCATCTTTTAGAAGAGGAGAAATATGAGAAATCAGGGTGCGCTGTTGTGGTTTACATTTTATAAGGATGATCAACTTTGTTTAATTTTGAATGTATATACCTTTAATAAAATGACAGGGAACTCATGCAAAAAGATTTCATACATAAGTCCCCTCTTATTTGCGGTTCGCTTTCTGAGGTTTCAGTTACCTGGGTTCAGTTACGGTTCTGAGGCAGATGGTCCTCCTTCTAATGTATCCTCAGGAGGACTGTAGTAGCCTAATGCGACGTCACAGTGCCTGTGCCATTCACCTCACTTCGTCTTGTCACGTAGATGTTTTATTATCTCACGTCACAAGAAGAGTGAGTATAGGATATAATAAGATATTTTGGGAGACCTCACTCACAAAACTTTTATTGCAGTATGTTCTACTTGGTCTATTATTGTTGTTAATCACTTATTGTATCTAATTTATAAATGAAGCTCTATCATAGATCTGTGTATATATAGGAAAAGCGTAGTATATATATATGGTTCATTACTATCTATGGTTTCAGATATCCACTGAAGGTCTTGGATTATATTTTTGCAGATAAGGGGTTGGGGTTGGGGGTACCATGGTATACCCCAGATGAAGTCAAATCACTGCATTTCTCTAGAGTTGAATTAGCCAGTTGTAGAATAGCTTGCATGTAAAAATGATAGCAATCAAAATAAATTTACATAGGAAAGTACCTGGAAAATAAGAAAAGATAACTGAGGCATTAAAATATTAAGAATTAAAAAAAAGTCTGCCTGATATGAAAGCCATACTATAGTATAGTATTTAGAAGCTTGGGTCCTAGAATCAGACTGTGTGTTCAGATCACTTCTCTTTTAGTATTGATGCACTCCAATGGGTCACTTCCTTTTCTGCAACTTAAGGGTAGTAATAGGCAAAGAGCTTTTAAATGTTTTATTTTTTAGTATTGCTAGAACTCACAACTCCTGAGATCAAGAGTTGCATGCTCTTCTGACTGAGGTAGCCAGGTGCCCTGGCAAAAGAGTTAAAAAAAATTAAAAACAAACCACGTCTTATTTATTTGAGAGAGAGAAAAAAGAGAGAGAGAGAGCGTGCACATGACTTGGGGGAGGAGCAGAGTGAGAGTCGGGGAGAGATAATCTCATGGAGAGTCTGCATGGAGTGCAGAGCCCAGCTTGGGGCTTGATCTCACTTTCTGAGATCACAATCTGAGTTGGAATCAAGAGACAAGCACTTAACTGCCTGAGTCATCCAGGTGACCCTGGCAAAATAATTTATAAATGAGATATTAGGTAAAAGGGTAGTTGATACATACGCCTGTTCAGTGCATGTTAGGTTGTCTTGATGGTAAAGATGATGACTTCATTCTCTTTCCTTGAGTGACTTGAAGTGGCATTCTCTTTGCTCAGTAAGTCAAAACAAATGCAGAAATCTTGGTATCTTCGTAAGCTCAGGCTGACATAACAGAATACTATAGACTGGGTGGTTTAAATATCGAAGTTTGTTTGTTTCCTTCCTTCCTTCCTTCCTTCCTTCCTTCCTTCCTTCCTTCCTTTCTTTCTATTCACCCGACAGATAGAGATCACAAGTAGGCAGAGAGGTAGATAGAGAGAGGAGGAAGTAGGCTCCCAGCCGAGCAGAGAGCCTGATGTGGGGCTTGATCCCAGGACCCTGAGATCATGACCTGAGCTGAAGACAGAGGTTTTAACCCACTGAGCCACCCAGGGGCCCCCGAAGTTTATTTTCTTATAGTCCTGGAGGCTAGGAAGTCCCAGATCAGAGTGAGGGCCAATGATTCCTAATGGAGGGCCCTTTTCCTGGGTGGCAGATGGAGGATGGGAAGGAGGATCTCTCTTCTTATAAGGCCTCTAAGCCCTATCTGATTAGGGTCCTAACCTTCTCACCACCTAATTACCTCATAAAGACCCAGTCTCCAAATACAGGTGCATTGGGTACTGGGGCTTCAAAATACGATTTTTTGGCGAGATAAATTTCAGTCCATAGCACTAGATTAATATAGATTGTTACCATTGTGGCAAAAGATTAAAATAAAATCAAAGGAGGTATGCAAAGATGAATGTTGTAGAAGTCCTATCTCTTTATGAAAATTGAAGGAATGAACAAAACATAATTGTGAAATTTCAGAACAACTCATTTGTTAGCATTTTCAGTTCTATCCATTTGAAGATGATATCTGATTCACCAAACTATTGTCCCGATGTTATAATTTTGCACTAATGTTTTATCTTATTTGACAAAAAGCCAAAGACCTTCATTGATATTAGAAAAAATGAAATTAATTAACATCTTTGTTACTGATTGTTAAAAATATTGATCTTTTCAGATGTCTGGCCCAGCCCTTATGTAGGATTGTGTCAGGAGGTGTGCAGAGGTTTACTCTCCCTAGATTTTTCCTCTGTGACCTGGCTGAGACCCAGACTTTGGCCTCTTTTGGCTGCTGCAGCTGAAGAGCTCAGTGTTGGGAGGAGTGTTTCCTTGGCCGCATAAAACGACCATACTTCCCTGGAGCTGCTGTCATGACCATGACCTTTTCCTCCTCTGATTGAATTAGTGTCAAGAGTGTCTTGTCACCCAGTATGCTATAGAAGTTTTTATTCCCTATACTAATTTTTTTCCTTTAATAATTCTTTTTAACAACAAAAAAATCTCTGATGTTAGTTCTTTCCTTCTAATTTGATTTCTTTTGGAAGCAGAGTCTTTAACAAAAAAGGGGAAGTTTCCAGTTAATCAGGATTTAACTGCTTTGGAGGAAAGCTGACAGCTGTTAAACCAATATAGCCTGACATCCCCAGCTATTTGCTACTCTTTAGTTTCTGGCTCATTATGTTGCATGTTAGTATTGTTTCTGTCTGGGCAGGCTTGTGCTCAGCAGTGAGAACTGAGCCAGCTTTTGTAGCATGTTGAGACGCTCTTCTGGCTTTTGGGCAGATTAAAGAGATGGGATTTTTCTGAGCAGCAGTGGAGTAGCCAGCAGAGCCTCAGACTGTAAATAGAGGACTGAATTTTGGTCCTGGTTTTGTTACTAACGACCAGCATGATTTCTTCAGCTAGCAAGTGAGGGAGATCCTGCTGTATAATGTCCTTCTTATCTTTAAATTATCCCTTCTTTGGTTCTGTGATTCAAAACACTTCTTTCAGAGGAGGAGGGCAGAAGTGCTAACAAATGTCTTTCAGAGCATCTTCAGAGGTTGCAAACTGTTCAGGTCTTCACAACAGTGTACATTAAGCACTGGGTATTAACCGAATCTTAAACCCACATAGACTGTTTTCCTCATTCAGAGGTTCTGGTCTTCAGGTGATGGTGATATTCCAGGAGTCACAGGGTGGGTTAGTTGACTGATTAAAGAAGAGAAATGGGGTGCTGTTGTCCTACTTTTTGGCCTTTGGATTGGATCAGCCTCCCTTACATGATTTGGAAGTTTCTTGTAGTCTGATCCTTGCTTCTTCCTGTCTAGCCATAATGGCCTTCTTGTAGTTCCTGGGATGCTCCGTGTTTCCTCCTGACACTGACTTGTCTTTTTACTTGCTATTGCTCCTGCCAGGAATGCTTTAGGGGAGCTGACAACATTGACTCCATCTTTAGCCTTCCGTTTTGTTCAGGTCTAGGCCTCTTTGTTTGAGGGCCCTTGGAAATTAATATACAAATGCCCACCAAGGCTGGGGCAGGGAGAGGCTTGCTTTGGCCCCCCATAAATTTGTTAAAGATAATGTAGTCTCTCCCTTCCAGATGCACAAGTGGTGCCATGAAATCGAATTGAATGTTAGGTGTCAGTCAGGTGCATGGAAACCTTTTGATCTCATGGCAGTGCCCTCCCACGTATCATCTCATTCTATAAAATGTGCAGGCTAAGGTCCAGCTTTTGCAGAGAAGAGCCATGCAGCATCCAGATTGTTACCTGATTGATCCCCACTGTCAGGAAGTTACCCTGAATAAAACCCTGTGTAAACTGGATGGAGCTGCCTGCTTCATTTTTTTTTTTTTTGGTCTCAAAAGTTTGGGGGATATTTTACTCTCCCTCCTGAACCTTCTAACAAATGCACTTTGCCGTTCTACCTTCCTCAGGGGAATGTTCTTTGTTGTCTCAACCTCTGTGAGTTGCTAACTCGTACCCTCTAGGTCTTCCCTCAAGCATCGCATAAAAGGAACCACTCTTCTGACTTGACTGACAGGGTCACTTTTGCTTACACACAGTCACAGTACCACATATCTTTCTTTTGTAGCACTTGCCATCATTATAATGTCATTTATTTGTGTCTTTCCTTCCCCTGTGTACTGTAAGCTCCTTGAGAGTGCGGATCATGCACATTTTTGCAGTCTTTATATGTATTTTATTTATTTTCCAAGTCTGTATTGAAATTCCAGCTAGTTGACATAAAGTATAATATTAGTTTCAGGTGTACAATTTGCTATTGATCACTTACATACAGTACCCAGTGCTCATCACAAGTGCCCTTCTTAATGTCTGTCATCCATTTAACCCATCTCCCCCCTCCCTCTCTCCATCAACCTTCAGTTTGTTCTCTATAGTTAAGAGTCTGTTTTCTGGTTTGTCTCCCTCTCTCTACAGCAACCCCCCCAAGTTCATCTTAAATTTTGTTTTGTTTCTTAAATTCCACATGTAAGTGGAATCATACAGTCTTTCCCTGTGACTGACTTATTTCATCTAACATTAATAGTCACTAGTTCCATCTGTGTTGTTGCAGATGGCAAGGTTTTATTCTGTTTTGTAGCTGAGTAATATTCCATTGTATGTATACATTTATTTCTGTTGCCTAACTTAGTGACTGGAACATAGTAGGTGCTTAGTATATATTTGTTGTATGAATACATGAGCCAAAGTTGCTGACTTGGAATAAATAATGATAACAGCAGCCACAGTAGGAGAGGCTATTTATTATGTACTGGCAGTGTGCCATACTCTCTTCTGCTCTTGCCCCCATTATCTCACATTTTATAATCATTATTACAACCATTTCCTGAGTATTTTGACCCAGGCATGGACCCTAGAGTCTGTGTCCTTGGCAACCATCCTGTACAACTGGGAATATTATAGGAAAAGATCAAAAGTTTTCTTTAGCATTTGTTACCCAGCTCAAATCCAGCAAACCCAACAAACCCAGCAAATCAAATCATTTGCTCATAAGTCTTTTTGTATTCTTCGTTGTATCTAGCACTGTCATCAGAGTGTAGAGGCTATCTTTGTTATTTATTTTGGCTACCACACATCTAATTTCTTGGGAAATTCCTGTGTTTCAAAATCCTGTCTCCCCTTTAATGAGGACAGAACCTGCCTCTTTTTACAGAAGTAGAAAATGGCATATACCTGCCTTCCCAGCTTTTCTTGTAGTTGAGGTATAGGCATTTGATGCAGTTGTCCCAGTTACCAAATCAGAAGCAAGTGACACACAGAAGACGGTGCCAAGGGAAGTCTATTCTGCTGAGGATTGGCCAGGCAGGAATGGTAGCTAAACTGGGTTTTCAGAAATTGCACTGATAGCCATTCTAGAGACAGTGCAGAAGTAGTGGTATTTGTGGTACAAACTGTAGAGTTTGTGCCCAGAAACAGAGTAGTAGTTTCTTCATGGGACCAGTGTTAAGGCAGACATGATTTTGGACTTTGCTCCTGACCTGGCTCTCTGGGAGGGGCAGCCTAGTGAGTGGCCTCTGGTGCGGGAGTGACTTTGTTCAAATCCCAGCAGTGCCTCTCACCAGGCTTGTAACCTTGCTTGGGGAGGTGAATCTCTCTGTGCCTTAGTTCCCTCAAATGGAAAAAGAAGAAATAATAGCATGTATGTCACAGGGTTGTTGTGAGGATTAGAGGAGGTGAACTCTTAGAACAGTATCTGGCATACTTATTACAATGTTTATTAGTGTTTTCTATCATTGTTTTCTGACCTTGATATTTTCTGAAAGTATGTATCATCTTTTTTTTTTTAAATTTAAACATTTATTTTTATTTTTTATTTTTAAAAGATTTTTATTTATTTATTTGACAGAGATCACAATTAGGCAGAGAGGCAGGCAGAGACAGAGAGAGGAGGAAGCAGGCTCCCCGCTGAGCAGAGAGCCCGATGCAGGGCTCGATCCCAGGACCCTGGGATCATGACCTGAGCCAAAGGCAGAGGCTTTCACCCACTGAACCACCCAGGCGTCCCAGTATGTATCATCTTTTTAACACATTTTTTTTTCCTGCTGGAATATGTCGGTTGGGTTGGCGTATACAGCTTGCAGCTTAGCGCCCTGACTGATCCAGACAACATACACTTGTTGAATGGCAACTGTGTGTACGGCATACCATCATCCTAGGTTTCTTTTTCGGAAGGGATTTATAGAACCATTTCTGCATGTCCGTTGGGGCCAAACCTTGTATTATTTTTATTAAAATGCTTAATTCCTTCTCTAGTTTGTTTTGGATTGACTTCCTTCTTTCAAAACCTCATGCTTTGACTACTGGCTTATTGCAGTATTTGAGCAAAATCTCAAACAGAGATCCCCCCAAGGGTGAAATGCACCGCACAGTTAGGCTGTCTGTCTGGTGGTGATTTCATTATCTTCACCATTCCAATTATCTGGGCATACATTTATTGCTGATAATCTATGAAAAGCCTATTTAACTCACTTTTCATCCTGAGTGAAGGACCATCCAGAGCCCGAGTTTCCCTCTGGAACTCTTCTTTATGTGGCTGAGGAGCACAATGTCTCCTGGCACATTAGCTTTCAGTCTGTGAAAGCAGATACTTTCAAATGGGAAAATGTCATGCAAGGTGAACTATTGGTATTTTCACAGCAGGCAAATTCTTACCACCCTCAGTATAAAAACACTACTGAATCACATTTATGGTTTTGTCACCATTACAATGCGAACAGATAGTGACATTTAAACCTAGGAAAATTCAACCTCTGATATTGACTGTTAATGTGAAAAACTTGAAAAAGCAGGTAGAACACTCTGACCTTAGTGATGTGAATTCTCTAATCAGACCATACAGAGCAGTCAAATATTTGACTTATTGATTTTTAGAGAACCAAGCTGTTTTGTATGCAAGGTATGAAAATAGTTCGAGTTTTTGTCCTTGATTCAGAATAAGCAATGAGAGCCAGGATTCAATGCAGTAGATGTGAATTTATGTTGAATAGTATAAACTTTTAATATTTTAATATATACTACCAGAGGGGATATTCAGTTTTCTCATGTATCTATGTGTTTAGAACACAATAATCTGTATTTACACATTAATTTCTGTTTTAAAACTGGTATTTATTAATAAATATATATTATTATTAAGAACCTTGTATAGTATCTTCAATTTTAAAAAGACCCCAACCTCACAGGATTATAAAGTTCCTCTTGCCCACTTTTCCTTTGCCCATACTTTTCTACACTCTTAGCCTGCTAAATTTTGCTTTTTTGTAAAATTACTCATCTAGAGGTCTGTCAATTTTCTAGTATATTGAAAGCTGAAAATGGAGTAGGTTGAGGTACTCTGGCCTCTTAAAGAAGCCTTTCTATTTTAACTTAAGTTCACCTTAAGGAACATAGGTTATCTTTTTGACAGATAGCATTAAACAAATTCTGCTTGCTAAGACAATAATGTGCGTAGTTTTTTTATTTGAGCATTGTGGCATTTTATTAGAAATGTTTTTTTATTTTCCCTTAGTCCTTTCAATCACATCTTACAAATATTTGAAAACACTTTTATTTTCTCATTCTGGATAACCTTCCTGTCTTTGTCACCATCTTTTCTTCGTGGTGCTGTGTCCTAGCTCTTTATATAAATTCCATAACAAATCAGTTGGCTTGGGTTTTTAGTGTGCTAGTTACGTAAAAATGAGTTGGCAATCCCCCCACCCCAATAGTTTTTTTTGGGGGGGGGGGGACAAAGGGTAATCTTTGTATAATTTCTAGCAATGTTTAAAACTGGAGTGTTGCTATTTGGTAGAATAATATGTAGAGAGTAAGTAGGAACTGTCATATTTCAGAATGACTTTTGGAAACCTGAAATCTCAGAATTCTGTTTTAATTTTTAAATGTCATTGAGAATTTATTCTGGAAAAGGTGATTATTAAATAATTGCATGTAATCTCACTGTTAGCAGATAATAATTCTAGTTTGCTAAGATTAATATACATTGCCTTTTAAAATCATACCAGATTTCAGTTATAGCTAACTTCAGTCATAGCCTGTTATCTTGTGCTTTCATTTTTATATTTCAAAGAGTACATGGATTCTAGATTGTCAAGAATACCACTTTTTTTTTTTTTTTTAAGAGTTTGGCACTGTGGTTGTTCCCCTACTAACTATTCTTTCCTCTTAAGAACCTTAAAGGTTGAATAAGGGGAAGCCAGAATGAGTCCCTGTTGTAGCTTCCAGGGTACAGTTACAAAGATGAATAAAACTACTTATTTCAGTTCTGTGAGATCAAAATCTAATTCCCACTACTCAATTTTTGAAAAGGTGTTGGTGGGTAATTATAATACTAGCAGTTGAATTGGCTCCACGTGACAGAGATTTATAGTGTATTTATAGAGATGTTTGATTTTTGTTTTGTTGTGTTTTAAATCCAGAGTCTAGGTTTTCTTGTCTGTTGGAGGCTACGGCATGGTTGGAGTCATGGATCAAACCAGGCCCTGACTTGTGTCTCCTCTAAAGTCCGGACTCCTTGACAAGGTTAAGGACGAGAAAGTTAACACTGAGGAAGGGTCTGTGCTATGTGTCAGTGCGCTCACCTACGTGACTTCCCACACCCTCTCCCTACAGAAGGGAACAATGTGGTCAGGGTCATGAATTCTTTTTTTTTTTTTTAAAGATTTTATTTATTTACTTGACAGACAGAGATCACAAGTAGACAGAGAGGCAGGCAGAGAGAGAGAGGAGGAAGCAGGCCCCGCGGAGCAGAGAGCCCCATGCGGGACTCGATCCCAAGACCCTGGGATCATGACCTGAGCTGAAGGCAGAGGCTTTAACCCACTGAGCCACCCAGGCACCCCAGGGTCATGAATTCTTAAGTTGGTCCTTGTTGTTCATCTACCTCCCATAACCCACTACATGGTTGATTGTTTTGCTAATGGCATTAGCCTAGACTACCTGGCATCAGGAGATTTGCTTGTAGTTAATGTAAACTTGTTATAGGCACTTGTGGTCATCTGACTAGATGCTGATGTATTACTCCTTCTATTGTGATCTTCCTTATAAATGCTTGTAAGATGTGGAATAAAATCTGCACTGTTGGACATCCTCCTTAGTGACCCTCCTGCCCCCATCTCTTTGTCTCTAAATTTCTTTTCACCATTCTCTTAACCCTCACGTTTCCTGGTCGATTTGTCGCACCGGCCGTGACACTTGTCCATTGAAATTTTAGATTTTGCCTTTCTCTAGGGAGCATCTCATTAGGGAACAATACTCAGACAGTGAAATGAGTTGTGAGCTTGTGGAAAGGAGACCAGGACAGGGGGCAGGCACTAAACAAATAACAGAGAGGGAGAGAAATGGCTAAGACAGAAGTGAGAACAGGAGAGTCAAAGGGAGGGAATTAACAGGATGAGAAGATAAAAGGTTGGGTTGGGGGAGAAGTGCCTGGAGAAAAGGAAGAGGAAGTTAGAGAATATGGAGGAAAAATAAGTGGTGAAAAAAGAATGAAGTAGAATGGGTTCAGACTTGGACAGAAAAGTTGGTAATGGAAGAGCAGTTTAAGGAGAGTGGAAGGTCCAGAGTAGGGGAAGGTGAGGAAACTAAGATTGGAAGGACGGTGAAGGAAAAGATTGACCCTCTCTATCCAGTGTTCTGCTCAAATAGGTGTGTCTCTGTTGTGGGCTGCCCAGGTCTGTTCCTGGTGCAGGTAAAATCCCAGCATTGTAGGCCAAGTCCAGTGGTCATTTGTGCTTTACACTTAGTGGAGAATGAATAAACAATTATGAGCATCCTTTCACTTTTGCAAAGGGTTACAAAGTCAAGCTGCACTAGGTAAATTATGAAATTACCTTTTTGGTTTTTTTTGAAAAAAATTAAGCATATACTTCAGTAAGAGTTCCCAGAGTTCTAGGATCAAGCCCCACATCACATAGGGCTTCCTACTCAGAGGGGAGTCTGCTTCTCTCCCCCCCCTCCTCCCCCCCACCCAGCTTGTGTTCCCTCTCTCATTGTGTCTCTGTCAAATAAATAAATAAATAAATAAATAAATAAAAAATCTTAAAGCAAAAAAAGGCAAAACATATGAGACAAAGGGACACTTAGGCTAAGCATTTTAAAAGATGCAAGTTATTGTACAGCTTTTGGTAATATCTTATTATGGAGCATCTGTTTGGAGATGTATTTCTGGAGAACTATCTTTGTTGACATGGTAATATTTTAAAACTGTAAAGAAGGCTTTAAACTGGAGTTATTCTGGTGTCAGTTACCAGTTAGAGGACTTTGATGTGGGTTAGAGGGAGAGACTGGAGCCATAGGTGTGATTTTGCAAAGTAGGGCAGACAGGGTTCTCTGAAGAGGCCTCTTATAAAGCAAAGTTCTGCCTAAGGCTGGCCTTTTCCTATCTAAGTGAAGGTCAGGTGTAGAGTAGAGATTGCTAGTCTGTTATCTTACAGTAGGTGCCTAGTAGGGTACCCTGGATGCTTGTTATATTGTGGTACCTGTCAAATCCTTCTTGATTTGCATTTTTATGTTGGGACAGTTTTACCTAACACATCATTCTGCTGGGGGAATAGAGGAATTTAGTCAGTACCAAATCTAGGCATGTTCAGGTATCAGAATAATTAATTAAATCTGTAATTGGCAAATGACAAAATTTGGCCTTACTATTCTGTTAGATTGAATGTAAAAAAAGGATAGTTACAGGAAAATTATTTTGCTTAAAATAAAAGCACATTTTTAAAAGTTTGCTTAGAGAGCAGAAAGCAATTGTGCTGTAAGTGTGTGTAATTATCTGCATTTCTTTTCAGCCTCTTTGGAATCAAATTGGTTTTCTCCCCAAGAAAGGCAATTATATGCAGGAGGCCACTTTTTGTTGAATTGCTGTGTGTTGCACGCAGGGCATCCCACAAACCTGAAATCATAGATGCGCTGCTATGATTTATAATACCCATTAATTACAGCTTTGTATTAAAGGCTTTTAGTTTTCTGCTTCAGTAAACCTAAATTCTCCTTTTGAAGAAGAATTGCTTACATTAGGTGTTATGCTAAATGGTGAATCCTGTCTTTTAGAATCTCATCAAAGGTACTTGATGCGGTCAAATCTTCTCAGTGGGCGTTCCAGGCACACTGGAAAGCTGTTTAACTTTACAAGGTGATGAGATAACTGGAAGAGATACTAGTCTTGTAATGAGGAGACCTCCCACAACACAGTTCAAAGGAGAAGACTGCAAAGCATTAATCAAAAAGTACTCATCCGCCAGCTGTTGCTTGTCCTTGTGGTGTGCTGCCAGGCTTTACTGTCGCCGGCATGCACGCTTTCCGGCTAGCTCCATGGTTCGCAGCTGCAGCTGCTCTCTAGATTTACCTGGGCCTTCACCCTCTCCCATCCTTCCTCCCTCGGCCCCCAGCCCCATTAAATACTGGTTACGGATATTTTTTAAAGGGCTCCTTGGTGAATCTAATGTGTAGCCAAGAATGAAAACATTAGTCTGTTCAGTTCTGTTGCGTGGCTTTTCACCTGAAAAGTTAGATTTCCTCTTGGTTTTTTTGGCTTCATATTCCTATATTCCTTCTAGAAGTTGAAAATCCGACCAAGCAAAACAAATGAACAAAACCAGGTAGCATTGTTTTCTTTTGGGCTTCTGCCATAGTTTAATTCAATTCAGGGACAAATACTTCCCTGGCAACTCCCTTAAATTTTGTAATTTCACATTTTTTCCCCATGTGATGAATGTCTCATCTGAGGTTTCTTTGCTAAACTTGGCCATTTTATAGCCCTATCAGGGACCCGCTTTTCAGTGAAGCCTTGCCATTTTTTTCTCTGTGACTATTTAAAACTACATTTTAACCTAGAAACACTTTTAAAAAAATGAGGATTTATAGTGTTTTTCATTACATCTTTTTCACACATTACTCATTAAACTTCACATACCTTAAGAATTTGTAAGTTTTACACATTCTTTTCATAAGGAGAGGAGGCAAAGTAAGTAAGATTCATTTGTAAAAGCATCATTTTGTCCATTTGAAAATGGCGTTAGTTATCTACAAATGCTACTATGCTATCTTTTATTTGAATATATTGGCAGTAATAATTTAGTTGTGGCATGTGGTCCTAAGTGATGTAAGAGGTTCTGAAGGAAGGGTATAAATCTAATAATGGTAGTAGCAATGACAGTTTTTTGGAATGCTTCCTTAATGTTAAGTGGCCGTAAGTGCTCCACATGCATGGCCACTGGCAGCTTCATGCTCCGCTCATGAGATGTCAAGACGTCCATACCGTTGTTATTCCTATTTTAGAGGAAAGAAAATGGAGGCTGGCAGGTGGAAGAGCCCAGATCTGCCTACACCAGAGCCTTACTTAACCCATGCTGTTCTACCTTTTTTCCTACTTCTGTGCATTTCAGTTTGCATTCGGCTGTAAAGCTCCTGCCTACATCCCCTTTTCTTCCCAGGGAGCTCATTGACTTAATTTGCTTCAGCCTCTTTTGTTTTCTTCCCTCCTTGTATGTCAGGCAACCATCTGCTCTTGGCATCCCTTTTTTACATATAGGAGACTAGGTCCTGGTGAATGCAGGCATGCTTTTGGGCTTAGCAGAGTGAAGGGGGCACCAGGAAGGCCTGTGGAGAGTGTTTAATGTATTTCCCTTATGGGTGTAAATACAATTTGATTGGCAACTGTATATTTTTTCTTTTTGCTAACAGCTTTATTGAGCTATAATTTATATATCATACAATTCAGTCATAAAAATTCAGTGATTTGGCTTGTGTAACCAGCACTCTGATAAATTTTAGAACTTTTAAGATTTTTTATATAAGATTTTATTTATTTGAGAGAGAGAGAGCATGAGTGGGGCAGGGGGCGGGGAGAAGGGCAGAGGGAGAGGGAGCTGTGTAGGTCTCCATTCCAGGATCCTGGGATCATGACCTGAGCCAAAGGCAGGCGCTTAACTGACTGAGCCACCGAGGCGTACCCCAATTTTAGAACATTTTTAGCACCACAAAAGAAACTCTATGTTTGGCTTCCTCCCTCAGTCCACCTGTTTCCTTACTCTACAAATTTGCCTATTTTATGTAGATGGAGTCCTGCAATATGTGCTCTTTGTGACTGGCTTCTTTCACTTAGCCTCACATTTTTGGGATCCATCCCTGTTGTAGTATGTACCGGCATGTCATTTCTCTTTATTGTTCAATAACATGTCATTGTATGGATATAGCAGATCAGTGGGTATATTCTGACTTTTATATCTTACTGTCCTGGCTCCCAACATTGTTTTGGCTGTTGCAGCTTAGTAATGAACAAGGAAACAGACATAGTTGCATAGCTTAGACAGGGGTTAAGTGGAACCATCCATTCTTTTGTGCATTTATCACATCTTCATTGAGCACCTAGTATATGGACAACACTGTGCTAGATTTTATAGTATATAAAAGGTGTGATGTGTTATGTGACTTGTGCTGTGTGTTATAAGCAAAGTTGGGTTCAGAGGAAGAAAATTCTGTTTGTGATTTGTGGCTGCCAGTTCTCCTTGCACCTGACTTGGTGGTGGTGTTTTATTATGTATTTTGTTTGTTTTAAATCATTACCTTACCTCTCACTGAAGTGGTTTTAAGTCTCCTAGATATGAACTGATATTCAATAAGTTCATCCCCACCCCACCCTTCCTTGAATTTAAATATTTAAACATAGGTCTGAGTTGGAATTTTCCAGTTTAAAACTAATAAATATTAAAATTTTATTAGAATCTTGAAGGTCATGAGTTCATGATGAATCTAAAAACTTAGAATATTAGTTAGCCCCAACTTATAGAAATGTTTGGAAATCAAGTATATTCAGCCACCAGAATTGCCCAGTGATAATACCCTGTTTAATTCAGTTGGAATTCAAGTTTACGGGCAGGTTTAATGGATGGGAAACCTTGTAGCTTCTGCATACCCCGATAAGCATTACATTAATGCCAATTTAGCCACTTGAGTAAACTCCAGATAAACAAGAGAAACTCTAGGATTTTTTTTTTTTTTTTTTTAAGAAGATTTTACTTATTTATTTGACAGACAGAGATCACAAGTAGGCAGAGAGGCAGGCAGGTTGAGAGGAGGAAGCAGGCTCCCTGCTGAGCAGAGAACCTGATGTGGGACTACATCCCAGGACCCTGAGATCATGACCTGAGCTGAAGGCAGAGGCTTTAACCCAGTGAGCCACCCAGGTGCCCCTAGGATATTTTGAAATATCTTTCATCTGCTTGAGGAGCACAAAGCAGGGCTTGAACCCATGACTCTGATGAGATCAAGACCTGAGATAAGATCAAGAGTTGGATGCTTGGGGCACCAGGGTGGCTTAGTGGGTTAAGTCTCTGCCTTGGCTCAGGTCAGTCAGGGTCCTGGGATTGAGCTCTGCATCAGGCTCTCTGCTCAGAAGCCTGCTTTCCCCTCTCCCTCTGACTGCTTCTCTGCCTACTTATGATCTCACTCTCTCTGTCAAATAAATAAATAAAATCTTAAAAAAAAAAAAAAAAGAGTTGGATGCTTAACCGACAGAGTCACCCAGATGCCCCCTTTCAGTTAGATTTTGTAAGTAGTGTATCATCCTTTCCTGTTTGTTAGTGTTATTTAATGTTATATCATATAAAATAATTCATAATGTCACTGTCATTATATGTGTAATATGGCATAATTAGCTGTGAAAGATGTTTCGCAGTGTACTTATTTTGCTCTTTACTAAAAACTCAGTAGGCTATTTTTATTCATCGATTTAAATATCATATAATATAAGTAATAATGATTAGGTGATTTAGAACTTTGTTGTAAACTGGGAAAAGAGTCCACTTCTGATTTGTGAATTATTTAGAGTTTAGGAATTTTGTAAAATTTAATTTTTCCTTTTCTTTTTTTCTTTTTTTTTTTTTAATAGGCTCCATGCCCACCATGGAGCCCAACATGGGGCTTAAACTCATGACCCTGAGATCAAGACCTGAGTTGACAGGAAGAGTCGGATGCTTAACCGACTGAGCTACCCAGACACCCCCTGTTGTTTAAAATTTTTTTAATGAGTGCTGGGGTGCCTGGGTGGCTCAGTGGGTTAAGCCTCTGCCTTCAGCTCAGGTCATGATCTCAGGGTCCTGGGATCAAGCCCTGCATCGGGCTCTCTGCTCAGCAGGGAGCTTGCTTCCTCCTCTCTCTGCCTGCCTCTCTGCCTACTTGTGATCTCTCTCTCTCTCTCTCTGTCAAATAAATAAATTTAAAAAAAAAAAATTTTTTTTAATGAGTGCTTATTTTCACTGTGTTCACATGTCATTTTTTCAAATTCACATGGTTCCAACCTATATATTGCTACTACTGCTACTACTAATAGTAATAATAATAGATATTTTAGTTAAATATTAAAGACTGTAAATTTTTAAGGGTTGAATAATAGGCAGGAAGCTGTAGTGGTAAGAGTGATGGTAATAGGGGATTGGAGGCTTGAGTGAGGAAAGATGTAGTTGTTTAACTTGATAACTTCTGTGGAAGAAGCAAGTATATGTATGTGTGATTATAGGTGGTATTTTTTTAAGTATTATAAACCCCACTTGTGTTGTAAACTGTGTCATAGGTAACATATCATTCCTTGTTCATAGACTTACCAGATAGATATTCAGTGTGTCAGTGATAATTCAGAATAATGTACTGCACTAGAATAGAAATAAGAATAAATAATAAAATAACAATAGCAATGGCTAGAGTTTATTGTTTACTGTAAGCCAGATAATGTGTGTATGTTTAACATTTGCAATCCTGTGAGGTGTAGTGATTTCCTTCTTTACAGATAAAGAAACTGAGGCTTAGGGAGATTAAGTAACTTGCCCACCAACACTTAATTTTGACTAATCCCATTATCTGTGTTCTTGACTACTGTTATACTACTTTTTTTTGTTATTTTCTATTGTATTTTTTTTGTTAGGTGATGAAATACTGTATACTCTCTGAAACAAGTTGAGCAAATAGAAGATATATTACATCTTGCATATTTCTTGCTACATACAAAACCACAAGAGATTATATAGAAATTAACACACTCTAATATTGTTTAGTTTTGCCTTTGTAGGGCAATGTGTGTTTCTTCGATGTAAATTTGGAGGTGGACTTTAGTTGGTGAGGGTTAACAGAATGTGGATCTACTTGGAGTTATACAGACCTGGGTCTCCTAACTCTACCCTTTGGGCAAGTTCTTTGACATCTTTGAGGCTGGGCTTCCTTATCTATGAAGTGATTATCATTATTTCTGTGGGTCTGTTACTGACTATCTTAGAGGGTGGAGACAGTTGATTTTTTTTTTTTTTTTGACAATTGATTAAACTATATTCTAGGTTAAACATTTATTACAGTCATTCCATATAAATTTCAGTAGCTGGGCTAAAATATAAAGACATCCTATGAATTAAGAATAGATCATTGAAACTGATTTGAGTTATCAATTAATTGATAATTCTGAGCATCAAGTGTCTTTCTTATACAGTAATACATTTGAAGTTGTTTGGCCACAGTTACTTGGTTAATGTGTTTGTGGATTGCTCAAAAAAAGAAAGAATCAAAACTTAAAATAATTCTAGCAAAAAAAAAAACAGGAATAGGAAAAGTTACATGTTGGTTGCTTTTAGTCATACACTTAATGATTCATCTTGTTTCTCAGGTCTTAGGTAGAGAGAACTGATGATTTTTCTTGTCTAAGTAGGGGATAATTTGAAGCCGTTTCCTGGAGATTCCTAAAAAATACACATTTAAGCATAATCTAAAAATGTTCTTACTACTGTTTTATGGGGCAGGGTTGGGGGAGAAGCTTTCTTTCTGTTTCTCTCTTTTGCTGCTGGATATATTGTCCCATATATTTGTGGCCTTTAAAGAGCATTCAGGTGCACCAGTGTCCACATTTTGTGTTTAGATGGCTAATGGAATAGCAAATAAAGACCTGCCAACATATTTAACAGTGTGCATATTGGGAGGTGGGGGATGTTTAGATTTGCAAAACAGTTGGCCTGGTGAAAATCCAGACAGTATGTATTGACTACCATATGCAAGGTCACTAGCTACATCCTAGGCAAGATAAAAAGATGAGTAACATAGCCATGAATATGGAGAGACATGTAGTCTGAAAGGAAGCTAAAACAAGTAACTGCAATATCAGAATGTAATAATTAGTTGTGGCATCCAGAGGAAGGAGAGATAGTATTTCATTGAAGGAGGCAGGAGAAATTAAGGAGGAAGGGACAATTTGAAATGGATTTTAAAGTCTCCTGGGTTACTCAGTCAGTCAAACTGCCGCCTTCAGCTCAGGTCACAATCTCCAGGTCCTGGGATTGAGCACGGAGACTGGATTCCTGCTCAACGGGGAATCTGCTTCTCTCTGTCCCCCTCTGCTCCTCCTCACTGCTCATTCTCTCTCTCTCTCTCTCAAATAAATAAATAAATAAATAAAATCTTCCAAAAAGGGGGGTAGAGATAAGAAGGATTTCCCCAGATGGGAATGGAGTAGAAAGAGTTAAGTTAGGCAGATGATCCAGGTAGAGAGAACCTTGTGGGGTAAGAGCTGGAGTTACAAATGCATGACTTCTGTTTAGGAGATAGTAGATGTTTATTTGGAAGTGAGGTGAGGTGAAGAGTAGGGGATACTGAGAGGACCTTGAAGTATGAGTGTATTTGTACTTAATTAAGTAGAGAGGAGAAACCTCTTTGACTTTTAAAATTTCTTATTATTTTTTTAAGCTGTTTATTTATTTATTTTTTTTAAAGATTTTATTTATTTATCAGAGAGAGAGAGGGGGAGAGAGCGAGCACAGGCAGACAGAATGGCAGGCAGAGGCAGAGGGAGAAGCAGGCTCCCTGCTGAGCAAGGAGCCTGATGCGGGACTCGATCCCAGGACGCTGGGATCATGACCTGAGCCGAAGGCAGCTGCTTAACCAACTGAGCCACCCAGGCGTCCCAAGCTGTTTATTTTGAAATAATTGTAGATTTATAAGATGTTGCAAAAAAAAAAAATAAAATTGTATATAGACAGGTCTCCTATATTCTTTACCCAGTTTACTCCAATGGAAAGGTCTTCATAGCAAGTTCTGGAACAGCATGAAAACTAAGAAATTGATGTTGCTACAGTCCACAGAACTATTCAGATATTACCAGTTTTATGTGTGCATTACATGTATGTTTATGTACTTTTATCACATGTATAGATTTGTGTGACTCTCACCACAGGGCTTCCATTAATGGCTACACCAATTCTCTCCTCTCTGTCTCCACCCTTTTGCTGGTAAACACCAATCTTTTCTTCATTTCTGTAATTTTGTTATTTCAAGAATTTTATAGATGGTTCCTGGTTGGCTCAAGTTGGTTGGTTGGTTCGTTAAATGTATGCCTGTGCAGGTCATGATCTCAGAGTCCTGGGATCTAGCCCCACATCAGGCTCTCTGCTTGGTGGGGAGTCTGCTTCTCCCTCTCAGTCTCCCTCTGTGCTCTCTCTTTTCTCTCTCAAGTAAATAAATAAAATCTTAAGAAAAACAAATATTATATAAGTGGAATCATACAGTTTTTAAAAAAATAAAACCCTTTTATTTTCAAATAATCATAGATTTATAGGAATTTACAAATATAGTACCAAGAGGTCCCGCCCTTCACTTACTTTGCTCAGTGGTTCTATCTTGCATAACTGTATCAGTATCAAAACTAGTAAGTTGGCATTGGTATAACGTATGTATATAGTTCTGTGCTGTCTTATCCTGTGTGTAGATTTATGTAACCACCGTGGAAGTCTAAAGAACTAATCAGTCACCAGGAAGCTCTCCCTCATTCTACCCTTTATAGTCGCAGGCATATCCCTCTCTCCTGCCCCCACTCCATCCCTAATCCCAGGTTACCACTAATCTGCTTTCTAAATAATTACATTATTTCAAGAATATTATGTAAAGGGACTCATATAGTATGTGACCTTTTAAGATTCCCAGGTTCCCCCCCACCCCCTTTTTTTGCTCAGCATTATGCCATTGAGATCCATCCAAGTCGTTGCCTGTATCAGTAGTTTTGTTCTTTTTATCGCTGCAAGGTATTTGTTTAACCATTCATCTGTTGAAAGGCATTTGGATTGTTTCCACTTTTGAGCTATTATGAATAAAGCTGCCATCAGGCTTTTGTATGAATATAGGTTCTGTTTTTCTTTGTGATAAATGCCCAAGAGTGCAATTACTGAATCATATGGTAATTGTTTGTTTAGTTTGCTAAGAAGCTACCAAACTCTTTCCCAAAGTAGCTCTACCATTTACATTTCTACCAGCAGTGTATGAGTGATGCAGGTTTTCTGTGTTCTGTGCATCATTAGGTATTACCGCAATTTTTAATTTATTCTGATAGGTATGTAGTTATACCTCTGTTTTTTTTTTTTTTTTTGGGGTTTGTTTTTTTTTTTTTGTGGGGGGGGTGCAAGTGGGGATGGGCCAGTGGGGGAAGCAGAATCCCCACTGAGGATGGAACCTGTCATGGACTCAATCCCATGACCTGGGCTCAGTCCCAGGATCCATGAGATCATGACCTGAGCTGAAACCAAGACTCTGATACTCAACTAACTGAGCCACCCAGCTCCTCTGTGGTTTTGGTTTGCCTTTTCTTAGTGGCTAATGATATTACACTTTTTTTCATTAAAGATTTTGAATTAAAACCCAGCATATTTCAAGAGGTTTTTTTCTGGGTTGGACAGGTGAGGAGAGAAATAAGAGAAAGATTAATTTAGAAGCTATTGAACTAGTTTAAGTGGGGAATTCAGAAAGCTTCTTGGGTAGCTAAGGTTAGCAGAAGAAGAATGGTGGGAACATCTGCATGGATATGGACAGGTAAGGATCATGGAGAGAAAAAGGAGAATGAAAATTTGGGCATTGATATTTGGTGACTGAAAGTTTGGAGTACTTTTGACAAGAAATAGATAATTCAGAATTTTCTTTTTAATTTAGAGAAAGATGAAGGATTTGGTTTCAATATGGGCATTTTGAGAGCAGATGGATTATTTGGGTGGAGGTGTCCATAAAGCAGTTACACATCTGACTCTCTAACTTAGAAAGGTTAGGGCTAGAAGTATTTTAAAATCAAATATGGAGGAGTGCCTGGGTGGCTCAGTGGATTAAAGCTTCTGCCTTCGGCTCAGGTCATGATCCTAGGGTTGTGGGATCCAGCCCCGCATCGAGCTTCCTCCTCTCTCTGCCTGCCTCTCTTCCTACTTGTGATCTCTGTTTGTCAAATAAATAAAATCTTAAAAAAAAAAATTAAAATCAAATATGGAGAGAAGATAGTTCACATTTTGCTTGGGCATGGGTGATGATAATAAGCCAAAAAAATATATAAATCAAAGATTTAGAAGGAAACCTAGGAGGGGGGAACATTTCAGTAGATATTGGTGGTCAGCATTAACGCCAGATCTGAAGGGATTGTGGTATAAATGTGAGCAATAAGCTTGGAGTTTTCTTTTTTCTAAACAGAGACAAAGTAAGCATGTTTTTATGAAGAGGAAAGAGGAACCAATAGGACCATGAAAGATTTAAGATGCATGTGAGGGCAGATAATTTCAAAGCTTCAGAGCAGAGGTGCTTGGTTGAAGCAGAATGTGATGGTAATGTTAGGGAGAACATCAAGAGACAGGAGAAAGCATCATGGACCCAAGAGGGAAGAAAGGGATGGATGTGCTAAACAGAGACCTTTTTGAGGAGGGAGACTGAGGACCAGCATCAGATGGCTTCTCTGACCTTTTCAAGACCATAAATGGTTTTTTAATAAGTATTTTGGATGATTACAGATTATTTATTTTTAAAACTACGGCTTTGATTAAAGCCTTAGGATATGAGCACAATACAGTCTTTCATTAAAATGTTTAGACAGCAGCAGCAAGAGAAATGCCAGCAGCATAAACAATGTATCTTATAATTCTATCAGCGGGCTTGTTTTGAAGGGACACGCTCTTGTTTTACTGATATACCTGGCCAGAAAGAAATTATGTTTTAAAATATTTTATGGCTAACATGAAAACACACTAATCACCTATGATTTATAGCTTTAAAAAAATCATCCTACCCCAAATTTATGACTCTTTGATCTATCAGAGCTAGGATTTTTTTTTAGTGATTCAGGGTAGACAAGAGGATCACCGGGCAAGGCATCGTTACTGTTGACTGCTGATTCAGTGTCGGTGATGATATTCTGCAGGTCTAGGAAGCTACAGGAGGAAAGACTCATTCAGTAGGAGGAGAATGGAAAAGTGATGGTGATGCCATTATCGTACCCCATCCAGGGTTTTTCTTTGGGAGAGGAGGTGGTGTTGCTGTTACACCATCATTAATCACTGAGATGTGATATTTCATCTAACAGAGTACCTTTGTTGTGAGGCAAACATTTATTTTCTTTGAAATGTAGTTATATAACTTGCAATGGAATGTGAGCCAGTATTGGTCTAAATTAAAGAAAGACACAGAGAAGATAATTTAATTGTGACATAGAAGTCGTAAAAATAAACAAACAAACAAATAAATAAATAAATAAAATGGCCTGAGTTTAGTGCTAAAATGATTAAGATATTGAGTAGTTCTGATGTCATTAAAATAGTACTGGGCCTTTATCATTTTATTCACTGATATAATAGTACCTTATGCTATTTCAAATACTTGAGCCTATGATTGTTGCTTACCATTAATAGTTAAAATCTGTTTACTTCATTCTGCTTGTTCACAAATATTATTTTGACTTCGCTTGAGCTTCATAGATTTAAGAGCTTTACAACATGGAAAATTAAAATCATGTTCTTCACTTGGATGATGCACAACATCTTTTTATAGCAGATTCTAAAGCCTGATGCATGATAGTATTTACACAGATGTTCAGAAAGTAAATAATAGAGATAGGGATTGTTGTAGGGATTATGCTGTCATTAGCTGTTGTAGTTGCTGTCTGTTCACCGCCCACCTCCCAGATCCCCCATGAGAAGGTATAGACATAGGTGTCAATTGAGACTGGAAATGGGAAGAAACTCATGTGGTTTCTTGTCTCAGAATAAAAAAATCCCAACTCCTAACTTGCCTGTTCAGTTTTGTTTTCTAAAACTGCTGTTGCCTTTTTTACCTAGCTATACCTTCCCCACCCCTTGTTTCAGGGACTTTGTATTTGTTCTCCTTTACCATGGACCACTCCTTCTCCAGGTTCTTGTGGTCTGTCGAACACTTGAACTCTAGGCCCTTAGCATTTGTTTTTCCCTTTTCCTAAAATGTTATTCCCCCACATATTTATGTGGTTTGTGTTTATGCAGTTTGAGGTCTCTCTCCTCAAATGTCATCTTCTAAGACTTTTTAAGAGAAAATTTTCCTGTCTTAAATAAGAGCCTTGCCCTCTCCCATCTTCCTTATCATTCCCTCCCCCCTTATGTTGTTTTCATTCTGGCACTTAATCATACCTGATATTAAATTTTGTATTTGTTTATTGTCCCCATCACTACAGGGCAGGGATTTTGCCTTGCTTACTTTTCTGTCCTTAGCATCTAGAACCGTGACTGTCAGGGAGGAGGGACTCAAATAAGTATTGATGAATGGGTGAATACTTGCCTAATTAAGTTGAAAAGACAAGTTACTATGAAGCTGGTATTGTGGAGATAGTATATGAGTGGTAGGTTAGCTATATGGGGTGATGAGCAGAGGGATAAATACCCACAGTGGAGGTTCGGAATCTGTGAACATGTGACATAAGCTGGGGAATCATGGCTTCACAGGCTTCTGGACACGGTGGTGAGTTTAGGACATTTTGGCCTGAGCTGAACTCAGGGCAGAGTAGTTGGCTCTATTCTCTGAGGCCCGGCTATGAATTCTCTTTGCTGAAGCTCTTCCTTAGATCCTGTGAGCTATTTCAGCCTGGGCTCCTTCTAACGCTTGTTATTTTTTCCCGTGGGGTGGTTAAAAGTTTGTACCTGTTCCTTGCCTGTAAGAGCTCTGCCTACTAAGGGTGGGCAGAGATGGGTCATGCGAATTAGTTCAGATGTTTGTAGCTGCTAGTGTTAGATCTGAATGGGTGTTGGTCTGTGTAAGGTGTTAATGAATGTAGTCCTGTAGGTATTTTGGTTTGCTTTAATTTTGGTTTCTTTTGTTTTGTGTTAGGTCTACAAGAGAGAGTAGAAGATAGAAAAAAAATTACTGTCTACATTTTGAAAACTCTTAAGTTATAGGAAATAGGAATGTTGGTAGTGATCCACACATTAGGCTAGAGAATTATTTGTCCGTTCATTTATTTAGTAAGTATTTAATGAATGCTTATTGTGTGTAGGACATTTCCCTTACATGCAGAGGTTAATGATCTCATTTGACCGAGTCATTTATTGTGCGAAACTGTGCTGTGTTTTATGGGGGCAAGGGTGAACAAGCCTTGGCCTCTGCCCTAAAGGAGCTCACCTTCTAGGAGAAGGGAGGGCAACAAGCAAACAGGTGTGTGCCTTGCAGTGTAGCAATGTGTGCTGTAGGGATACCCACTAAGGTTAAGGGATGGGGCAGAGAGGAGAAATTTCCTAGAAGGTTTTTAAGGAATGGAAAAGATAAATAGGTGTTTGCCAGAGAGGGGCATGGGTGTAGAAGAACTGAAATTCCAGAGAACAGAGATGTTCAACTAGCTACTGGATCAGTGGGGAAACGAGCATTTCAGAGTGGCTGGAGTGTATAGTCCAAGAGGAGAGAGGTTAGATGAGAGATGGGACAGAGAGGAAGCAGAAAGAAGTAGACCAGGCTAATGGAAGGAATCACTTAGAAGATGTATCTCACGGACTAACAGAGTAGATTGATGTTTTGGCAGGATCAAAGTAGAGTACCGGCTGGAAGGAAGGCAGGAAGACCCCAGAAAGCAGGTATCTGAAGCCTCATGTTCTGAGACACAGAATCATCCTTAGGGAAAAGAAGATAATCAAGAGACCTTATTGGAGCAGAGGCTTTAGATTCAGCTTCAAGAGGGCACTGGGCACATAGATTCCTGATATGTCTAGTATACATGACATGTTCAACTTCACCAATAGTTGTACTAGTTTCATAACTCAACCAGTCATATTTCACATTAAATGACAAACTTAGGCATTTGAAATGAGATCTTGGGAAACTGATAGATGATCACCATTGACCAATATTTATTATGAACAGCTTGGTCTTATGAGATGGATATCTAGGAAAAGTAGATTGATACTGAGTAGACACACAACAGGTATTTCTTATTTGGTTAGTTATTTACATAAAAGTTACCCAAAGGGTGCCTGGATGGTACAGTCGGTTAAGTATCTGGCTCTTGGTTTCCACTGAGATCATGATCTTGGGGTTATGGGATCAAGCTCTGTGTCAGGCTCTGTGCTGAGCACACAGTCTGCTTGGGATTCTTGCTCTCTCAGTAAATAAAGTCTTTTTTTTTTTTTTTTTTTAAGATTATTTATTTATTTATTTGACAGAGAGGAAAAGGGAGAGAGAGAGGGAGAGAGCAAGCACAAGGAGGGGGAATGGCAAGCTGGAGAGAAGCGCCTCCCTGCCGAGCAGGGAGCCTGATATGGGACTTGATCCCACTGCGATCATGACCTTAGCCAAAGGCAGAGCTTAACCGACTGACCACCCAGGTGCCCAACTAAATAAGTCTTTAAAAAAAAAAAAAAGTTATACAGTCTCCCCCTACCCCACACTGCCTCCCCCGACTAGTATACATTTGATTTCTTTTAGTGTAAAGAAAAGATTTTATTCATATTCCAAAAATAAAGCAGTTCGGAAAAACTTCTGTGCTGTGTGGCAAATGCATTTAGTGTTTACTTTTGGTGAATTTTTTTGGCCCTTGAAGTTTTACAGTCACCGGTCACATCAGAAAAATAATTTAAATGATTACTAGTCAGGTTCTAACAATTCGCCTGGAAAGTAACAACAAAGAAATGTCTTCTAATAAGCTTGTTTAATATTAAATTTTAATTGGAATAAGCACTCAACTTAGTTTTGAATCCGTGTCTTCAAGTCTACCCTCTATTATGAAATAATCATGTGGTAAAGATGGAGACCTACATCTAACGTGTGTGTCAAGGTGTCTGTGTATTTGTATATATGAATGTCTTTGTAGTCATATAAAGAATTGTCTACTTTTATAAAGAATTGTCTACTTTTGGGATAATATTGTAAAAATGTAGCAGTGTCTATCACGTTGGCGGCTGAGTTTATTTGATCCATGAGATTTGGAACCCAAAGTCATTATTTTTACGGTACTACCAATACAATATTTAGAGATAATGAGAAGCAAAGACATTTGTTGATTTGCGGAGGTGGCATTTTACTAAAAGCCATGTAGTTTTTAATATACACATATGTAAAATATATACATGTATTATATATTAAAAATACATGTTAATATATAACATAAAATATATATCGAAATATTACACATTATATATTAAAAATATAAAAATACTTTAAAAGAAGCATGTTTGGATCCATTGGGAATGGTAGTAATTTGAGAAATCAGTCAGTAAACGTACTCTTAGGCTAGTTGCCTAAGAGTAAACATATTAATGCAGAGGGAAGCTCAGGTAATTTATTTAAAATCATGGAAGTAGTAGTAATGATAATGGTGATAGTTCGAGTAGCAGTTAGGTAGTAGCAGCCAGGAGCTCTTAACACACCACTCACATGTGGCACAGTACATATTTGCTGAATAAGTAATTGAAAGTGTATTATGTCTATAAGTTTCTTTTTATTTACTGTATTTAGTTCATATAGTAGCCTTGTGAAGTAAGAACTAGTCCTGTCAATTTACAGATGAAATCGAGGCACTGATGAATTGACTACTTCAAGGTCATACAAGTAGTACGGTTGGGGTTTTAGCCTGGGCATGTCTGACTTTAAGCTCAGGTTGATTTCCTTTAATACTGTGTTCTTTCTACCTGATTTCTCACTTCCATTTTCAATCATACATGTATTAAAATCCTGGTGTATAACCGTGGATACAATCAGAGCATATACAGTATTGATTCTGTATCGTAGGTTGTTAGGAAGGAGAATCCCAGTGGAATGAATGGTCCGTAATGATGTGATATTTCTTGGTGGTGTTGGTTGGAATCCAAGAAGATCAGATTTTCCAAAATACCTTTCAGCAGCATTTCCTGTGCCCCTTATTACCTTCAGTATAATGTGAACAAGGAGTAGTAGTCCTAGGGATAGAATACTCCAGAGTTTATACAGTGTGTTTTCAAAGCTGTGCAGTTTTAGCATTAGAAACTGTGATTAAGGTCCAAAGTAGAGTGTAAGTTAAATAGTCACTAGAAATTTCACTGAAAAATCGGTGGCTCTAGAACGTTTTTGTACTTGTTAAGCAAGTGACACCCGTTACCACCTCCAGGGGTCAAGTCCCACTTTGCGGAGGGTAGCAAGGGGCATGATAGTATCTGTCACCAGGAACAGTCCCAGGATGTCAGCCCCACTGTGTGGTTTGCAGGTGTTGAGGTCACCAAAAAAGACACAACTTACACAACCACTAGATAGAGGAATACTTTATTCACATAGAGAATAGACAGCAAGATCAGGCTCAGTAATAGACACTGGTTCTCCGTGGCCAGGAGGTCTTGCTCTGCAGTCTCTCTAATCTCTGGGAGATGGTCTGTACTCCCCACTCTGTGCTGCAGGTGAAGGACCCCATTGCCTTGCTGCCTGGACCAGAGATAGCAGTGGAGTTGGCTATGTGCCACATGACTCACAGGCTTAAGCAGAACAAAGAAGTACACATCAGACCCAGAACAGGAAAAGATAGTCCCAAACTGAGAAATATGCCTAGCACAGGCTCTGAGAGCTCTTCATCTCTTTGTAAGGAAGAGTTCTGAGCCCAAGACACATTCTTCTGGGACTACAAGCTGCAAGTGACTGTTTTCCTAACAATACTTAGGTTGTACCATGAACACTTCATTGGAGTTCCACTCTGTTTAAGAATTCTTCTTCTTTTTTTTTAAAGATTTATTTATTGAGAGAGAGAGAGAGAGAGAGAGAGTAAGCTCACGTGCACACTGTGGGGATGGGCAGAGGAAGGGGAAGAAGGGGAGAAGCAGACTCCCTGCTGGTTGAGGAGCCCGACATGAGGTGGGGCTTTATCTCATGACCCTGAGATCACAATCTGAGCTGAAACCAAGAGTTGGGTGCTTAACCGACTGAGCCACCCCAATGCCCCAAGAATTATTCTTAATTGTTGGTGTTAGTCCAACAATTGGATTTGAAGTTTGTTTGTATTTTTAAGTCTGTGTGTGGTGTTTTAAAACTGTGACTCAGGAAAAATAAAAAGGGTTGTTGATACTCACTGTTATCAATTAACTAATAAGCAGTTATTTATAAGTAATCTTATTTTCTCATATTTTACCAGTTTACTAAACTGTAGCTTATTCCTTTGCTGAATTATTTGGGATTCTGTCAAGATAGAGTTAATGGGCAGTTGGCTCTTTTCCCTAAAGCTAACCATGGAGAAAGGGCATACATTAGAGGAAAGCACAGATCTGAGGAAAGAACTCAAATCGGTAAGAAAACCTTCAGGCGTGATTGAGGCCATTGTAAATTGGTGTACATTGGTAGGTGGTTAGCTTGGGACACAGGGTGGCTTGAGGAATCAAGAGAAAATACATTGTTTTAAGGTTTTTGCCTTTTAAGTTTTGTTTTTGAGTTGACTTTCTCCAGTTTTCTTGACATGATAATTGCCTGCCCCTCTGCTACAGAAATTGATTATCAGTAGGATTCTGTCAGGGCAGGACAAAGCCCTGCTGGGGTGAGGAGCTGATGAAAACAGGAACAAGCTCACTGGTAAACCCAGAGCCCTCAGTCCTCCTAGGGCTTGCAGATTATATCCTATGGAGACTGCCTTTTCCCTGTGCTGGTGCTTTTAAGAGGTTAAAGGCTAATCCCTTCCAAAGAAATTGCCTTGCAGTAGGCAGAGATGTAAGTGGTCAAGAATGGTTATTTGGTGCCCGTGGCTCATCTTCATCTTTTTCAAATACACCAGGAGGGATAATAGTAGGACTTGGGTTTTGGCCTTTCTTCGCACATGTTTCTAGATCTCCTAACTCTTGGGTGAATATGCCCTCATAGGCCAAATAATTAGACATATGAAGAGTATACCACTGCTGAAAACACAAAAAAGATAAACAATAATAGTATACACTTCATGAAGCAGAATCATTAGAACAGAGGGGTAATTTAAAATAAATATGATAAATATACTCAGCAATAAAAGAGGGTAGTAGTAGTATTAAGAAGGAACTAGAAGTTCTAAAAAGAACAAAGTGGAAATATTAGATATAGCAAATATAGTATCTGAAGTAAAGAACTTAATAAATCAGATAAAGAGCATGAATACAGATGACAGATGCATTGATGAACTTAAACATCGTGTTGAGGATATCCTCTGTAGGTAAAGGAAAAGTAGAGATGGAAAATATTGAGAAGGGTACAAAATATGGAGGAGAGACATAGTAGTGCCAGCATTCAAATATAGGGTTTTCACGAAGGAGAAAAGAAATTGGAGGAGAGAAAAATATTCAAAGAAATAATGATGATAAATTACTCAAATTGAGAAAGAACAAAGACTTCAGATTGAAAGGGCTAATAGAAAACCAAGGAAGGAAAGAAAAACCTTAAGAAAAAAAAATGCAGCACATCTCGATTGTTGAAATTTAAGAATATCGTAGCCAAAGAAATCTAAAAACTTTTGGAGCAAAAGAATAGAATATACACATATTAACATGAATCCGACTGAGTTACCTTTTCAGCTGTGAGGGTCTCTGTTACTCTGCATATCTGAGGTTAGGAAAATCATCTGTGTAATATATAATTCAGAACTAGGAAAGTAAATTCATTTACTTATTTCATTTGATAAAGTATTTCTCAATGTAATAAGGGACATAGTTTCTTTATAACCTTACTTTTTGAAAAAGGGTGTCTGGTCACAATATATAATTTTATGATTTTGTATAAATATTTGGGGAAAGTTGCTGTCATTTTCGTTAAAGCCATATCTCTCTCTGTTTTGGGGGGATAGTTTAATTTGATCTCATATTGGGGCTTCTGCCTTTTAGAAATGAATTTTTGCAGCCAGAGATAGAAAGTAGATGATTTTCTGTTTCTAGTAATTGAATATGACACAGCTGATTTTCAGTTGCTCTTCTTTGTACTCTTAGATTTCAATTATTTAAATTACCTGTTATTACTGTTTGTGTACCAGAAAGAAGTCATATTCATCTTTGGCTCAGAAATTCTCTGTCCAGTGGAAATATAATGTGAACCACATATGTAATTTTAAAATTTCTAGTATCTACATAAAAATGTTTTAAAAGGATGAAAGTAATTACACTGTATTATATTTAACCAATATATACAAAATATTACATCAATATGTAATTAGTGTACATACGTTTTGAGGCACATGGGTGGCTCAGATGGTTAAGTATCTGCCTTTGGCTGAGGTCATGATTCCGGGGTTCTGGGATCAAGTCCTGTGTCTGGCTCCCTGCTCAGCAGGGAGTCTGCTTCTCTCTTTCCCCCTGCTGGTGCATGTGGTCTCCTGCCCTCTCTCAAATAAATAAATAAGATCTTTACAAAATATATACATACTTTTTTAACAAGGTATACATTCTCTTCTCCATATTAGGTCTTTGAAATTTGGTGTGTGTTTTACAGCGCATCTCAATTTAACCACATTTCAAGAATTCAATACCATATGTAGCTAGTTTGGTTCAGTGTTCTAATTGTTGGGTGGCTTAAGATCTTTTTTTATAAGACCTCAGTTGTAGTAAAGGATATTATAACTGAATGCTCTTGTAGCAAGTGATATATTTATATCTGTTAATTGTAGCTAGCTATAAAAAATGAGCACTCACACTGGAAGACATTATTTGATTGTTGTAGTTTTCAAGGTAGAAATTATGTTTAAACACCTTTATCATATATATAGAATATTCTGAGTCTGACTGACTGGTTTTACAGTTTAAATCTTAAGTTCAGAAAATTCTATCTGGTTGTCTAACAGGCACCTTAAGCTTACCATGGACAAAACTGAGCCTCTGATTTTTCCTTCCAGATTTGCTCCTGCTCATATTAATGAAGGGTATTTCTGTTCTTCCTGGCACAGGGACCAAAATTCCTTCTTTGACTTCCAGCTAGAACTTTGGTGAAAAGTCATAGGATGCTGTTGCAATTGTCCAGGTGTCTGAAGTCTTTAGTTCTTCCTACTTTTACTGTGTGTCTCTAATGAAAAAAGTTTACTGTGTGTCTCTAATGAAAAAAAGATAATGTTCATGTCCCTTTAAAAAAAAAAAAACTCAGTGGAAATTTAGGACAAATAGATGTGTTTTTCAGTAGTTGCCTTTAAAATTCTGTCAGGTGTCTGCTAGTTCACATGGCAGCACTGTTGAAACATCTTGGTCGGACTGATTTTCGTTCACACTGGCGTTCCTTTACATTGGATTAACATGAACAAGCTGGGGTGGGTGGGCAATGTAAGTCCAGCACAGAGAGCAGAACAGGAAAACCAGGCTTTGGATTTTGGTTTGCTGTGGCCCTTTGTTTAAAGTATTCTATTAGGAAAGTAAACAGTAAGAAGTGTTAGATGCAAATCTCTCCCTCTCCCAATTTTTTAACTGTTGCTGATTCTTTAGTTTCAACAAAATGCATTTTTATGTCAAGATGGGCTACTTCAAAATAATGCTGAATTGGGCCTTCCTGTGCGTAGTAAGATCTTTTGGAACTAACACTGCCTATGGGTTTTTTTTCCCTTTCTCTTTTCCTAAGATATGTAATAAAACATGCAGATGCCAGGGATAAAGGATGGCTGTTGCTCAGACTTGTCCTTTGCTTGTCTGGTTATCCATCAAACACTATCAGCCTGATTGTGCCAGAAAATATGAAATAATGTCATTGGAAAGCAATCAGTCAAATGTATATCAAGGTCTTTTAAAAGTCTCAACTAGCTGTTCTGATATCAAAGAATATTTTATAAATATAATATACTAAAATGAGTATTCTTAGGAATTGTATATTTAAACATGCTTAATTTACCCCCTCTCTTGATTTCATACCTTGATGCTTTGAGTCAGATGGGGAAGGTGCACTTAATAATATGTTACGGTGGTCTAGAATGCACACCCTTGATAGCTTGCAGGAAAATATTAGCTAGCTCCTTTCCATCACTAAAATGGCAGCTCATAATTTTGGGCAGTCAGAATGATAGGCAATTGTTCTAATAGCCATATTATTTAAAAGAAAAAAAAAAACCAACAAAAAACCTTCTGTAGCTAAGAAAGCAGGGTTCAGTTTTCAGACCAGTATCTCTTCTTTACTTCAGAATCTAGTAATTATCTCCAACCTTAAAAATAATAGAAGTGGTTATAACCTGAAAGGAAATAAGGAATAAGAAAAGTATCTGATTTTTTTAGAAAAATGGAATTTTGCATGCAGATTTAATTCACTAGGTGATTTAGATTAACAATGAAATGATTTATTCTTTTATAATAATAAATTCAGGGGCTTGGGCCTGTGTTCTTAAGGGAATTGTATGTTATTTGAAATGAGAAATGAGAAGACATTAGTGATCCAGGTTGTTACTTGTGATGATACCTAAGTTTGGAAAAAAAAAATGAAAGAAAGAAAAGATTAGGATTTGGGGTACCTGCTCTGTTTTTGAAACATTCCAAAATACATTTATTTTCATATTCCTTCTTACTTCCCCAGCCATATTAATGAGCTTTGTCTCTAAATTTATGATGAATTAAAAATCATTTTTGGAAATGCATCTTATCTGATAGAATCCTGAGGCAAAAAGTCCAGTTGTCATTGTTTAAATGTCCTTACCACCATAAAGACATTATGCTTTTCTATTTCCATTTCATAATAAGAGGTTGTTACTGATGTTTATGTTCTAGTAATGGAAATTATTTATGTTTCCTCTTCTGATTTGTTTTAAATATAATCAGAAGTTCTGTAATTAATCACAAGACTCTAATTTTGTGTAATTGAAAGCTGATCAGGTGTTTTAAGATGCTCCTTTCACAGTGCTTAAATATAAAAATTATTAAAGGAACAAAATTACATAATAGTTTTATTTTTGAAGGAAAACTGTAGGACTACTTAATGAATGTAGAAAATCGCTTAAATTTCAACTAAATTGAATGAATTTGAAAATAGTGCAATATCTCATTTCAGGTTAGAGAAATAAACTATGAGGGAGATGTGAAGGCACACTGGGCTGTTCTACACATAACTAAAAACACTTTCTGTATCTACAAAGGCAGTCTCTATCAAGGAAGAAATCAAGGTGTTCTAAGACAGCAGTGAAAATTAAGTCATAGAGGAAAGGAAAAGTAGCAGAACTACTAAGCAAATGAATACTTTCTGCAGCATCTGTTAACATAAACATTAGAGGTATGTTTTTAGCCATCTGTGGCTTCATCCTTGAACTATACATTTGGATCAGTGGCTTGAAGTTCAGCTCTGGAAAGAAATGAAGTCTTATGTATCCTTGTTGATTATTTGTTTTTAATGACCTGAGGCCCTCCAATTCTTCAAGCATATTCCCAAGGACTCTGTCTTGTGATACAACAGATCACTGTTACCAATGCTTTAATAAAAATCTTACCCATCCCCTTCATTCCACTCCCTATTGCTCTCTCTCTACTTCTAAGTGTTAATAAAAGTCCATGTGAAGGGTAAAAGCATTCTTATAGGAAAAAGAAAATATGAACTTACACATACATATCTTCTCTGTGTGTCTTCACTTTGGTAATAAATATAATTATGGATCTTTTGATATTAATTTTAGATGACTTAATAAATTTAATATGTAAATGTAACACAGAATAAATTATGTTTAATTCAAAGTTTCCAACATTAGAGGTGGTACATTGTTTAGTAATATTTAGAATGGAGATAAGATTGCCAATGTAATGTGTAGCTAATGTCTGACATTTATACCAGGAAATAGACTCAGCAGGCAGTTAAAGAATCATGGAACATACTACTTAAAAGTATTTTTTTTTTAAAGATTTTATTTATGTATTTATTAGAGAGAAAGCACAAGCAGGGGGAGTGGCAGGCAGAGGGAGAAGCAGGCTCTCTATTGAGCAAGGAGCCTGATGTGGGACCAGATCCAAGTATCCTGGGATCATGACCTGAGCCAAAGGCAGACACTTAACTGACTGGGCCACCCAGGCCCAGAATGTACTACTTGAAGAAGATGAATAACGTGCACTATGAAAGCCACTATTCTGTCTGGGCAGTCTTTTAAACATTTACTAGAAGCCTATAGATACTGTTGGCAATTTCAGCACACATAGTTGAATTTATGTGCATATTTAAGAAGCTTTATGAAAAATTTCCACATAATATTTTGCCCAAGATTCATGGTTACAAATAACAAACGGAAAAGGAACAGTTTGGTTCTGGAAAACCCAGATAAGCTTATTTTTTGCATTAAATAGGAAATTGACAAATGTAAATTTAGGTAAATATGGTATAGATGTTTTGGGAGACAAAAATGATGAATGAAACTATGATAACAAGTATGGAACTTTTAGAACTTCAGTTACTGCCTCACAGATTTATTAAATAAATGGGAACTTGTTCATTTAATGGAATTTAAATGATTTTTAGAGTCTTTGCATATAAAGATTTATGGCTAAACAAATGTCAGTTCTGTCTCTGTGTAATTGTGGTAGTTATACAAAATGACATAGGAAATTGCCAATGAAATCTAGCAAGGTCCAGAATCATCTCAGCCAACTCCCCAATCCCAAATGTAGCACTGGAGATTTCTTTCCGGGAGGCTGTAAGGAGTACAAATGTGGTTGCATGTATTTTAAAAGTATAGGATGGCCAAATATTTAGAACTAGATAGACTAGGGAATGTATAAAGTATATGTAGGACAGCAGTGGCACTGTTTTACTCAATGGTATAATGAACATCTTTATAGTAAAACCAAGAAGGACAGGTTCTAGAATCAAATGCAGATTCTGGGTAAGATAAATACATGAGGCTAAATAAAAGTTGGCACTTAAGGGCATAAAGGTTAACTGTTCCCTCTGCTTGGATGTTCCGGGTATTTTTGGCAGGACAGTTTGTGAAGCCCTGGGATACCCTGGGGATAATAATACTTTTAGGAATATTGTGAGGATTAGAGTCTATATTGAACTCCCAGTAAAATGCCCAGCATGTAGTAAAAACACGAGGAATGTTGGCTGTATTGCTGCTGCCCTGCTCTTATTCCTACTCCACAAGAGCAGTCCTTTAAGAAGACAAAAGTTTGATAATTCATGATCTCTGGATGCCACCATGAAAGACAAAATGTGTTGAATTCCACTTGCTAGATCTTTGTTTTGCTTATGAGAAGTCTAATTGTGAAACTGCTGGCTCTAGTAGCTTAAGAATTTTGACCCAAAATTATTGGAATATTCTAGAAGTAAAATGATTTTATGGGTGTTTTACTTTATGGAAAAAAATCCAATGATCCTTGTACATTTATCACTGCATATCTCTTAATACCTTTTCCCCCCCTTGCTCAAGCAATTGTTTTACATTTCCAAATGATGTAGAGCATCAGTAAGGTGCTTAGATTAGCCTCTGCATAACAGCTTCTTTTCACTCCATAGGTTTCATGATCAAAAATCAGCACTGGGATGTCTGCTTGCGCTATTCCCAGGTTTACTCTCTCAGTTCTTCATATCATCCAGACCCCTGAACTGGAAATATCTTGTTAACTCTGCACTGTTTAATATTCTTTGGAAATTAAACTACTTGGGCATGTTTAGAGCTCAAATGAAATCTATGCGTTTTGCTTGACAAGGTTGTTGGTTGGGTTTTAAAGCCTACCTATTGAAAATCATGTTTGAGGCTAGCTGATAGAGAAATTTTCATGTACTGAAGCGTTGTACTGATGAAACCAACTCTGTTGTGAAGATCAAGTGAGATAATGCGTGTATGAGCCCAGTGGAAACCGGGAAATGCTGTGGGCACGGAAGTGTTAGGACTAGTGGCAAATAGCATCTCAGGCAGCCAAGGGGGGCATGAAACTGGGAAACAAATTTGGCTCCTGGAGCAAGGGGGAATATCATGTGGACTCTCACAATTTGGGCTTTGTAATTGGGATCTCTTGCTATTATAAGAAAATGAAGTTCAAAAGACACAGGATTTTCCATTGTTAAAATCAAGGAAGTTAAAATAGCAGCTGCTTGTAAAAGTTAATTTTACTTGACATCTGCCTTGGTGTCCCAGTAATAAAAGTGATATTTCTGTTGAACAACCTGTTCTCTCTAGAGTTGTATCTTTTTGTTACTGCAAGGTCTCTCTTTAAAGAAATTGTTACCTTTTGATATCAAAAATCATTTTCTCAGCGTATAAATTTTGTCTCTTAGAACATATGCACAAGCATAATATATGCGCCTTCAACTTAGGAGAAAAGTGTTAGTATTGTGGAGTTTGAGTTGGTACTCTTGCATGAAGTAAGGTGCAGTAGGAGCCATCTCAAATCTTTTATGAAATGAGATTATCATGACCTCAGCTGAAGGCAGAGGCTTTAACCCACTGAGCCACCCAGGCACCCCAGCAGCTTTATTCTTAATTGCTGAAAGTTGGAAGCAACCTAGATGTCGTTTGGGTGGTGAATGGATAAATAAACTGGGGTACATCCAGATGATGGGATGCTAAAAAGAATGCTCTATCAAACCCTGAAAAAACATGGAGAAATCTTAAATACATATTGCTGAGTGAAAGAAGCCAATTTGAAAAGGCTATATGTACTATATAATTCCAACTGTGTGATACTGTTAGGGAGGAAGAATTTCCTTTCTCTTTGGGTGCTTCTGACATGAGACAGGTAAACAGGAGAATATCCAAGTTAATAGCATATGTGTGGGGAATCACACGTACATGGAAATTCCAAAGACAGTGTGGCAACATACTGCTTATTTGAGCTAAGGAGATGGTTATGGTCTGAGAATACAAAGGGGGAGAAAACCATTGGCAGAAAGGTGAGGAAATGTTTGGAAAACAAAAGTTTCCCTGTTAGTTTCTTGGGTAAAGAGGAATCTCAGTTAGTAGCTCTCTTTCTAGTACACGCAGACGGTTGAAGGGAAAGTAAATAGCTTTACCTGAATCTACTGGGTTTTGATCATTGTTGACGCAAAATAATGTTTGTGTCCAAGTGACCCATCTTGGGAAGACCTGTCTTTGGCTCCTGTAATGTTCCAGCAAAGGCAAAACTGTGGAGACAATAGAGTAGAAAGATCAATGCTTGCCAGAAACTGGGGAAAGAGGGAAAGAAGGGATGAATGGGAGGAGCACAGAGGATTTTTGGGCGCAGGAAAACTCTTCTGTATGATACTACAGTGATAGATACATGTATTATACCTTTGTCCAAACCCATAGAATGGCAAACAGCAAAAATGAACAATGTAAACTATGGACTTTGGGCAATAATGAGGTGTTAGTGCAGACTGGTCAGTTGTAACTATACCACTTTCATGGGGGAGCCTGGCAATGTGGGAGGCTATACATGTGAGTATATAGGAAATCTCTGTACCTTCTTATCAGTTTCGCTGTGAACCTAAAACTGCCCTAAGAAATAAAGTGTATTTTAAAAAAATAAAAAATAAAAAACCAAACCAGAGCAAAGAATACCTAAATTTGGTCTCTTTGCCACTTGTACATGTACCTGACTGTCACTGCCCTAGTATCACTGGAAGAGAGTACAACTAGTCTGCCTCTTTGAGTAGAACAAGATTATATGAAGGAAAGGTTTAATGTGCTGATTACCCATCTTGGAATTCTTTTAAGGTGCAACTTTGATATTAGTGCATATTGTCATTCCTCTTGAGTTTTGTAAGGAAGCTGAAATGAGTGGTAGAGGGTAAAAACGCCAGAGAACAAAATTGAGCAATATTTTCCAAGTGAGCATTGTTTTCTTGTCATTTTTATGTGTTTTAATTTAGCCAGTGTTGGGTGAGTAGTTCAGAAAGAAGGGATTTATTATTTTTAAAATGAAGCCACCTTCTTGTTCTTCATTTTCAACTGATTGAGTCTCTTGACTCTTGAAGGACCATTTACCATATTTACTTATGTAGTTCACCTGCTTCTGTGTTCTTGTTCCCTCCCTTCATGCCCTTTATGCGGAGGAGAAAATCATGGAATTTTCCCCCTTTTCTATGGTCCCCTTTAAAAATTCTGCTTCAGACTAGTGACAGGATGACAGTGGTCTCTTTTAGGATGTTAAGAGCAACAGTCAGCTTCACAACCAGGAGGCAGAGTGCTTTCCTTATGGAACATTTTCTTTTAGAAATTGTAATTCATTTATTCCAGATGTTTAATGAAAGGGTTAAAGGAGCTGTTGGATCTATTGTCTCTCTCTTTCCCCTCATGTCCCTCCCTCATAAATCTGTAATTGCTTAGAATCAGTGTTACAAACTTTTAAGTCTATTGGCAAAATCCCTTCCTTTTCTTATTTCTCCTGCTAAGGATAGCACACACCAGGCAGATACCTCTAATCTCCCATTCCGTATCTGGAGCAGATGTTGGCATTCAGTCCTGTTCTCTTTCCTGGGTGCAGCTTGGAATGAACCCTCAACACTGTACTCCAATAACCTACTAGTGAATGACAGTTGGGAATCTCTGCTTTATGCATAATCCCTGGCCTTTTTTGCCAGCCCCTGGTTTTACTTGTGGCTTATTTGCTGATAACACCTAAGTTTCTATCTTTAGCACCATATCCTCTCCAGTGCCTAGATCCATATGCTCAGTTGCCTCTTGGGGATTCAGAAGCACCTGAAATTCAGCATGCCAAAATACGTGGCATCCTTTCCTCTCCCCGGCCTCCTCTTCCTGTGGCCACTCTGTTGCCGTTAATAGTACAGTCCCCCTACCTGGATGTCTTCTCTAACTTCTCCTGTTTTAGGTATAAAATCGTGTAGAATATACCTCCTTCATGTCTCTCACATTCATGTCTTCCTTTTTATTGCCATTGTTTCTACCATAATTTGATTCTTCATCTTAGATCCCTGGATCCTCCACCTCCAAACCATTCCTCACACCGCTGGAAGATCAGTCAGCTCCCTTCCTTTCCTCTCTTGAACTGTTTCAAACACAGAGGTATGCAGAATAAAACAAATGTCCATGTGCTTACCTCCAGGATCATAATTCTAAAAATTACTCTTTCCAGGCTGATCTAATTTGAGTGGAAAGTCTAAGAAGAAAATATTTTTTGTATTTGCCTTACTCTTGAAAAGAGAACCAAGCATGCTTTATATATCTAGGTTTTCCATACTTGAGTACAGAGTCCTCTAATTGCTATTTGAATTTAAAATTTTTTTTGCAACTTCATGTGCTTTTGAGCTGGGAATGTTTTGAGACTCCTTTTCAAAGTAACTTACCTACAGTTAACAATATCTTGAAAACTGTGTAACATAGCACTTTCATTTTAGTAGTAATACATAAATGGCAAAGGATATTTTTTTACATCTAAGTGAGCCTTATTTGAATAGAATCCTATGTACACTATTCCTTGCTTGTTTTCTGTAAAGTTTTGAAGCAGTTGCAGTCTTACCAGTTTAAGTTTTTTTTTTTTTTTAAATTTTAATTATTTATTTGACAGACAGAGATCACAAGTAGGCAGAGAGGCAGGCAGAGAGAGAGGAAGGAAGCAGGCTCCCTGCCAAGCAGAGAGCCTGATGCGGGTCTCGATCCCAGGAACCTGGGATCATGACCTGATCCAAAAGCAGAGGTTTTAACCCACTAAGCCACCCAGGCCCTCCCAGTTTAAGGTGTTTTTTTTTTTTTTTTGTTTTGTTTTTTTGTTGTTGTTTTTTTTAACTGGGAGTTACTGTAGAAGACTTTGAACTTTTTTTTTTTTTTTTAAGATTTTATTTATTTATCAGGGGGGGGGGAGAGCGAGCACAGGCAGACAGAATGGCAGGCAGAGGCAGAGGGAGAAGCAGGCTCCCTGCTGAGCAAGGAGCCTGATGCGGGACTCGATCCCAGGACGCAGGGATCATGACCTGAGCCGAAGGCAGCTGCTTAACCAACTGAGCCACCCAGGCATCCCAAGACTTTGAACTTTGACGCATGTTTTAAACTTTAACTAATGTTGGAAAAATGGATTTTAGTTCATATTTTTGCTTTATTTGTAACTATCATTTAATCACCAAACCAAACAAAAAACTCCACGCAGAAAGACATAGATTAGAAGGAAGGAACTGTGTCACGATTACTCTTTTGGTAATGTCTGTGATAGTATATCCATAACTTGAGTTTTGGACTGGTGTTTTTGGGCTGCTTGTTTCCTTTCAACCAGGGAGCTGTAGTTTCAGTCTCATTGAATGGTAGAACAGTGCTCCTCCTTTAAAGGGAGAACTTAAGATATGCCAGTCAGCTAGAAATGAAAAGAGAAATGTGTGGCCCCTTTAGTTAATAGGTCATAATGACTTATGAAAAATTTGGAAACAGGGCCCAAAAGGGTCAGTGTCTAGGGCAGACTTTTCTGAACCCATGCTTCCGTTGGAAACTTTGGAGTTAGGTGAACCTTTCATCTACTCTCCACAGTATTTATGGTGTGCCTACGGTGTGCCACACCATATAGAGTTTTAAGCAAGGGGTGGAAAAATGGTCGTCAAGAGAGAAAGGTTTGTGCCCTGAGAGTTTCTGTTCTTTGGGGAGAGGAAGACAGACACACGTAAGCAAAGTAATAAGGTAATTTCACATAGTGATGACTGTTGTGAGTTGCCTAACAGAATACCTGCAGAGAGGGTACTGCTTTACCAAGAGTGATTAGGGAAGGCCTCTGGGAGGATGTTACATTTGAACCAAATTGCAGATGATATGAAGGAAACTTGAATGCAAAATTTGGGAGTCTTCAAGACTCAAAGTTCATGGGTTTGTGCATCTTGAAGAGCACTGTCCTGTTCTGAAAAGTGAAGGAAATTAGAGGAGACAGACTCACACTGGGATCAGGCAAAGGTCTCTGACTGGTTTACCCACAAAGTATGGTTTGCTTTGAATTGTAATGTGGCAGTATATTGTGTGGGTCCTCATCTCAGGTGCTTTGTGTGTGGGCAGTAGCCAGCTGCTTGTGGTCTGAAGAACCTCGTCTCCTCAGGAGGAGAGTGTCAGGGTAGGACCACATACTGCCAGACTTTCTCTTGTGTTTTGTACCTTTGAATTTATGCTATATTTATTGGCATTAGAAGGAGAATTATTAGATGGCAAAGTACCTTACCTTTTTTTTTGTAGTTAAAAATAGGACAAAATGCAAGATATACTCAATGATACTGATCATTAAAATGAGATTTATTTAAGACTCTATTATGTTATACTTGTCTAAAAAACCACACAAACCTTGCATTAGTTAATTCATTTTGCTAGATATATTCTTAATAATGAAAGGACGTCCTAAAAGCTCACCCCCAACCTCTCAACAATAATAAGAAATAAACTGTATGTTATGCCAACTTTTATTATGGTTCCCATGAAACAGCCCTAACTCAAGCAACCCATTTAGGCTTCATGATATAAACTGTGATAGATCTTCTTTCCCTTTCATTCTTACGTGTCAAGGATGCTGCTGTATTTTTTATTAAAAACAACAAGCAAAACACATTTAAACTAGACAGTTACTCATTTCATGTTATAGAGGAGAGTTTTTTAATGCTGAAAATCCTGTTATGATAGTGTATTGCTTTTTTGTAAGGCTGACAGTTGTGATTTAGTTTTGATTTAGAATTAGTTTTGCTCAAAGTATGAGTTTGAAAAGCTTTAATTATGAAATATAGATATATTCTTTTATTTTCATCAACTAGTGGTATTATACACTTGCAAGTTTTGGGGTTTGTCACACATTAATATTTATTAAATACCTGTCCTGCCAGTGGTAGGGATGCAGGCCTCTCATGGTCCGGTAAGTGTAGTAGTAGCTACTTGGCTCAGACAGGAATTTCAGAAGAAATGACAGAGCCAGCAGTCCCTAAAATGAGGTTTATGTTCTTTTAGCAAAAGGTCAGCAGATGGCTTTAAAGAGCTTTAGAATACCTTTATAATCTCATCTACTTACCATGAAGAGATACATGTTCTTTTTGAAAAGCTAATTGTCTTAAAAGTTGAAAGCAAAACCTTTGGAAAACTCAAAATCTTCCTCAAAGTAATTTTACCTAGGCATTGACCAATTGAGGAATTTTTCTCATCAGTGATTAAGAAGTGAAAATAAATTATAGGGAATGGGAAGGGGTGAGGCAGGAATCAAATCATTGAACATATGTGTTCCAGAAACTGGAGCTATCACAAATTTCTACCTGATATGCTTCTGTTATGTTGTGTGGAGTTGGCAGAAGCTGGACACAGGCATATCTTGTTTTATTGTGCTTTGAAGATACTGTGGTGGTTTTTTTAAAAATAAAAACAAATTGAAGGTTTGTGGAAACCCTGTATCCAGCATCTACTGGTACCATTTTTTCCCGGTAACATTAGGTCACTTTGTTTCTCTGTCACCATTTGTTAATTCACATAATATTTCAAAAATTTTCACTATTATTACATTTATTATAGTGACCTGTGATCATTGATATTTGATTTTACTATTGTAATTGTTTTGCGGCACCACAAACTGTGCCCATGGAAGACAGCGAACTTCATTGATAAATGTTTTCTGCGTTTGACCAACTGTTTGACCAACCAGTCATTCCCCCGTGTTTTCTCCCCTTGGGCCTCCCTGTTTCCCAAAACCCAACAATCCTAAAGTGAGACCAATTATTAATTCTACAGTGGTCTCTAAGTGCTCAGATGAAAGGAAGACTCACTTGTCTCTCACTTTAAAGAAATGATGAAGCTTTGTGAGGGAAGCGTGTTAAAATCCAAGGTGGGCCTAAAGCTAGGCCTCTTGTGCCAGACGACCAGCTTGTGAAGGCAAAGGAAAAGTTCTTGAAGGAAATTAAGGTGCTACTCCAGTGAGCACGTGAATGATAGGAAAGCCTTAATGCTGTATGGAGAAAGTTTTCATGATCTGGATAGAAGATCAAATCAGCCATAACATTCCCTGAAGCCAAAGCTAATCCAGAACAAAGCTCTAACTCTTCAGTTCTCTGAAGGCTGAGACAGGTGTGGAAGCTAGAGAACAGTTTGAAGCTGGCAGAGGTTGGTTTGCGAGGTGTAAGGAAAGAAGCCATCTCCATAACATGAAAGTACAAGGTGAAGCAGCAGGTGCCGATGGAGAAGCTGCAGCAGGTTACTCAGAGGCTCTAGCTGAGAGAATTCCTGAAGGTGCTGCACTAAACATCAGATTTTCAGTGTGGATGAAACAGCCCTGTAGCAAAGAAGGTGCCATTATAGGATATTCATAGCTAAAGAGGAGAAGTCAGTGCTAGGCTTCAAAGCTTCCAAGGACAGGCTGATTCTCTTGTTAGGGGCTAATGAAGCTGGTGGCATGAAGTTGAAGCCAGTGTTGTTTATCATTTTGAAAATCCTGGGGCCCTTCAGGATTATGCTACATCTATTCTGCCTGTGCTTTATAAATGGAGCAACAAAACCCGGATGACAGCACATGTGTATGTGGCATGGTTTACTGAGTATTTTAAGCCACTGTTGAGACCTTGTGCTCTGAAAAAAAGATGCCTTTCAAAATATTGCTCCTCATTGACAATGCTCCCAGACACCCAGGAGCTCGGATGGAGATGTACAACAAGATTAATGTTTTCATGCCTGCTAAAACAATATCTCTCCTGCAGTCCATGGATCAAGGAGGAACTTGAAACTTTCAAGGCTTACTTAAGAAATACATTTTGTGGGACACCTGGGTTGGCTCAGTTGGTAAAGCAGCTGCCTTCGGCTCAGGTCATGATCCCGGCGTCCTGGGATCCAGTCCGACATCGGGCTCCTTGCTCCACAGGGAGCCTGCTTCTCCCTCTGACTCTGCCTGTGCTCACTCTCTCTCTCTCTCTGACAAATAAATAAATAAAATCTTAAAAAAAAAAAGAAAGAAATACATTTTGTAAAGTTGTGCTGCCGTACATAGTGATTCCTCTGATGGATCTGGGAAAGTAAATTGAAAACCTTCTGGACAGGATTCATCATTCCAAATGGCATTAAGAACATTTGTAATTCATGGGAAGAGGTCAGAATATCAACATTAATAGGGACTTGGGGGAAGCTGATTCTAGCCCACTTGGAGGACTTTAAGGGGTTTATGACTTCATGGAAGAAGTAAGTGTAGATGTGGTGGCAACAGCAAGAGAACTAGAACTAGAAGTGGAGCCTGAAGATGTGACTGAATCACTACAGTCTCATGATAAAACTTGAACAAATGAGGAGTTGCTTCTGATGAATGAACATAGAAAGTGATTTCTTGAGATGGAATGTACTCCTGGTAAAGATGGTGGGAAGAGGGATGCCTGGGTGGCTCAGATGGTTGGGCGTCTGCCTTCAGCTCGGGTCATGATCCCAGTGTCTGGGTATCAAGCCCCGCATCAGGCTCCCTGCTCGGCAGGGGAGTCTGCTCCCCCACCCCCTGACTGTCTGCTCTCCTTGTGCTCTCTCACTCTCTCTGTCAGATAAATAAAATCCCTTGAAAAAAAAAAAAGATGATGGGAAGATTGTTGAAAGGACAGCAAAAGATTTAGAGCATGACATAAACTTAGTTGAGGAAGCAGTGGCAGGGTTTGAGAAGTTTGGCTCCCATTTTGACAGAACTACTGTGGGTACAGTTTTTTCAAATAGCATCTTATAGTACAGAGGAATAGTTTCTGAAAGGAAGAGTTAATCAATGTGGCACATTTCTGTTTTGTTTTGTTATAAGAAATTGCCACAACCACCTAATACTGCTCTGGATCAGATAGCCACCATCATCAACACTGAGGTAGGACCCTCCATTGACAAAATTATGACTTACTGAAAACTCAGGATAGTTAGTATTTTTTTTAGCAGTAAAGTATTTTAAAATTAAGTATGTACATTTTTTTAGACATAATGCCATTGCATACTTAATTGACTAGAGTAGAGTGTAAATGTAATTTCCATGTGTACTAGGAAACCAAACAATTTATTTGACTTGTTTTGTGGTATTTGCTTAGTTATGGTAGTTGGAAGTGAACTTGCACTATGTTTGCAGTGTGCCTGTAGTCAGTCCCACTCAGCCTATGCCCAGTGTTTCAGCAATGGGGCCTAAAAGAATATTTTAGGAGAAAGTCTAGTGAAAGAGCAGGTGTAATGACTTCAGCCTGAGAGTCTAAGGGAATTATTAAATAATTTTAGTTAGGGGGATGGTTAACTTTCATTTTGAAAATTTCAGTCTGGCCTTGGTGTGAGCAATTTAGGGAAGAGGCAAGAGTGGAGGCAGAAACAGCCGTGAGTGGAGATGTATTAATAGTTTAAGAAAAAAAGAAATGAAGGCTAAGATTAAGATAGGGTTGAGTTGGGGCACCTGGGTGGCTCAGTGAGTTGATCACCCACTCTTTGTTTCAGCTCAGGTCATGATCTCAGTGTTGTGAGATGGAGCCTCCATTGGGCTCCGTGCTCAGCCGGGAGTCTGCTTCCCCTTCCCTTCCCCTCCTTTTGTTCTCTCTCAAATAAATAAATTATTATAAATCTTTTCTTTAAAGGTAGAATTGAGTTGAGAAATATTTTCTGTGTGGAATGAACAGACATTTAGAAATATATTACTGTTACTGAGGTGTTTTTGTTTGCCTTCATTTAGAAAAAGACAGTTTGATTAGAAAGTATGCTATATAGATTGACAGAAGTAACTGAAAAAGCGTGATCTGTGTGCTCCATCTGTTTTCAGAAAATTGACTTTTGAAATATCTTGATAAATTTTCTTTTTAGAGCATAACTTCACTTTTGAGCCATGACATCCCTTAAATGACATTTTGTTAAGGGACTTGACATTAGCAGATATAGGGTATATTAAAGTTTTAAAGTGTTTTGTTTATAAAACCTTGATAGCATTTTATATGTCATGAAGTACTGGATTGGACATTTCTTAGATACTGAGAGTCTTTTGGCTGTGCTAAAATTTCAGCAGACTAATTGTCTCACTTTTTAAAAAATTAGTTAGTAACTGTTGACTTGTGTTAACTTTAGCTCCAAAGTGGGAATGTCTTTCCATTATTATTACTTAGACATAATTTAATTAAAATGACTTCATATATGGCATTTTGGCCAACATTTTCCCCCCACAAATTTGGTATATATTAGATGTGTTAAAAGTGATAGTTTCATTTTACTTGCATAATACTGAAAATTAGGTGGTATGAATTAAATGTCTTTTTTGTTTTCAGAACATTTTAATTAATGTATGAAATAGTTAGAAAGGATACCCTATATAAAACCAAAGGATGTCTTTCAGTTTGTTGTTTGCCTTAAGAAAGGTTCTCTTTTGCAAGTTTTCAAATAATTTATGGGTACATTTCAAGAACTATTGTGACATAATTGAATCCAGAAGAAATCTTTTATTTTTGTTTTGGTGTTTTATTAAGGTTACTTCAAGCTATCTGATTGCTTTGGATGAATGTTTTTAATTTGGGGGGGTTAAATTGTTATAGGATAAGAGAGCTTTATCTTAAGTACAGAAAGGAAAGTAAGAGATACATAGAGATATCACTAATACTATTGCAATAAAGTGAGGCAAAGTCTCACATTTTCATGATACACTGTCAGCTTGAGCTATATAATATTTAAAAACAAGGCTTTGACTCTTAAGTTCTCTCTTCTAGATCAGTTTGGGGTCATATGTCAATATTAAATACTTCTAGTTGCTTTTGTATATTTAAAAGATATTTTTGGTTTCCTAGAGTAATGTCAAAATGAAGGAATGCATGGTTGTGTTTGTGTGTGTGTGTGTGTGTAACCAATTCTGCATATAACCAATTTCACAGTTTCTTCATCATTTCAGAATTCAGTGGTACAAGGTTGGTTGCTATAAATTTAGGAGTTTTTCCATTTTTATATATGAAGATAATGTTTTTATGTCATAAAGTTTTCTCATGAACTCATGAAAAGATATTCTCAGGATATCCTCCTCTTATTCTTTGCTTTACCTCCTTTTTCTTTACTTCTAAGCTCAGTGGCATATCTTGCAAAACTTAGGGCCATATAGTTAGCTTTACTCATAGAACGAGTCTGCTTTCTATACAATTCTTCAATTTAAACAAGAAAAGAATGTACTTACATTTTAAGTACTCCCTCTCTTTCAGCTCCCAGTCCCCATTTTACATTTAGTGTTCAGATATGTTCAGTATTTGGTCTTTGCTGTTTTTACTAACACGATTCTCTGCTTTTAGTTAACAGCCAGGTCCTTGCCTGCTGTGCAGTCGGATGAGAGACTTCAGCCTCTACTTAACCACCTCAGGTAATATGAAGGCACACCCTGGTTATGCTTACGATTTTTAAGTGCATTAAAGTGGGTAAAGTACATTAAATGATTAAAACCTCTTCCGTTACTAAAAACTTAACAGTTTTTTCCTTGCTTTAATTCTGTGATGTAAGCTGAAGTTCTTAATATACTTGCTGCCCTTGACTTCAGGGTACTGTTGGAAGGCTTTTTTAATTCAATCAGAGTGTATAAAACTAGTTGGTAAATTTACATTAAAATGAACAGAGGTGACTGCCGAAAGATCTCAAAGGAATGAGCTATGTAAATGCAGAGCATACCTTTGGGACCCCCCACATGTTATTGGGGACAGATGAAATGGGTGGGATTTGTTTTCTAATTAACAAAATATTATTATATTCTCATTATTTAAAGAAAACCCCAAACTTTACAAGTACAGGAAGGGGAGGAAAAGGAAAAAACCCATCATTACTACTCAGAAGTAGTATTTCTTCCATCTGTGCTGTTTTAAAAATCTAGTGTTGAAATTGCACTTTTTAAAAAAGTTTCTGGATTTTCACTTTAAAATGAACTTTTTTTTTTCTGTTATTAGCATCTCTTCAAAAACATTATTTTTAGTAACTGCGTGGTATTTTCTTGTTTGGCTGTATTGTAATGTTTTCATTTCCTTTTGGGGGCATTTACACCATTTCCAATTTTTCATTAGTATGAAAAATGTCACAGGTTAATCTTTATCTGTATTTTTGATCATTTTTCTTAGCATAGATTTTCGGAGGGGCAATTACTTTGTCAAAGCAAGTGAGCCATTTTAAAGATTTAAGTATATGTGTTTCTTTTTCAAACACCTTATTCTACTTATAGTTTTAGATTATATAAAATTGCCCACAAGATTGTCACTGTACCCTGAACAAGATATAGGACAGCTAAAAATGGTTGCTAATTTAATAGTTAATCATGGAGATACCATTGCAATCAAATACATTTCATATTGATTATTCTTAAGACTGATTTCAAAACATTTTATTATCCATTTTCATTTTGGAGTGGGATTAACTATTTGTATATTTGTTCATTTATTGATAGCATCTCCTGATTTCATTTGATATTACATACTTTAGATGTAAAGGATAGTAATTCAGAGTTGTATTTGTTGCTACATTATTTTTTCTGAAAGTTTTTGATTATGTTACATTATCCAACATACATTTACAGGTTTTATGTAGGCAGACACCAGTAGTGTTTTCCTTTATGGATTCTTTTTATTCTTTCATTTTTTTTTAGTATGTCCAAGAGACCTAAATATAGAGGGACAAAATTCTTATTATATGGCTGCATGTCACTGTGCTGTTTTAGATTCTGTTGAATTCCCATATTGATAGCACATGCTTCCCTTCCATTGGGTAGAAACAAACCATGTCATGAATTATAAAGTAAGTTTGAGGGCCAATTTCCTGGTACTTGCACTGGTTACCAAAATTGCTAGTTCTTTTTAATTAACCTGTTTTGAGAGAGTTTTGTTCTTGAATTTAATGCCAATAAGCTATTGATTAGTAGCTTAGTCCACTTCTGTTCTAAATCAGTTTTGTATGTGACTCCTTCTGATGAGGGAGCAGGAGGCTGGCTGAAGACAGAGCAAGAGCTGGTGCCTCGCACCCCCCTCTCCACCTGCTCCCCTCCGTAATATGTGTGGCATTCCTCAGGCATCCCTGACTGCCATAAAACGATAAATAGTTAACTTGCAGAGATCACATTCCTGCAGGACAGGAATCTCTCTTGCTCTACAGATGTCCTAGAGATCTACAAACAGGGAGGTTACCTTATCAACAGCACAAATTTCCAGAGGCAAATAACTCTCAGTTCCTCAAGCCCTAATGTCTCCCTCCCCATCATAAATGAAACTGGAGGAGGCTGAGGTAGAAGGGAATGTAAATGATAGCAGGATCATAACACCCCACCAAGAATCTCCCAACTATCTTGATGTTAATGGCTGACCTAAGACGACATTGATCAAGCCACAAGGGCAAGGCCTTCTCCCAGCACCTTGTAGTCCCTCTTTAACATATGAAAACTCCATTGAAACCTCCCAAACCTCCCATCCCTTCACCACCACCACCACCACCCCCAACCGCAAGGTATATAACCTGCCATCCCTCAAAACCCAGAGCAGCAGCTCTTTCTGCCCACGGGTCCTGTCCCCGTGCTTTAATAAACCACCATTTTGCACCAAAGATGTCTCAAGAATTCTTTCTTGGTCATCGGCTCCAGACCTCAGCCCACCGAACCTCACCTAGGTTCTAGAACTTCATCACTTCTACCCTTCCTCCTTCCCTTCCTCCTTTCTTCCTTTGTGAATCCATTCAGCAACCCTGAATCACTCTGGTTTATTCCATCCTGATCTCTGTGTGTCTCTTCATGGCCTACGGATCTCTGTTTGTCTTTTCACAGCCTACTTCTCTTTCAAGGTTTTACTCCTATTTCCCTTTTGGCTTCTTCTAACGGATGAAAGGCAAATTGTTCAAATCAAAAGTAAAGCTTAAGAAGTAAAGGAAAAAAAAATGAAATACTTTTAGTAAATCCAAGTAGTACATATTGGGAAATTAAACTGTTGTCATATTTGACGTATTTGTGTTATGTATAAATGTATATGTTAATGTCTTTGGGATTTACCTTTGCACAGAACTCAGACAAAATTCATTGAGAATGAAAGGAGACTAGGATCCTGTCACTGTATCAGACAGCACAAGAGTATGGCTTTACAAGATTTCTTTCTCAATTTTTTTTTTAAAGATTTTATTTATTTATTTGACAAGAAAGAAGGAAAGAGAGCACAAGCAGGAGGAGCAGCAGACAGAGGGTGAAGCAGAAGCAGAAGCAGTCTCCCCGTGGAGCAGGGCTCCACAGTAGGACCCTGGGATCATGACCTGAGCCAAAGACAAATCCTTAACTGACAGAGCCACCCAGCACCCCTCAATTTTTATTTGTTCAGAATCTAAGTTGCTTATTTGTCAGGATTGGAATATTGAAAATATTTTTCCTCCTCCCTTCTCCCTGTCCTCTTTTTTTCTGTCTCTCTTAGCACTTCTCTATAGTGACTTTTCCTTCCCAGACAGACAGTTCTTAACCTCTGAATAATTGTTTTGTTGACATTTCATTGGCTTGAGTAGCATAAACACTGTATGTGATTTTTAAGCTTCCTAGAGAACTGTTACTGAGTTATGTTTAAGTCACTTTCCCAGTCTCTCCTCTCCTGCTGCTTTTGTCTCCTGAGTATCTGTATTGCTATTGTAACTTATGTATTCTCCTTGTTGGCTTCTTTGCACTCTTGGAAATATTTCACATTATTGCCAGAGTGATTCTATTATCCCTTGGCTTAAAATCATTCTTTGTCTTCCCAGTTTCATTCCAGGTGAAGTCTGAACTTCTTAGCCTGGCTTATGAAGTCCTTCTGGAAGGTGTTGTACTGTCTCTTTGGACTCTTCTTTTAGTACTGTCCCCCAACTTCTAGTGCAACCAAATGCCTTGAAGTTCTTCTCTCTCTCTCTCTCTTTTTTTTTTTAAGATTTTATTTATTTATTTGACACACAGAGAGAGAAATCACAAGTAGGCAGAGCAGCAGGCAGAGAGAGAGGAGGAAGCAGGCTCCCTGCTGAGCAGAGAGCCCAATGTGGGGCTCCATCCCAGGACCCTGAGATCGGGACCTGAGCTGAAGGCAGAGGTTTAATTCACTGAGCTACCCAGGTGTCCTGCCTTGAAGTTCTTCTAATACAACTTGCTGTTGTTGATATCTGTGCCCTTGAAAATATTTTTTCTTCTGCCTGGAATGTTCTCCCATTCCTCCATTTCTATAATTTGCCTAACTTTTACTTGTCCCTTAAGACTTAGCCCATATTACTTCATCTGGTAAATTTTCCCTGACTGTTTAGTTTGCAGTGGGCCCACTTCCCCTGAGTCTGAATCTGATGTATTTACCTATTGGTTTTTTCATTCACTTATTTATTTATTTATTGGACAAAGATCACAAGTAGGCAGAGAGGCAAGGGGTGGGGGGGAACAGGGTTCCTGCTGAGCAGAGAGCCTGATGTGGGACTCGATCCCAGGACTCTGAGATCATGACCTGAGCCGAAGGCCGAGGCTTTAACCCACTGAGCCACCCAGGCGCCCCTGAATCTGATGCTTTTTTATATGTGTTTCCACAATACCCTCATGGCTACTTGTATATTACAGAACACATAATGTGGTTATCCTTTGTTTACTTTCTGATGACTCCATTATAATATGGGCTGCTTATTAGCTTGTAAAGTGGCTTTCATATTTGTATTTCCAGTGCTGGGACAGTATCTGGCACATGTTAGGTATTCATTATGTGTTTTGTCAAATGAATGAGTGCATGTTACAACAGTGACATTTTGTTATTTTTTTTTTTTCCTGCATGATGTTTTTGTAATTTATAAGTCATATGCCTTTTTTTGGGGTGGGAGGTATAGGCCCTGATTCAGAAGATAGAAGCCTACATAGCTGAATTTCACCTCTAGTTAATGCTTGATTCTGTGCAAAATAATGGGTTCTTTTTCTTCCACCTCAGTATGGTAATTGTCAGCTAGAATTTAGGTTAACCACTGACATATCTCTTCAAGTCCTTGAAACTTGCACAAACTGTACATTCGTTTAGGGCTTTCTCTGTGGAGTTCACTCTGGACTGGTTGCTAGGCAACCAGGGCTAGATGCTACATGTAATAGGCACCAACTGATGTTCCTTTTTTATTATTATTAAATGAAATAGCTTCTCATTTTATTACCATGTCAGAGACATCTGTATGGAGATTGGCAGTTGATGTGCATAGTTTTGACACTTTCTGTTGTACAAATAACCTTGTGATACGCATTTCAAGCATATTGAATTCTTTTTTGGGTGTCTAAATGTAATGTTTTTCTTTTTACCTTCCTTTTGCTTAGGTCAAAATAAGAAAGAATACTACTTGATTTGAAAGGTTCTAATAATAATCTTGTTATGAGAAAGTAATGATCATTGGTTTGCATGACCCATATAGTTGAGATGTTATCTAGAGGAGATAGACATTAGGCAGTTGAGACTGAGATCATTATTAGGTCTAATTTTGTTTAGTGCCTCTAAAGATCAAAGAGGAATGATGAATAGCATTTTAATTAAATTTGTCAATAAGACTAATTTGGGACATGATAGAAATATGTAAAAATTAAAGTAGCAATACAAAGAAATTCTCAGATCATTTTCACAAGACTTAGACACTCAAAAGAGAATTAGTGTAACATTCTCCCATCCTACTAAGCTAGGATATTGCTTATAATATATATTATTCTGAGGATGTAGAAGTGTTGTGTCCATATTTTCTTAGTTGAACCTAGTTTTCTAGTTAAAAGTTAAAGCAAGCACAGAGAAACACTTTGCTTCAGTGTCTTATGGAAATACAAGCTTATTTTTATCATTTGTAGTGTCCATCCATTCATCAGTAACTGAGTGCCAATTATGTGCTTGGAATAAAAAAACAAGATTTAGTTTCTCTTCCCAAGGGATTTATAGTTTTGACTTTATTTGAGAGTTAGGAACTTAAACACGGTTCAGAATTTGTAAACCTTTCTGATAGAATTAAACACAAAATATGTGATTTTATTATTTGAACCATATTTCTCATGGAATTTTTTCTTTAAACAATGGGGTCATGACTTAGTTGTTTTGGATTCCATGCTCCTAGCACAGTATCATGGCTTCCATTGGACTGAACATTACTCTCACTTGGGGGATGATGTTGTCACTAATGAAGGAGTATAAAGGAAGAGTAGGGATTAGGGAATGAATGTGGTTGCTGAGATTCCAGGTTCAGTAGTTAAAGACATTTTGGACTTGTGCCTGTGGAACATATGGGGGGAATGTTTAATACGTAGCTGAATATAGACCACAGTGTAAGAGTGAGGTTTGTACCAGAGAGAGACATTTGCTAATCATCACTTTTTAGGTGGTGGTTAAAATCAGGGCAGTGGTTGATATCACTCAGGAGAGAGTATAGAGTGACAAGGGAACATGGCCCTGAATAAAACTTATACATAGGACAGCAGTGTTTAAGTAACTTGTGATGGGCAGCAATGAAGGTAGGAGAGAAATTAAAAGAGAAACCAGTAGAAAGTGGGGAGATATCATGAATGAACAGGAACACAAGAAAGGACAATGGGATAAAAGATGCTAAGGGAAAGATATCAAACAGGAATGGTAAACACCATCAAACACCACAGAAAATTCAGGTTAGAACTACATAATGTCAGTTCAGTTAGTCATACCGGAGCCATTGGTGGCTTAACCACATTGTAATGGTACTGATGAAAAATTAAGAGATGAGAAATTAAGCTGTGAAAGTATAGGGAGTGTAGATTACTCTTGGCAGAGCAAGGACAGAAAGAGGATGATATCTGTGAATTTCATAGTTGAAGAAATTGTATTTTTTCCTTACGATTGGAAAGCTGGACATATAGAGGTTAAGGGAAAAATCAGGTCAGTGGGACTAAGAGGAAATAATTGAATGGGCAGGTTTTTAGAAGATGTAGGAGGAGATGGGACCAAGAAATCCACACTGACTAGAGTTTACAGTGTACTTTGCAACCTGGGTTTTTATAGTTCTTACTCAGACCATCTCATCCCCAGGGACCATTCCTTGATAGATGGTCCTTTATTATTATTATCCCTATTTCTTTCAAGATTTTATTTTTAAGTAATCTTTCTTCTCAGTATGGGGCTTGAGTTCACAACCCTGAAATCAAGAGTCACGTGCTTCACCAACTGAGCCAGCCATGTGCCCCTCATTATCCCTATTTTAAAGTTTGGTGATGGAACTTTTAAGAGGTTTGTGTTAAGAAAATGTGATTTTTCAGGTTTTTTTCTTTTTCAGGGTCTATATTTCTCCTCTCTTAAAACGATGAATGAGTTATTTCATAAGACTTTACTATTTTTTCGAAAGTGTTACTAACAACTCCTCTATTGGAAGAACTAAACTTGCTTACTCACAAAAAAGAATTTCCAAATGTCAGATGGATTTGTGTAAATCATTTCTGCTTTCCTCAAAGTACCTATCATTAGATGTGTCATCTAATGGGTCACAATGCACTGTGACTTTAGTGTTGTCCTCATCCATCACTGCATTTTCTAGGGTGAATTGTATAGTGTACTGATTTTTCAGTTTGGAGAGTCTCAAAGGTCTTGGGCTATGTTCCTGTGAAAGTAGAAATTTATTGTGAATAAATATCTTTGCCACCCTAATTTTAGTACCTGTGGGATAATATTTATATAATGGTATTAGACTATCAAGGGCATATGTTAAAGATTATTTTTGTTATGTCACTTAAAAATTAGTAAGTATAAATAAGTGAGACTAGGGAGGAAAACTTGTAGCTCACCTGTGAGAACTTTAGTTGTGTGATTAAATTTTTTTTTAAAATAATGCCTTTCCCCACAGTGTGTAGATCTTTGTCCTTCAACCCTCTTCCTCAAGACTTGAAGTCAAATAACTAATTTTAAAAACATGTATTATACTTTCTCCTATTTTTGTTAGCATGTTTCAAACCAGCAATGAAATAGAAATCAAAGAAGGATAAAATAAGCTAGCAAAGTATTGCCTTCAGTAAATACTTGGACTGCATCACATAGATTAATTGGTAAATGCATCCTGAATTTGTAAACAGATGTTTCTATTAACCTTTATTTTAAAATCATTTAAAATAATGAAAGCATCTTCCTTCATTTGGTATTATTATAGACTCCTTTGTTTCCTAATGCAGTACATTTGGTTAATATGTACCCCTTTCTATTTACTTCTCTAAAGTTCTTGCCACAGATTTTATATCAAATGTAATCTCTGTACCTAATCTTTCCCAGTATCCATAGTGGTACAGTTCTGTTTCTTTTTGAATTAGTTCTCATTTTGAAGTCAGAAAATTGTGTGTGCATTCACGTGCTAGAAAAAGGTTTAGTGCATCGGGACTTCCACCAATTGAGGGCTGAAATGAAAGCCTCATTCATGTGGTCCACTTTCTTTAGTTGCTTGTCAGCTCTTTCTCATCACCTGTTCCAGCCTCTAGCAGTACTTTGAACAATTTATTTTCTTTCCTACGTGCGGCAACACAAGCTTTTATAGCTCAGTGATTATTGTGAAGGTGTTCTAGGTGCCTTGTAAGATACTAATAAATTAGGAAGTATTTTCTTTTCCATTATTTATTGTTTTTGAATTATTCTTTGCCACCTCTCTGTGGAGAATTCATGCCTCCTTAGAAATCGACTCTGTATGGAAAATGTTCATGCCTTCTTAGAAATGTACTTCTTAGAAATGTACAAAAAGCATTTGTTAAAATCAGTTGTGTCAAGGGCACTGTGAAGGATGCTCTGATTATATACTAAGCAACTAGCAAATATGGTCTGCTAACAAGTTTATATTCTGTCAAGGGAAGACCATTTTATAGGCACACATCTCCCTAAACACACACAGCCCTCCACCCAAAGCTGTATGGGAGCAGTTGCTGTATCTTAACCAAGGAGAGTAAATCGTGTTTGTGAGGGGTAGAATCTGTATGTGGATCATGTTACAGATTTAATGCCATTTAAATGGTTTCTGATAAAACTTATAGGCACACTGAAATTTGGCAAAATAGAAGAAGTGAACCCTACCTTACTAGTAAAAGTACTGCTAGGCTTTTCTAATTTTATGTAATTATAAGTGGTTAAACAGTAAAAAAATTCTTTTTCTCTTAATATGTCATAATTAAGTATAAAATTTATTCCCATGGGTCTGGTTGCAAATGGCTCTAATAATGCTCTATTGAAGATATGTCTATTTTTACTGAACCATTCCCATTTTATTGGGTATTTGTAGGTGTCTATCTGTTTGTTTGTTTTTTGGTTGTATAAACCTGTGAAGAAAAACTAAAGAATGTTAGCAGTTTCTGTATGGCCAGATAAAGTAAACTGGGAGAAGAAATGTCATATTGAAATTAAATTCCTTCACAATGAAGGAATTTAACATAGATGTTTTCTAGCAGATGGAGATAAAAACAAAGAGCAGCAGCGCAAACTAGGTGGTGTATAGTTTTTAAGAAACAAGAGAATTCATTAGTCTAAGGGTGTCATGTTGCCCAGGAAAGAAAGTGGCAGAGTTCTTAAGTGGAACCAGTGACTTGAAAAAGACAGAATTGAAGAAGCTGAATTTTAAAATTTTATTAATGCGTGTAGATTAGAATTTTCTGTTGTAGCCATATCAAATTACCACAAATTTAGTAGAGTAAAACAACACATTTTTAAATCATATAATTCTATTGGTTAGGAATCTAACATGGTCTCATCGAGAAGAAATCAAGATGTCAGCAGGGCTATGGTCCTTACTGGAGATTCTGGGGAAGAATTTGCTGCCAAGCTTATTCATAGTATTTAATTGAGTTCCTTAGAGCTATGGGTCTCAGGTCCTTGTTTCCTTGCTGGTTGTCAGTCAGGGTCCTGTCTTCACCCCTAGAAACTGCCTTATTCCCAAGGCTTTCTAGGAGCCCCTGGAGGTCTCTTTCTGGTTCTTGCATTTGGGTTCCCTCACAGAGCCAGCAACAACACATCAGGTTCTTCTTAGGGTGCAGACCTCTCTCACTTCTGCTGCTGCTGCATCTTTCTGCTTCCATCCTGAGGAAAGCCAAACCTCATATGATTGGACTGGCCCACATAGATATCCAGGATGGTCTCTCCATCTCAAGGTCTTTAACCTTAATTACATCTGCATAGTCTCCTTTGCCATGTAATCTAACATATTTATAGGTTCCAGGGACTAGAGGGCATTGATCTGCCTATTACAGTGAGGCGGTTCTTTTGGGGGATTGAAAACAGCTTTTCCATCACTTTTCATTGGTTTTTCAGGTAAACCACCACTTTTAATTTATACAGAATACTAAATTTTCCTGAGGATTTTTAGACAGGTTAATTCGCTTTGCTAGCTCAACATGTTTTAAAGTGGAAAAAAGGGTTACATATGATTTACAGAAACATAAATATATATATAAAATAAATATATATTTACAGAAACACAAATTCGTTACTGATTTTCTTTTTAATGATGTACAAGGAACATAGGAAGATCTTTCCTGTCTCTCTGACTGGCTTTGTAGCCATGGCAAGCAAATATGTCCCCTTTGTAAATAGTCAACTTTGTAATGAGATTGTGCATAGTGGTTGTGACTCATGGAGGTACTTTGGTGTGAGAGCTCTTTGGTAAATATATGGTCATAAACCTTTTAGCATTCTAAGAGTTTGTTTTATTATCATTTATCTGACATATTTTAAGGGAACTTCTGCTCGGTGCAAGACATAGTGCTAGATTCTAAAGATGCATATTTACTTCTGTTCTTACAGGGCTTAACGTTGATCAGAAAACAGTTGAAGAATTTTAACTAAAGTAATGACAATAGATAATAATGCTTGTAGAGGAATGGCTTCTGTGTGAGTACATAGTGTCATGGAAATAAGCCTTGTGGAGTATTCTTGCAGCTTACCTATAACTAGAGGTTTTAGGTTTCTGTTAGTCACCTGATTCCATAGTTTCTTAGCGATTTCTGGATTGTGGATGCTGGTAGTCTTTCTCGAATGCAAAATTTATGATTACTTATGCTTTTCAAGTAGTTTTATTACCTGCATTTATGAAGTTTCCTATTCTTCACTTAGTGTTTTTATTTAAAACATTGATAGTCCTCCAGTTAAGTAAAAGAAAATTAATTAAAATGATGCTGTATGAAATAACTTTCTTAAAAAACCGAGAAAGCATTGTGATAGTAACCGTAATATATTAACAGGTAGAAAGTAATTTGTTTAGTGCTGTGCTTTCTGTAACGATGGAAGTGTTTTGTACCTGTGCTGGTCCATCCCGGTTTATTTACAAAACAAATTTAGATAAACTGGGGTGCAGAAAGACAGACTGCTGAGACTCACCAGAGGTCTAATGCCCTCTCAATTGTTTTATAACCACTATTTAGAAAGTTGTTCTATAGAAGATAATACAAAGTGAATTAAAAACTCATTTTTAATTGAGCTACCTTGGTCCGTGCCATACTGTGTACATGCAATCTAAAGGAGGCTTCTAAGGACATCCATCACATGAGTCTAAGAGCTATCTTCCCAGATCTTCCTAGAGCTCTGCCTGTAATCACCCGATTTAAAGCCCCTTCCCCAGTGCTGTATGATATTACCTTAGTCTTTTTTCTTCACAGAAACGTCACTAGCTGAAATGATCATTTTTATTTGTTAGTTTAATGTTTATTTGTCTGCATCATAAGCTCCATGAGAGCAAGAAATTTGTCAACTTTGTTTTATCTTTCCATCACTTACAACAATGGCTGGCAAAATAAGTGAACACTTGAACGGGTGAATGAATGGGAGAAAACACTTTCAGGTTTTAAAAATTTTACCTCTTACTTAGTTTTTTAAAGCTACTGTTAAAAATTCAACTGAATGAATTTTAAATAACTTAACTGGCTTTTTTTCAGTGATTCATGAATCGGGCATGAATTATAGTCTAACAGTCTAGTCTAACAGAATTCTAGTCTAACAGAAACGGGCTGTAAGGAGCTTGTACAGAATGGAAGACCTCCATAGGCAAAATGGAGTAGGAACAAGGAAATTATACTAGATAAAAAGAGGCTTGACTATTGCAAGGTCACTTTTCTATAGGGCATGGAAGGCGTCTGTCAGGCAGATTACCTAACTAGTGCTGATTAGGTGATTGCTGATTCGCTGGTTTAAGATTCCATTTCTGGGAGAGCGCAAAGTGTATTGAAGTCTTAATTTCATGTTGTAGGGCTTAGTGTAAGTGACTTCATTCTGGGACCTGTTGTCTTATTTTTAACACTACTAAATTTTGAGAATGAATGAGATGGTAGTTGAGACAGAAAGCTGGTGGCTTTTCTCTCATTTCCAAGGAAAAATTCTGGTAAAGATTCCACCTTTGCAGAAATTCAGTGCTGGTTTTATCCTTTGGGGGTTTGGGACTCTCATGAAATCAGGAACTAATCATGGACGACTGAGAGTACTTTCTGTTTTTCAGGGTGACCTCAGAAGAGAAATCCCCTGTTTTCCTCCGCAATAAATTCAGATTTTGAAAACATGCATTTAAAAAGGAAACAAAAGGGGTGCTTGGCTCAGTGGCTTAAAGCCTCTGCCTTCGGCTCAGGTCATGATCCCAGGGTCCTGGGATCGAGCTCCGCATCGAGCTCTCTGCTCAGTGGGGAGCCTGCTTCCTCCTCTCTCTCTGCCTGCCGCTCTGCCCCCTTGTGATTTCTATCTGTCAAATAAATAAATAAATCTTAAAAAAAAAAACCTATTATGTACTTTGATAGGTTTATCTATGAAAGGAAAGCTTTAAGTATTATGAACCAGTATAAATGGCTGTTCAAAGCCAAAGAATTATATAGGGAAAGCATGTGACTTCTGGACCGTGACTTTAATTTAGGTCTTCATTAGCTCTCCCTTTCATCTCATCTTTCTCCTGTTCCTCTCAGAACCCCCAAAATCTTATGTCCCTGGTTCTCTGCTATTATTAGGAAACAGATGTGAGGGGTAATCCTAGAATGACATAAACTGGTGATAGCCAATTTCAGAAACATTCTACATTCTGTAAATTACTTTTGAGGGAATGAGAAGGTACCCATTAATTTAATGTATTAATTCTGTTCAGTGTTGGAACTTTATTCCATGGTCCCTCCACCCCTCAATTTTTCATTACCACTCTCTCAGGCAGCGTTTTCTTACTGTAGTCATTTGACTGTTCTAGGTCAACACCAAATCAGAAGAGCTTCTCTTTAAGGGTCTTTATATTACCAGAATATACACTAAGAACATGAAGGAATATAACAAATTTACTTAGGAAAATGGAGATGTTGTTGGGGGCTTAAATGTGTATATTGAGGGGTGCCTGGGTGGCTCAGTTGTTTGAACTGAGGTCAGGTCAAGATCTCAGAGTTGTTAAGAATGAGCCCCATGTCGGACTCCATGCTCAGTGCGGAGTCTTGAGATTCTCTCTCCCTCTCCCTCTGCCCCTCACACCCCCTCAAAAAAATGTGTATATTGAAAATACCTATGTAAGGCTATAGTTTGTATCTTATAAGGCTGTTTGTATTTTAGTTTTTAAGTCAATTTTATTGAGGTATAATTTATATACAATGAAATGCACTAATTTTAAGGGTATACTCTTTAGGGTATAATGACTTGACTTTTGTGGTATACTCTTTAGGGTATAATGACTTGACTTTTGTAAGGTAGAGGCATTTTTGATAGAGAAATGAGATGCAGCTTTTAGTTGTCTTACAGTTAATTGGCTTATTGCAGCTTAGAAATTGGAATAAATAGGAAAATATGGAAAAATGAAGCCAACCTAAATTAAAGTAGAAGTTGTGCTGTGTATAGTTCTTACCCAGTATAGGAATATAGAGCCTGATTTTTATTGGATATAGTCTCTTGGAATCATACAGATTCTCTCAGTTGTAGAGAAATATAGATCATTACACTGTGTATTGTCTGGCGGTAGTTTTTTGGGGGTTTTTTAAATGTAAAATTGAGTAAACCATGCTTGTGGAAAAATAATTTACATTCAATTTATACAGAATTTTATTGATTGTGTTCTCATTTGGAATAACTGCAGGGAAAATCACCTGGGCTAACACCAGTTGGATACCATTTACTAGGGATTTAGCTTGTAAAAAGAAACTCATTTCAGTTTCAGTGGTGACAGCTGTTGAGTGAATTTTCCTGTGATATCCTTCACAGCAGGAAATGATATATTGTAACTTCATCTTCCTTGATATCTTACCACCCGGTAAATCCAAACTTTCGGGACTGTGCTTTCTAAATGTCTGAATAGCCTAGCTTATGTGGGCAGGCTGTTTTTTTTCAAAATCCAAAATTGTGGGTAAAATTGTAATTGTAAAAGTGGATATATGGGTGATACACAAAACCTTTGTTTCCTCTTTTCTGAAATTGTTTTTTCATTTGTGCCATGATCACACCTGGCTTTATGTGAAAAGGTTGTATTGGAACTTGATATACTTTTATAGAATGATGTAGGAGATTACAGTGCATTTTGAAAGATGTATTAGCTTACTTCTTAATGGTTCATATAAATATGTTTCCTTGATGCAGAGATCAGTTTTGATTACTTGTGATGCATTCTTCACTGGCTTTTTTATTTTATACCAGTTTTTAAGATATGATAAACTATAGGCTGCCAGACAGAAATAGTGTTAACCTCTTTAGGTTCAAGAGTACTGGGAAATGCTTGACAAAGAAAGGAAATATATTTTATATGCTGTTGTTTTATGACCTTCAGAATCTATCTGTTGTTGGGGAAGGAGGGCAGAGAGACCTTCCCTGAGGATGGGAGAGGAATTCTTTCCAGTCTGGCCCAGGGTTTTGCTGTCATCCGTATTCATATCCCACCTACCATGCACGGCTTCTTACAAATGAGAGAAGAATGGACAGTTATAATTAGGTGTTGAAGTGGGCGGCAGCTTCCCAAACTCCCAAATAGAAATGTATTAGAGCTTCCCCCCCAAAAAAGAAACATTTCAGGTTACCTCCAAATTAATCAGAATTCAAGATTGCATTCCGAATACTTTAGGTGGCAAACTGTGGGTAAAGTTTAAAAACCTGATTCCTAAGTGAAATGTGAAAATAAGCACATTTGGAATAGACTTGAGACACTTCCCTTAGTGGACCCAATTGCAGTTTTATTCTGCTTATGACTAGCAGATACCAATCTTAACTTGAAGTAAGGGTAAGTCAGTTGGCTGTCATACAGGTATGCCTAGTGCCCAAGAGGATTATTTGATTGCTACATGTTGTTATGCCCCCCTCCTACTGTGTAACAGTACTGTCCAGTAAAAACATGAGAGCCACATGAACCAAATGTAAGCTTCATATGTAATCTTATGTATGTATGTACTTATTTGTTTATTAGGGAGGGGGAGAGGGGCAGTGAGAGAGGGAGAGATAAATCTTAAGTCGGCTCCATGCCCATTGTGGAGCCTGACATGGGGCTTGATCTCACAACCCTGAGATGATGACCTGAGCTGAAATCAAGAGTAGGGTGCTTCACTGGCTGAGCCACCCAGGAACCCCCAAATTTAAAAATACCTAAGTGAAATTAATTTTAATACTATCTTAACTCATACCCAAAATATCATTTCAACATGTAATTAATACAGAAGATGTTTAATGAAATGTTTTACAATATTTTTTCATACTAAGTCTTTGAAACCCATGTATACTTTATATTTATTGAACTTCTGAAATCAGACTAAGCTACATTTCAAGTGCTCAGTGGTCATATTTGGCAAATGGCTGCTATATTGGCCAGTGTAACTCTACAAGATTGGATTCCCTTGAAATTTCCTCTGTTCAAGGTTGAATTTTTACACTTCGGAAACTTTCTAAGAGTGTGAGTATAGGCAAAACTTTCCAGATCATGAGGTTATTCAAGGACATCTAAGTTCTCTTACTTCAAGATTAAATATTTTATATGATAGTATAAAGGAAGTAGGAAAGAAAATGTATTTTCTTCCAATATTCAGGAGAAGAAACTGGTAAATGTTAAGAATAAAGAAAATCAATAACCTAATATATTTAGGACTGAATGAGCATGACAATAATGATGGCAATTTGAGTGAAGAATGTGATAAACTTTTTAAAAGATATCTCATTAGATCCTCGCAACAGCCCTTAAGAAAGGTACTTTTGTGCTCCCTTTTATGATCTCTGTTTAATAGTGGGGAAACAAAGAGAATAAAAGGTGTTTACCAAGTCACACAGATAGTGAGTGTATGCAAGCCCATGACTAGTGGATTCTGAAACCTGTAATCTTCATCACTCTGCTTCTTCCCTTATTCTGTTGTGCCCCCGTGTCTGGCTTGGACAAATTGGACCTGGAAAATGTATCAAACACAGAGGAGCTGGAGCTAATTCCTAAAATGTTGTAACTATGCTGTGACTCCTTGTTTACTCCCTCGAGTTTTCATCCCTGGTTAGAAAAGGAGAAAATGAAGTGATTACCTGTGAAAAGCTGACTTTCGACCTTCCGTTTTGTCAGTTATGCCCTGTGGCATTTATATCACAGTAGTGGAGCTCGTGAATACTACTCTTGGAGCCGAGGTGTGATGATTCATCTTCTGCTAACGATCAACACCACAGCATGAAACGACTGTTTTTTTCCTTTTTTTTTCTTAACCCGGTAATCTTGCAGTGAGACTCACAAATCCACTTTCATGTAACTACTTCTTTTTGTTTTCAGCTCTCAGTTTCAGTACTCAGAAACAGTTCCCTGTTGAGTACCTAAGTGCTCATATTGATATTTGTGGTGCATTGAACAGGACTTGAATTTCTGTTGTTTCTGCCTTTCACTCGTGATTCGCAGATCAGATATATGCAGATGTATCTGTTGCAGATTTATCTATATGTATATCTACTGTATTTTTATTCTATAAATTAGATGTTGTGTATAGTGTTTGGGGAAAACTCCAGTCTGTGTTGATGTGATTAATTATACCTTCCTGTGACAGTCATCCTTCCACACCCCACACCCCCCCACCCCCGCTGGATTGAGTGAATTTGATTTAAAATAGGGTCATTTTAAATTTGGTCATGTAAATATGTATTATGTATATTTTGAAAGGCTTTTCAACCTTTGAGTTTTTAATTTATTTGAAACTTATTTTTATAATTTTCTATTTACTGTGATTTTTTAGCTGTATTGGAAAACTAATTGGGCTTACCTCTTACTATTTAACGATCAAGGTAATAAGGAGGAGAAAAGTTCCTCAAATATGAGTGAGTTGTCATAGAAATCCTTAATAAATGATTGAGTGGCTAAAGGGACTCTTAAAACTTTTGGGGGTTTTTTTTGGTTTGTTTGGATTTTTGTTTTGTTTTTGGTAATTAGAATTAGATGAGGACAATGACTGGGATGTGGGAAAAGTCTGCTATAGAGAGTATGATAAAAACTAAACTTTGTGGGCTACTGGTTGGCTCAGTGGTTTAAAGCTTCTGCCTTTGGCTTAGGTCATGATCCCAGGGTCCTGGGATTGAGCCCCGCATCCCTCTCTCTCTCTCTCTGCCTGCCTCTCTGCCTACTTGTGATCTCTCTCTCTGTCAAATAAATAAAATCTTTAAAAAAAAAAGATTTTATTTATTTATTGGACAGATCACAAGCAGGCAGAGAGGCAGGCAGAGAGAGAGAGAGAGGAGGAATTAGGCTCCCCACCGAGCAGAGAGCCCGATGCGGGGCTCAATCCCAGGGCCCCAGGATCATGACCTGAGCTGAAGGCAGAGGTTTTAACCCACTGAGCCACCCAAGCGCCCCTGGAAATTGTTTTTGTTGTTAAAAATTACTATGCCTGTGTTTCCACAAACAGTGATTAAAAAGTATTCATAAAATTGATCTATTTTTTTAATCAAGAAAATAATATGACAGTTCATTATTTATGTTTTTGTTCATTAGTGTAGCAGCTGCATTCATTTGGAAGTAGGATGATAGAAAGTTGACTTGAACATTGAATGTGGTATAAAGGTGCCTCACCTTTCCTGGGTACCTCTTAGAAGTCTCATTTAGTGACATCCCTTGACACTTCAAGTAAAAGCCCCAAGATCCAGTTTCATGAGCTAATGTGAATTGTTCTTAACGATTTTTATTCATTATGGTGGCATTATTTGTTTTTTTTTTCTTCGTTCTTTGCCTTCCTTTCTCCACCTGTTGCCATCACTTCAGCCTCTCACCCTTTCTTGCCTGTAATAATGCAATATTCTAACTAAATTGCTGTTGCCTAGCCCCTACCCTTTTTAGTCATTCTCCACACTGCTTGCTTTTTCAAATGTAAATATTTTTGTAAATTCTTGCCTGTAATCTCTTCCTAATTCTTTGTTGCCTCCATCGTGTTGGATACAGTGCTTCTTGTGATTTGCCTTTCTTGTATCTGAGGTTTCCTGTCATCTCGGTTTCATCTATCCACTCCTAGTTCAGACATGTATTAAATAGCTGTGATAGACCAACTACCTAACCGAATCATGGGATGTGCCTTCTGGTCATGAATGAGCGGAGGAGAAATCTCAATCCTAATTCTGATGCTTAACATCTTCATTTGCATCATTTTTGCTCCCATGGGTTTCATGCTCGCCCTTACTGGGTTGGCTGGTGGCCATCTCTCTATTAATATTTTTAGAAGTATGATGTCTATATACAGTTTCCTTATATTGTCGGTAGTTATTTATATCCTCCAGTAGGCCTTTGCATTAATCATTGTTACCATTCTCTTTAACTTTTTTTTTTCCCCCTTGGAATTTAGCTCTTTTGCATAGCCATCAAAGTATTAAGGGACAGGCATTTTACAGTGCCATTCAGGCATGTGTGTGTCCTCTTAAATGTCTTCTTTTTTTGTTTGTATCCTGCAATAATCTGGACCGAGAACTTTCTTGTAGTATGCTATATTTTCCTTTGTCTCTGTTTACTCAGTAACAACACTTATGTTTATACATCATGTTGCTGTTTGTAAGAGAACATTTGCATTTGTTAAGCTTTTTGATCTGAAAAAAAGCTTAGATGATTGTGGTCAATCTGTAGCTGGAGAAGAGAAGCCAGGTCAGCAGAGTGGCCTGGTCTTTCACAGCAGTAATGGCTCCTCCACAGGCTCATGCTGCTTCCTCCCCTGTCCTGTCTTTTTTGTACTTCCTGGCCAAGATTGCAGTTGCTCTGTGGACTGGAATATGATTTTCTGATTTTCTTTAGCACTTTGAATATATCATTTCATTTCTCCAGCATTTCTGTCACTTAGGCAGTGCTGGCATCATTAGTTCCAGTTTACAAATGAGGCTAGTAAATGACTTGCCTTAGTTTGCCAAACCAGTACATTCAAAAACAAAAACAAAAATGGATCTTCAGATTCCAGCCTACTGCTATTTTCATTGCCTCATGCTGCCTCTTTGCTCTACTGTAAGATATGTTGGAAAGTGAAAGATGTCTTTATTCTAGGGATTCTACTGAAACAACTCTCTGGTTGGACTCTGAATTAAAATGTAAAATACTTACATTAAATGACAACTGTTGGCTTAATTCAGCATGAGGTTTGTATGCCATGCTGCTACTTTGATAAAAGGAAAGGATGGAATCCAATGATACAATAATTGTCAGAAATATGTCAAAAATATGTGAAGGGAGAAATAATACCAAGGGCAAGAGGATGTGTTTTAGGCCATGGGATCATTCTGTACTACTCTGGCATTCCTTCCGCTCATCCTGCTCTCAGAGTAATTCTCAGGCCATTCTTAGCCCATGGAGGGAGGACTCTTGGGAGGGAAAACCTGCATTTTGAACAGTCTCCCAACCAGTGACTTCAGCATCCCAAGATATACTCTAGTTTTGCTCCATAATTCATACCCATTGTTTAATCAGCAGATGGACTGATTACAAGATTTGTAGCCTTTCTGCAGAGTATCTTGAGTGTGCATATTGTTCAGCAAGAATCTGTACTGAGCAAGTATTAAGCAGAGAGTCTGGAATTCTTTATGATTGTAATGATGATTTACTCCAGAATTTCCCTTTAGTTGTGGATCTGCATAAACTTTGGTTTGATTGTGGTTTTCTATGTAATCTAGCAGCTGTTGTTCGTTATGTCATACCTGAATATCTGCCTCTGAATCAGGGTTGATGGAGGTGGGCATTGTGTCAAGGAGCTGATAATTTGCAAAGGTAGATGGCTTTAGATAGTATATACCATGCTGTATTTCCTAATTTGTAAATAATGCAACAGGAAATGTATTGCAGGAAAGAGGATGGAATGGAATAGTGAAGAATTGGAATGGAGAATTAAAAGGTGGAGTTCCTGCTGCACTGCTGACTTCCTTTCTGATCTAACAAGTTTCTAATTCCTCTGAGCCCCCATTTCCTTATTTGTCAAATATAAAATAAACATACTCTCTCAGGGTTATTGTGAGGATGTAATTAGAGGATATAGATAAAGTCTCTACCCGTGAAAAGTGCTATTCAGATGTCACTTGCTTTGCTAAACAGTGATTGCCATATGTCAGGTCCTTGAACAGAAATTAGTTCAGGGGTGCCTGGGTGGTGCACTTGGTTAAGCTTCGGACTCTTGATTTTGGCTCAGGTCTTGATCTCTGGGTCATGAGATCCAGCCCTTCGTGGGCTCCGTGCCCCGTGCAGAATCTGCTTGAGAGTCAGTCTCTCCCTCTGCCCCTTCCCTGTGCTCACACGTGCTTTCTCTCTCTCTCAAATAAATAATCTTAAAAAAAAAAAAATTATTGCAGGCTAGACTTCTTATCAAGACTGCAAAACAGGCATTATTGTCTCCATTTGACAGATTATTTACCAAATAATTACCAAATACCAAATTATTATAACTTGGGATAGAGAGAGTTTACAGAACTTACTGAAGGACCTATGTTAGTAAGTGATGGTTCCTCATTTAAGCTCCGGTTTATTCTTTGCTATGCTGCCATGCTATTAATAAGGGATCAGTAGTAGAGATTTGAGCTTTAATAACAGTTTGCATTATGCTTATAGAAATAGAATGTTACACTAGGAATTAGGAGATCCAGACAGTCACTATATTTTTGTATTACTTTTGGGTAAGTTATTTAAGTGTATTCTGTTAAATATCTCTAAATCACTTGGCTGTGTTTCTGTTTAAGATTGATATGTAAAATGTCTTACTGTGATTTTAATCTGTATCAGAATAAATTTCCTTTGAAGTGATTAAAATATATCATACAAAACCCATTTTAATATTTTCTTTTTATTTTAGTCATTCTTACACTGGTCAAGATTATAGCACACAGAAAAATGCTGGGAAGATTTCTTTGGATCAGATTGATTCGGTAAGCATCACATTCTTGTAATAAAACTTAGACCTTTGTCAATGAGGAAGCACAGATTTTCTTCAGAGATTATTTTGGGGTGAGAAGATGGGAGATATTGTCATTTCATTGCTTGCCAATCATTTTTAAAGGAGATCCTCTGTTATACATGTGATTTTTTTTTTTTTTTTTTTAGTTACAGAAAAACCAAACTTAGTTAGAAAATTATTTGTATTGTGATAGAATTTTTTTTTTTTTAAGAGGGGGAAGCAGGGTCAGGGCAGAGGGAGAGGAAGAGAGAGAATCTGAAGCAGGCTCTCCAAGCCCAGTGAAGAGCTGATGGGGGGCTTGATCTTACGACCCTGAGGCCATGACTTGAGCTGAAACCAAGAATTGGACGCTTAACTGACCAAGACATGGCAGGTGTCCCTGATAAACAGATTTTAAGCATTTATTTCAAAGGGGAATTCTTTTAATTGATGATAGCTAAAAAGTGTTTGTGTGTTTATGTTTTAATATTTTATACATTGAGGGGTACCTGGCTGGCTCCTTTGGAAGAGCATGTGACTCTTGATCTCTGGGTTGTGTTTGAGCCCCACATTAAGTGTAGAAATTACTTAAATATATAAACTTTAAAATAAATTGAGTGAATGAGTGAATGCCCACCTACCTACCTACTAACCTACCTACCTACCTACCATCCTTACATACGGAGAAGAGGAGAAATGGGAAATACTAAGTATATCAGTTTGCTAGGGCTGCTATAACAAAATACTACAGACTGATGCCTTACAAAACAGAATTCTATTTTCTCACAGTTCTGGAGGCCAGTATCCTGAAATGAAGGTGTCGGCACATCCAAGGACTCTTTCCTTGGATTTTAGATGGTCACCTTCTTCGTGTGTTCTCACGTGTTTTTCGCAGCATGCTCCTGGATCCCTGGCAACTCTTCCTCTTCTTGGGACACCAGTCACATTGGACTAGGGCCCCAACCCTATGACCTCATTTAACTTTAATTACCTCTTTAAAGACCTCATCTCCAAATACAGTCACATTCTGGGATCTTGGGACTAGGACTTCCACACATGAATTTTGGGAGATTACAGTTCATTTCATAACACTGAGTATAGGCTCCTGTGCTTGTATTGCCTCTAGATTAGTGGACAGCTCATTTCATCTTCACTCTGTGGTTCTATAGTAGAAGGAAAGGGTAGCATACTTGACTAAAATTTATAGAATTTCTCTTGAATGCATTGTAGAATTTCTGCTCTGTCCCAAAAAGGGAAACCGCACCAGCCATAAATAATCTTTGTTTAGATAGTTAACAAATTATTTACAATAAATTAAAAATATACTGATATTTTAATGCTTAGACACAAGAAAAAGGTGAGTAGGGAGAGACCAGGAGTTTTTAGAGACCAGAATGAATAAGTTGTTTTCCTGTTTGGAAAAATTATAATCAAGTATTTGCAGTTAATATGTCTAGAAATAACAATAAGTTGCCCACTTTGTACAGTTGAATTGGAATTTGTTCTTAAGGATGCTGCATTCTTTACTTTTCTCAAACAGTTATTATCACTAACACTTCTTCCCTGCCATACGATTTATGTTTGTATTATATGAATGGTTAGAAGTTAATTTTATTCCTAATTCTATCAAGATGTTTTCCCATTCATAAGCAGCTATGAACTTCAGTGGATACTGTGGGAGAGCATAGAAATATAATCATTAATTCATTTGCTGAATATATATTGAGCCCATCAATTATGTACCAGCTACTGTGCTGTGGGTGCAGAGGTGAATGAAACAAAAAATTCCTCTCCCTTCATGGACCTTACTTGAGGGAGGTGTAGACAATGTAGTAAATAATAAATAAGCAATGTCATGATAAATTATCTTAAGTTGCTATGATAATCCTATCTGTAGGTTTCTGTGTGAGACCCTGTGCTAAATTGATAAAGATACATCTTTATCTGACCTCTTCCTAACTATATTGTCTCATTCATTAACATATCCCTTGATATCCTCAGTTTCTTCTTCAAATGTTTTTAGATTTTTCTACTAACTGAAATCTGACTCCCTCAATGACACTGTTCCTCCAGTGGTCCTCTCAAGTGGAGGCTGTCCCCACCCACACTCTGGCCCTCCACCATCTTAATTTGGTATGAGATAAATGTCTTCCTTGTTCTGTATTACTATTTCCAAATCATTTCTCTGCCTTCCACTGGCAAAGCGCCAGCTCCTTTTTTTTTTTTTTTTTTTTTAAAGATTGTATTTATTGGTGTGCCTGGATGGCTCAGTGAGTTAAAGCCTCTGCCTTCAGCTGAGGTCATGATCCCAGGGTCCTGGGATCGAGCCCCGCATCGGGCTCTCTGCTCAGCAGGGAGCCTTCTTCCTCCCCCCTCTCTCTCTACCTGCCTCTCTGCCTACTTGTGATCTCTGTCTGTCAAATAAATAAATAGAATCTTAAACAAAAAAATAAAAAAATAAAAAATTTATTTATTTATTTGACAGACAGAGATCACAAGCGGAGGTGGGGGGAAGCAGGCTCCTTGCTGAGCAGAGAGCCCATGCGGGGCTCAATCCCAGGACCCTGGGATCATGACCTGAGCTGAAGGCAGAGGCTGTAACCCACTGAGCCACCCAGGCACCCTGCTCCAGCTCCTTTAAAGCACTGTAATCCCATTATGCCACCTGATAGTTATCCTTGTTGCTGGTGCCCCCACCTCCTGCCCTCATCCACTGTAGCACGCTGGCATGGTCTCTTGTACTAGCACTACTCTTGTTATTGTTCCTGGCCTCTGCAATATCCATGTTAATAATTCATCCATAACCTGGTCTTATAATTCCTTTGTCTGCTCAGTATCCACAATCATTTTTCTGACCCATTGTTGCCAACCCTAGACCCTAAGTTTTAAATTTCTATTATTTCAGCTACTTCCAAAGTCTCTTTTAAGTGTCTTCCTAGCTTCTCTATATAGTCTGTTCACTATACAACAGCCAGAGTTCTCTTTGTTTTCAGATCATGTCAGTTTTCTGACATACCCTCTATTGAGTTTCCATCACATCTAGACTAAAATCCAAACTCATAACTATGGCCTATAATGTCATGTACAGTTAATATTCTAACTTCTTCTCTGTTCTGGCCCGTTCACAGGTTCCAGCCACTGGACCTTCTTGCTATCTCTTGAGCATATCATATTCATTCCTTCTCAAGGTCTTAGCTTTTGTTTCCTTTACCTGGATCTCATTTGACTAGAATCCTACTTAAAATATACATCTTAGTGCAATTCCGTCTCCTCAGAGAGGCTTCATTGGCTACCTAAATTAAAGCATTCCTCTCTTTTTTATACTTAATCACATAACTCTGTTTCCAGGGATTTGGGAATTATCTCTATTTATGTCTGTGTTCACTGTCTGTCTTTTCCCATTAGAATGTAAGATCCTTGCACTGCTGGTTTCCCAAAGCTATACACAGAGTAGTGTTCAGTTGATATTTAGTGATTGAGTGAGTAAAAAGTATTTAAGGAATTGTGCCAAAGGAAGCTGAAGTTGAACTGAGTCTTAACAAATGGTTTGGCTTTGACTAGATGGCCTGGGGAGGAGAAGGGGTAGTATCCCAGGCAGGGTCAATGGAGTGACAAAAGTGAGAAGGTACAAAACATGACTGTGTGATCATGGAATAATCTAGCTGACTGGAGTAAAGGCTTTATATTGGCATAGTAGCATACTGGCCTTTTTAACCCCTCACAGTGCTTCCATGGCACTTGATTTATGCCTTTGTTAGAGCTCCCATTATAATTGATTTATGAGAGTTAACTTGTATAGTAGTGACTGTTTCCTTTTATTTCACTTAAGTGAAGTAAAGGGGAAAATTACATGCTACTCTTCTTATTTCCCAAACCACCCAATACCTGTTTGTTCTGTTACATATAATTGAAAAGTAGTTAGTTACAGACATTGACAGAACCTTGCCTGTTCCTACTAAGGATGTTAAATTTCAGTGGTGTTTTTGGATTGGAACAAAGTTTAAGAAAAATAATTCGGTAATAGTATGAAGGAACAAGAAGGAAGGCATGAAAACAGTAGTCCTGGCAAGGCAGGATAGAGGCCTGACTGGACTAGGTTGGGGATAGAAGAATTTCAAAGTTGTTAATATGAGAGGTTGAAAAAACTGAATGTCCTCTGCAGGGAGCAGCAAAGAGAAACAAAGTGAGACCTGCTCCCACTTTGGCAAAGTTGAACTTGCCAAGGATTACATGAGGGGGTGAGAATTTAAGTCTTGGAAGAAGGATATTGAGAAAGTAAAGAGAATGCAGCTGAAACCATAAATGGAAAAGTTGTTCTTTTTTACTAATGATTTCTTTAATACATTTTTTTGAACTTACCTTTTGAGAATGATTTCTCTTACTTTTGTGTTCTACTTTGTATTTAGATTATTCTAAAATTTCATCTGTGATTCAGCAATTGTGTTTTTGCACATTTATCCCAGGGAAATGAAATTTCATATTCATATAAAAACCTATACATTCATTAATTTGGAATAGCCCTGAGCTCAAAGCAACCTAGCTCCTTTAACAAGTGAATAGCTAAGCAATTTGTGGTACATCCCTACCATGGAATATTATCCAGCAATAAAAAAAGGAATGGATGCTTGATACTTGCAACAATTTAGATGAATTTTGTGGGAATTATGCTGAGTAAAAAAGCCAAAATATTATATACTATATAATACACTCTTGAAATGACAAAATTAGAGAGATGAAGAACAGATTAGTGGTTACCCAGTGTTAGAGAGTAGTAGGGGCTAAGATCTCTAAGACTAGTGGATTATATCAATGTCAGTTTCTTGGTTGTGATAATAGTTTTGCTAGATATTACCTCTGGGGGAAACTGGGTGCCTGTTACTTCTTTGTATTATTTTCTTACAACTGCATGTGAATCTAGTTATCTCAAGAAGTTTAATTAAAAGTTAAAAATAAATAAGTGAAATACATTTTAATATACATTTTATTCAACCCAGTATATCCCACTTATTGTCATCTCAGCATGTAATCAGTATAAAAATATTAAGAGAACAGTTAGTCTGTAATTACAGTAAATAATACTTCCTTATCGTTTTTGTTTTTACTCTAATAAGAATGAATTTATAATTTGCAAATTAGATTGGATTTGTAACAGATATTGTGAGAGACCTGGTAAATCTTCCACCTAACAAAAAACTTTTTTGTCTTGTAGCTTTCTACCAGATCCTTCCCACCTTGCATGCGTCAGTTACATAAAGCCTTGCGGGAAAATCACCATCTTCGTCATGGAGGCCGGATGCAGTATGGCCTCTTCCTGAAGGGCATTGGTTTAACACTGGAACAGGCATTGCAGTTCTGGAAGCAAGAATTTATCCGAGGAAAGATGGACCCAGACAAGGTAGTTTTGAAAAATCAGAGTGGTAACTGAAATTTTGATTTGGTTTGAAAACTAAAGGTCTCTTGTCTATTTTTAAAATAACTCTGAGATGTAGTTTAAAATTCTGAAAGATAAATGTGTCTACAATTTCATTCAGGTAAAAAGAAACTCCTGTATTAATCTAATAGATGCTAAACAAAAGATTGAGAAAGTTTAATTCGAAGAGTTAAGAATGAAACAGCAATGTAAGATGTCTAATAATGCTTTAAGAAGGGTGTGATTCATTGTAGGTATACAGCCAGGTCATTATCACACTGAAACTGGGTTCTGAGTTTTAAGATAGTATGTGTGGATATAACATGCTTACATAGTGTTATTTTCAGGCTGAGGAGATATTGAGAACAAATAAAACAATTTTAGCTGTTTTGTATTGTGTTATACAGATTCTGTCATTGAGCATTTTTAGATAGACATCACTAGGAACTTGAGAGCTGTTTTTCCATCTATGCATAGTATTCAGGTTTCCATTCCTATTCCTTATTTCTCTGTAGTGGTACTAGCTATTAACATTTTATTTTGGAAATTTTTTTTTGTACCTTCTGTGCCATGAGTCAAGTTTTTAAATGCTTATTTCTTGGTTTGCTTCTTCCTAGAAAAGATAAATTATAGAACAAAGAGTATTTACCAACTAAATTTTATAATGATACTTAATTATTTCTTCTATTAGTTTGCTAGAGCTGCTATAACAAAATACCACAGACCGAGTGCCTTAAATAACAGGAACTTATTTTTTCACAGTTTTGAAAACTGGAAGTCTCAGATCAAGGTGTTGGCAGATTTGGTTTCTCCTTAAGCCTTTTTCCTTGGCTTCCAGCTAGCTAGCTCTCTTCTTGGTCTGTCCTCTTATGGCCCTTTCTCTATGTGTTCAGTTCTCTGATATTTCTCCCTTTTTTTATAAGGACACCAGTCATATTGGGTTAGAGTCCCACCCTTACAACCTTATGTAGCCTTCCTTAATTACCTCATTTTAATTTTTTTTTAAAGTTCTTATTTAACTTTAAGTTGACATACAGTGTAATACTCGTCTCAGGTGTACGATATAGTGAGTCAACACTTCATACATCACCTGGTGCTCATCACAAGTGTACCTCCATAATCCGCATCACCTGTGTCACCCATCCCCCCCCCCCCCAACCATTTGTTCTCTGCAGTTAAAAGTCTGCTTTTTGGTTTGCCTCTCTCTCTTAATTACCTTTTCCAGTGCTCTGTCTCCAAATATAGTCACATGAGTTGTTAGGGCTTCAACACATGACTCTAAGGAGGATACAGTTCAGTTTATAACACATTCTAGCTTTATATTTTTTAACAAGTTCAGATTCTTTTAATATATTACAAAAAACTCAATTTTTACGGGTTTGTGTGTGTGTGTGTGTTTTTTTTAATTTAATTTTATTTTTTGACAGAGAGAGTGAGAGAGGGAACACAGACAGGGAGAGTGGGAGTGGGAGAGGAAGAGGGAGAGGCAGGCTCTCTACCGAGCAGGGAGCCTGACGTGGGGCTCCCTCGATCTCCCAGGACCATGGGATCAGACCTAAGCTGAAGGCAGACACTTAATGACTGAGCCACCCAGGCATCCCTTAGTTTTTTTAATTGTCAATTGATAATTATCCACAGACTCTTAAATTTATCATTTAATAGTTTTCTTTAAACACAATTCTGAATAATATTCCTTAGACCTCTATTATATAGTTATTTTATTTTTAAGGTAATATTTTGATTATGGAAAATGTGAAAAATACAGAAAAATTTACTTGCCAATTCCCCATTCAGAACTAATTATTTGTCACTAGTTAGCCTTTCTCTCTAGTGTAGATAGCTAGCCAAATCAATGTGGTCCCCCCCCCCCCATTTTAAAAGTCAGCATTTTATTATGTTAATTTTTCCAGGTTTACAGTAACTTTTGAAAATACTTGGATTAGTTGCATATTCTTTGAAAGTATTACAATTTGTTTAATCATTCCCCTATTACTGAGCATTTCATTGCGTCTGTCTGACTCTGTCATAAATGTTATTGCAACCAATATCCTGAGCACATAAATCTTTGATTATAGTTCTGATTATGTCCTCTGTATATATATTCACCAGGGAGTGAATTTACCTGGGAAAACCTATACATAGCTTTAAAGTTTTGATGTATGTTATATTAAAGGACTGTTTGAAAAGGTTTTAAAATTAGACTCTTATCAAGCTTTATGACGGTCTTTCTCTCTCACTGGTATCATTATATACTATTATTTTAAAATAATTTTTGATCTTTTTATTAGGAATTTAGTGTACTAAGTAGGCAGATGTATTAGGGTTCTCCAGAGAGACAGAATCAAGAGAGAAAGAGAGAGTGAGAGAGGGCAGGAAGAAAAGATATTTTATTTATTATATCCACTGCCTCATGTGATTTGGGAAGCTGACATGTCCCCAGATCTATGGTCAGCCTCCTGCAGACAACAGAGAGCTGATAGTCTAGTTGCAGTTGGAAGACTGGCCCTTGAGACCTAGGCAGAACCAATGTTTTAGTTTGAGTCTGAAAGCAGGAAAAACCCATGTCCCAGCTCAGGAACAGTCAGGCGGGAGGAAATTCTATCTTATTCAAAGGAGGGTATGTCAACCTTTTTGTTTTATTCAGTTCTTCAAAGGATTGGATGAGAACCACTGACTTTGGGGAGGGCAGTCTGCTTTACTCTGTGTACCATTTGCTAATCTAATCTGGAAGCACCCTGACAGACACACCCAGGATAATGTTTGACCAAATGTCTGGGCACCCTGTGGCCCCATCAAATTGATACCTAAAAGTAACTGTCACAGTAGTTAAATATTTATGAGCTGTGGAGAAAGTTAGGCCATGGTTTTAGAGTGGAAAGAGAGAAAAGTTAACGTAGCATTTTAGCTTGGTCTGTGTGGTGAATTAATAGGGGAAGAGGAAAGTGAGAGAAGGGGAAGCTTACTTTAAGTGCTAGGTGCCTGTTCACTGAGCACCTTTTTTAATGTGTATCTGGAATGGCCCGTGTATCAGTGTCCTGAGTATTTAATTGTTTTCAAACCTGTGTGTTTGAAAAAAAAATTTAAATGGGCTTTTTTATTTTGTAATGTTACAGTAGTTTCCTCAAAAATTATTGTAAAAGAAAACCAATAATTTTACCTTTCTGGATTATATATTGTAGTCTGTATTTTCATTAGCTTATTATTGATTATAGCAAATATATTATTTTGACTGAAGAGTTTAAGTTACACTTATAATTAACTGTGTCTGTCTAGTTAGACTCTGTTAGAGTCTGTATTTGTAATTTTTAATAAGATTTTATTAATTTGAAAGAATGAGTGCATGCGAGAGAGAGACAGCATGCACAAGATGGGGGAGTGGGAAAGGGAGAAGCAGACTCCCCACTGAGCAAGGAGCCTGATGCGGGGCTCGATCCCTGGACACTGAGATCATGCCCTGCACCAAAGTTGCGCTTAACTGATGGAGCCACCAGGTGCCCCTAGAATCTGTATTTGTAAATAAATGTTGATGTTCTTCTCAATTATATCTTTTCTTACATATTTTTGCAGTGAAATGTCATTTAGTATCCCTTAGTTTATTAAAATGTTCTCTTCAGCTTAATTACTGTTCCCATTTATTGACACATATAATTATTTAAAATTTTAGGGGTGCCTGGGTGGCTCAGTGGGTTAAGCCTGTTCCTTCAGCTCAGGTCATGATCTCCAGGTCCTGGGATCCAGCCCAGATCGAGCTCTCTGCTCAGCAGGGAGCCTGCTTCCCCCCACCCCATCTGCTTGCCTCTCTGCCTGCTTGTGATCGTTCTCTATGTCAAATAAATAAATAAAATCTTTTAAAAATTTTTAAATACTCCTTTTAAGAATTATAGAAAATTGATGACTTACAATACTGTTTACAGGGAATGATTTTGAACACAGTGTGTTAGGCATTTTTTGTAGTGCTCCAATGAAAGGACTTCAGTGTTAAACCTAGGAATGATTTGGAACAATCACGTCTGTTGAATAGCTTATTTCCTGACAATGCAAGAAATGTGTTGTGGGGATGTAGGCCATTTCAGTTGAAATTCTTCTGTGCTATTGCTTTCCAAATGACCAGATGTCTGATTTCTTTCTCTTTATGCATATGTCCTTATTGTACCTTATTTGGGATACATTGCTTCGGGCATCTGAGCAAAAATTATGGGTCCTTAGCCATTACTTTTGAAGCAGCAGAGAAACTAGTTGTGTCTCCAGCAGGTTGGAACTGCAACATTGTTGCCACTGCCAGCTTCCCTAATTGCACTGCCTAAGCCTATGTATTTCTTCTTCCTAACTCCTTTCTAAACATTAAGTTGTTCTGTTCTTAGTCAGTTGACTGCCTAATTAGTGTCTGTTTCTTTCTCTCATCTTCCCTTGCTTGTGCTTGTTGCAGATACTCATTTAGTTGTTGTTGTTCAATACTATGAATACTTTTCTATCTAAGTTATGCTTCATGTTGGAGGAGAATTTGAGAGTAAAATGACTTAAATCTGATGTAGTAGTTTTTGTAACTGTCATCAAGAGTATAAGTATTAAAGTAGCATGTCCCTAGATATCTTTTATTCAGGTTTAGCAATTTTGTATTATAGTCTACAATTCTTATTTTCTCTTATAAACATTTTTGAATAGTAGTGATGTGATTGTGGAAGCAACTTAAGGTTCTGATGCTCACTGTTAGTTATTTTTTATTAGGAATTCAGTGTCTTAAGTCAGTGCCTCTATGCATAAAAAAGGTAGCCATCTGACTGTAAAATGTTTATTCAGAGGTATTAGTTTGGATTGGTTATTTCCCTGTTCTTTTAAAACTTTTTTCAGACTAACACAGTCTCTAGTAACAACAACAACAACAACAATGCAGATGCCGCCTTATATAGCTGCCAGTTCCTTGGTCCTACCAGATTATACGCTTACAGTTTGGGGCCCTTAGCACTACTTCATATTTACTGTTTATTTGTTCGTTTATTATCTATATCCTACGGTTAGAACAAAGACTGTATAAAAGCAGGTATCTTGTCTGTCTTGTTCACTGTTGCAGGTCCAATCACCTTGAACAGTGCCTGACTTACAGTAGGCACTCAGTAAATGTTTACTGAATGAACTGAAGAATAAGTCTCCATACAAATAAATACAAAGAAAACTAGAAAATTTCATCTGTTTTCCCCAGATTCCTTCACATAACTCAGAGCACAGTGCTGTATGATTGATTATTCATGTGCTATTATTCTACTTGTAGTGGACTTGAAGCTGAATTAAACCAAGAATTTTAGTGGAACCTGAAATTTATAGTAGAAATTTAAAATAACATATTTATTTTATGAATCAGAAGAGATTTGTCATCATGGGCTTGCCTAAGTGGGCCATGGTATAAAAACGGTTAAAAACTCTTAAAGGTTATCATAGCAAAAGATAGGGCTTCTAGTTTATTGTCTTATACTTAGTTGTTTTTTTTTTTTTTTTAAGATTTTATTTATTTATTTGTCAGAGAGAGGGAGAGAGAGTGAGCACAGGCAGACAGAATGGCAGGCAGAGGGAGAAGCAGGCTCCCTGCTGAGCAAGGAGCCCGATGTGGGACTCGATCCCAGGATCCCGGGATCACGACCTGAGCCGAAGGTAGCCGCTCAACCAACTGAGCCACCCAGGCGTCCCTCTTATACTTAGTTTTTATTCAGTAATTTCAGTTTCCATTTTTTTCCCTGCTGTCTTAGGAATAGAATACCAATATTGATCTATCTTCATTGAACTTTGTACATACCATCTTTAGAACTGTTATCAAATTGTAATATCTTTGTTTGCATGTGTGTCTTATGACTAGATTTTGAGCTACTTAAGGCAGAGACTATGACTTTTCCACTTTGGGTCTCAGGGGCTTAGCAGAAGACCTGGTAGCTGTTAGATGTTTGGTGAATACATGGTAAATTCTGCCACAGTTTTGAAAAGTGGCTTTCAGTATAAATCTTTTTCGTTTCTTTTTAGATAGAGGTGTATTTCTAATAAGTTATGAAACAATAACAGTTATCTTAGTAGCTAACCAAATTTGTTGTCTTACATGTATTTTTCTAAATCAAAATTATAGATTGAAGGAATAATATAACTGCAAAGGAAGTGGTAACCAGTTATCATCACTGTTATTTAATGTCCAGAAATATAGTTTCAGTTAGATATTTAAATAATAGTAGTCAAACTCTGATTCTCATTAAAAGTACAAAGAAATGTGCATGTGTGGTTATACATACATACATACTTATTCCATTTACTTTGCATTCATTGATTATTCAACAGATTTTTATTGAGTCACCATGGCAGGTGTTGTTCTGGAGATACTGCAATAAAAGTCATAGCCCTTATTTCTGAAGATTTTACAGACTCCTGGAAAAAACATAAATGCAAATATTCAGATTCAGTATGATAATCAGTATGGTAGAGAAATGGTCATAGGATTCTGTAGTAGAACAGAGCAGAGGGGCTGACAAAGAATAGTTCCTGAATGTGTCACTGAGTGGGGATGTCATATTTGGCAGGTAAAGTAAGAGAGAAAGAAGGAAGTTCCATGTTGGGGGGACTGAGTTTCAAGGGACCCTTAGATAAAAGAGTGTGGCCTCTCCTATAGGTGGGGGAACCTGAACTGTGAAAGTGTAATTGTGGCTAGAGATGACTCTGTAGCTACAGGCTTTTATTTTAATGTAGTTACTAAAGTTAGTTGGATTAGTAGGCCAGTAGAAGTGGTCTTGCTAGATAGGTAACTGCTAATTGGGATCAGGTCATCTGTGTAAGGTCAACTGATGATTTTAGTTTAGTTAGATGTACATAACTTCATAACTTTGAATATTTACTAAAATTGTATAGTAAATATGAGATGTTCTGAAGATTTACTGAGAAATATAAAATAGTACAAAGTTTCCACTTGCATTTCCACTTGGTTCAAATGAATTTGGCTTCTTTAAATATGGATATCTGATTATATGGGCCAGTGTTAATTTTTTAAATATGCTTTTGCTTTAGGATTTTCGTCTGCTTTGGTAACAGGGTGAGTTGAGTGGTAGAAGTAACTAGAAAACAATTATAAAACATAGTGGTGAAAAGGGAAGTATTGCTGGAAGGAAGTTATTAGAGTGGATCGTGTTAGAGAAGGTTTCTTGAACATCATTCTTGGATTAGGATTTTTTTTTTAAAGATTTTTTAAATTTATTTATTTGACAGACAGAGAATACAAGTAGACAGAGGCAGGCAGATAGAGAGGAAGGGAAGCAGGCCCCCTGCTGAGCAGAGAGCCCTATGTGGGACTCGATCCCAGGACCCTGAGATCATGACCCGAGCCGAAGGCAGCGGCTTAACCCACTGAGCCACCCAGGCGCCCTTGGATTAGGATTTGAAGGAAGTGAATGACATGGATGAATATAGAGGTAGGGAAGGAAAAGAATGTACAATGAACAAGAAATGAAAGAAAGGTAGGCAAACTATTGTTCATGCTCCTCTTATTTGTTTTTCATTATTTGATAATTATTCCATTATTTACTGTTTGTTCACTGAGGACTTTTTAAGTTTTGTTTTAGGGGGAGTTTTTTGGTCAGCTAATTTGGGAGTTACTGAGATTTTGGTTGTTACCGTTTTTAAATTGCTGCTTTCAGGCTTCTTTTTGAAGACTTTTTATCAGTATATTTGAGTACCATTTTTATTTAGGTGCCTATTGAACTAGTGGATAAAAGATTTTTGTATTAAAACATCAACCATTCCCAAGAGAATATTTTGTGGTTATGAATGATCGTGTGAACTAATTGCTTTAGGGTATACCTGACTCCCAAAATGCTCATTTGATAAGGTAGGGTTTTTATTCTTGCATTTAATTGTATTGAGTATGAATATTTATGATATATTTAAAATTTTAAAATAAAGACTTTTTATGAATATAGTTAATACATGATGTTAATTTAGTTTCAGGTATACAGCATAGAGGTTTAACAACCCTATACTTAGGCTGGGCTCACTGCAAAGGGCCATCTGTTACCATGCAACACTATTATAATATCACTGACTATATTCCTTATGCTGTACTTTTATTCCCATGAATTATTCATTCCTTAACTGGAAACCTGTGTCTCCCACTCCCATTCACCCATTTTACCCATTCACTGACTGCCCTGTCTTCTGGCAAGCACCAATTTGTTTTCCATATTTATAGGTCTGAGTCCGCTTTTTTATTTCTTTCATTTGTTTTGTTTTTAAATTCCTCATAAAAGTCTAGTCATGCAGAATTTGTCTTCTGTTTGTCAGATTTATTTCACTTAGCATAATAACCTCCAGTCTATCTATGCTGTTGCAGATGGCAAGATCTCATCCTTTATTGTGACTGAGTAATATTCCATTTTATAAGTATACCCCACTTCTTCTTCTTCTTTTAAAATAAGGTAAAAGTTTATTTATCCCTTAGAAAATAGAGTCTGTGGGTGAGCAGTTCAGAACTGTTATGGCGCAACTGTGATTATCAATGTTTAAGGCTTCTCTTTTTATCTTGCTGCTTTTCTGTCTTCAACATATGGTCTCTTTTTTTCTTTTTTTTTTTTACTATGTTCAGTTAGCCACTGTATAGTACATAGTTTTTGATGTAGTGTTCATTGATTCATTAGTTAAGTATAACACCCAGTGCTCATCACAGCACATGCCCTCCTTAATACCCTTTACCCCGTTATCCCGTACCCCCACTCTCCTTCCCTCTAAAGCCCTCACGTTGTTTCCCGGGGTCCATAGTCTCTCATGGTTCATCTCCTTCTCTGATTTCTCCCCCTCTGGGTTTCCCCCCTTCCCCTTTGGTCCTCCGTGCTATTTCTTATGTTACACATGTTAGTGAAACCATATGATAATTGTCTTTCTCTGCTTGATTTACTTTACTTAATATAATCCCCTCCAGTTCCATCCGTGTCAGTGCAAATGGTGGGCATTTATCATTTCTGATGGCTGAATAATATTCCATTGTATATATGAACCACATCTTCTTTATCCCATTCATCCGTTGAAGGGTATCTTGTCTCCTTCCACAGTTTGGCTATTGTAGACATTGCTGCTATGAACATTAGGGTGTGTGTGCCCCTTCTTTTTACTACATCTGTATCTTTGGGGTTAATACCTAATAGTGCAATTGCTAGGTTGTAGGGTAGCTCTATTCTTGACATCTTGAGGAACCTCCATACTGTTTTCCAGAGTGGCTGCACCAGCTTGCATTCCCACCAACAGCGTAGGAGGGTTCCCCTTTCTCCGCATCCTCGCCAATATACACCACTTCTTTATCTATTCATTTATCATGGACACTTGGGCTGCTACCATATCTTGGCTATTTTATCTTATCTTGAGAAAGAGTGAGCAGGGAGGGTGGTTAGAGGGAGATGGAGAGAGAAAGATTCCCAAGCAGACTCCCAGCCAAGTGTGGAGCCCAGTGTGAGGCTCAGTCCCACAACCCCAAGATCATGACCTGAGCTGAAATCAAGAGTCACCCCAATCTTGGCTGTTTTAAATAAAAACTTCAATCAACATAGGGATGCACACATTTTTTTTTTTAATTAGTGTTTGCATCTTCTTTGGCTAGATACCCAGTAGTGGAATAACTGGATCATATGCTAATTCTATTTTTAACTTCTGCACCAATTAACATTTCCAATGTGGGGCTCGATACCAGGACCCTGGGATCATGACCTGAGCCAAAGGCAGAGGCTTAACCTACTTAGCCACCCAGGTACCCTACAGTCTTTCTTTTCAAGCCTATTTTGTCTGATGGAAGTAATGCTACCCTGACTTTTTCTTTCCTCTTTCATTTTCATGGACATCTTGTTTGAAACTCTCTGTGATTCCTGAACTTGAGTGTCTATTTTTCCCTTAACTTAATGATGTTTTCAGCCATTATTTTTTAATATGTTTTCTGCCTCTTTCTATTTCTTCCATCTTAGACCCCTGCTATGTGAAGGATTGCTTGATTTTGTCCAAGATATCCCTTAACCTATCCTCATTTTTTAAAATTCTTTTTTCTCTTTGCCCTTCAGTCTAGGTGCTTTTTTGATTTTTTTAAAGATTTTATTTATTTATTTGATAGACAGAGATTACAAGTAGTCAGAGAGGCAGGCAGGGAGAGAGGAGGAAGCAGGCTCCCCCGATGAGCAGAGAGCCTGATGCGGGGCTAGAGCCTGATGCGGGGCTTGATCCCAAGACCCCAACACCAGACCTGAGCTGAAGGCAGGTCTGAGCTACCCAGATGCCCCAGTCTAGGTGCTTTCTAATTGCCTTATCTTCCAAGTCACTGATCTTTCCTTCATCCAGGAATTTACCTTGCCTCACTCTAGTGTTTATTTTGGTTATTGTATTCTTCAGCCTGATTGGTTCTTTTCTTAGATATTCTCTTTGTTGAAGGTCTCACAGAATCCTTCCACACTCCTCTACATCCTAGTGAGCATCTTTATGATCATTACTTTAAGCTATTTATCAGGCATATTCTGTTTCGTTTCGTTTCTTTTCTTTCTTTCTTTCTTTCTTTCTTTCTCAGGCATTTTCTGTTTCTTTTTTTTTTTTTTTTTTTTTGAGGTTTTGTTTTGTGCTGTTGGCGTAGCAGATTCCTCTGCCTCCCCATTTTGCTTTACCTTCTGTGCTTGTTTCTATGATTTAGATGGAACAGTTACTTCTAAACTTGAAGAAATGATTTTGTGTGTGGTTGTTCTCTGTGTAGCCCATCTGTATGCCTCATGATTTTGGCTGGCTGGCTGGAGCTGTGGCTGGTATGGGCTAGGGGTCACAGGGCCACGCTGGTGAGAGCGCTAGAGCTGAAGTAGGTCTAGGCTGGGGTGGTCCTAAGGCTCTCTCTGCAGAGGATGCCCTGGCAGGACCAGCTGAAGTTGAAGGCTAAGGGGGTTTCCTGGGACTCTTTGTGTAGGGGGCACCCTGGCAGGACTATTGTAGCTGAAGGGGATACAAGATGGGGATCCTGGGGCTCTCTGTGTAGAAGGTGCCCTGGTAGGACAGCTAAAGCTAAAGTAGGTGTGGGCCAGTGTGGTCCTTCCTTGAGCTCTCCATGCAGAGGGTGCCCTGGCAGGATAGCTGAAGGTGAAGTGGGTGTAAGTCCAGGTGTCCCAGCGTGCTCAGCGCAGGGATCACCCTGGCAGGGTGAGCTGAGGCTGGTATGGGTTGAGTTTTTTTGTTTTTGTTTTTCTTTTTAAAGCAATCTCTCCATCTGTGATGGGGCTCAAACTCTCAACCCTGAGATCAAGAGTCACATGCTCTATTTGCTCCAAGCCAGGTACCCCCGGGTTGGAAGTTCTGGGCATTCTGCACAGGTTGCGCCTTGTCAGGGTAGCTAGAACTGAAGCAGGTGTTGTCTGGGAGATCCCAGAGTGCTCTACACTGGATGTACCCTTGCAGGCTGTCGGAAACTGATGTGATATGAGCCTGGTGTGTTCAAGGGTATCCCTGTGTACACTCCCTGGAACACAGTTGAATGGCTAGGGCTGGTGTGGGTGCAGGACTTACTGAGGTGGCGCATCAGTTAGGGTTCGTGGACTTTGCCCACTTTCACATTATCAAAGTGAAGGGGGGAGCATAAAACAAGGCTTTTGCCAGCCCTCTAAACCTGGACAGAGTTCTAACTGCTGTTTGGCTGAGTTCCAGGGCTGCTCTTTTTGTTTGCTAGTTGCCCTTAGAAACCATGGCTTTTCTTCTTTGCCCTTTTTTTCCTTGCCCAGGTGCCTCTGGGGCTGCTGTAGGCTAGGAACCTGGAGCTGGATGAGATAGCAAGCTGGCTATGGTGACTGGATCCTGCTCCATTGTGCCCTTTCAAGGTGGAGGGGAATTGTAAACCGTGGTGTCTCCTAGACCCAGAGACGTTCCAGCAGCAGCCCCGCCCTAGGGATGGCTCTTTTATATGCTAGTTGCTCTTTTAAACCAGGCTTCTCCAACCTGGCCCCTTTTCCCCAGGGAGATGAATCTAATCCTGGTGCCTCGATTCTATCCCTCCCCGCTGCAGCATTCATGTTGGAAATTCCCTTCATTACCGTGTATCTGTCTCTCTTGCTGTTGTTTCTTGCCATTCTCTCTCCTGTCATGCAGAAGCTGTTCAGTCAGTCCCCGGTTCTTCTACAGGAGTTAAGATTCTGTGAAGAACCGTGGGTTTGGTGTGTCCACGGAGGAAGTGAGTTAAGGTTCTTTCTGTGTCACTCTCTTGGACCTGAACTTCAAAAACGAAGCCTTTTTGGTTACCCTTGTTGTTGGGAGGGTGGTGAGGACATTTTAAAATTGCACTTAGGTTGTCAAACTGGATTCTTTGGATTTTTGAATGATTCTCCAAGAGGTATTTGAAGTTTTAAATGTCTTATTCCTTAAAAAATTTCTTAGATTCCTAAAATAAATGTACCTATGCTTTATGGAAGTAAAATAGATTTAATTAACTATAGTAGTTTTATGCAAGTTTTTCTTAGTTGTAATTTTAATTTACATGCCAGACTACCTGAGAAAAAAGAGATAAAATTAATCAAATCTCTATTTAAAGCCTGAAAAAAAATACCCCTAAAACATTTTTTCACATGGAACTTGAATATTAAATTGTATCAGCCACTAGCTTTAAGAATTAAACTGAACCAGGTAATTCTTCTAATAAATTCAAAGCAATGTGTCCTCTTAATCAGATTGCTTATAGTGTTGTTCTGAATTACTTTGATCTGGCTCTATTAGATATTATGCACAATATATATCATGTACATTTTATAGTGCTGAAATTCCTGTCCCTGATGATCACATACTTAAGGTCTACTACAATTGGGTAAAGGACATTTAGCATTGTTTAAAAAGCCAAAAATAAGCTTTTGTCCTAGAATACTGCCTCCATCATGACTTGAAACAAACTTATGTCATTAAAATTTGACCAGCATAGGATTAAATATTTGGGTGAGGGTGGTGGTGTGAGTATGAGTTGTATTTATTGCTGAGGTTTCTGTCTTTAAAACCTGTGGTTCTCCCAAGACTCATCCCAGTAGCACGAGCTTCTTCATCACCTGGGAATTTCTTAGAGATACACTCTGAATCAGACTGTGGGGTTGCATCCCACAGTTGGTGATTTAACAAAAATTCCAGGAGAAATTGATACACACTAATGATCAGGGACCAGTGTTTTAGATACTGTACTTACATAAATTGGTTATTAGCTTATCAAGATATAGACACTGAAAATCTTCAGCTCTTATTTGTTCTCCTCTGGGCAATTTGAGCTCAATATGTTGTCCTTTATCAGTAACCCACACATACATATTTGAATCCCTACTACATGGCAGGTACTAGTATATGCTAAATGAATGAATATGTACAGTAGTTTCTCATCTGTGTACTGCTTAATGAATTTCCAGTATCTCCAGTGTTGATCCCATGAACCCTTGAGGAAGCTGGGCTGGACCTGGGTTACTCAGAGCTAATTGGCTTTAGTTGTGAGTAGTTTCTTCCATTTATTATAGAGTGCTTTACAAATATCATTTTCTATGTACTTAGTGACGTGAAAAGGTCGGAAAGAACTAATAAGTATAGAGTAGAGATTTGGAGTCAGACTGAGTTCAGATTTGGTTCCATTGTAACAAACCTTTGGCAAATCATCTGATATGTGTCCTTATCTATGGAATGTGGATGGTAATTACATATATGTATGTAGATATACAGATATGTCTCTATTCTTTATTGATTATGGTGAGGATGCAGTCAAGGTTTGGTATAGATTCTTATGTATAGTAAGTGTTAACTATTCTTATTCTAGCAATTCCTGGGAAGGAGAGATTAGCTTGACATGGAGTAATCAGTAAAGGTGGAATAAAGTTAGTGCTGGCTTATTAAGAGGTTTCCATGTCACCTAGAATGGAGAGGGAGGTGAAGGGGGAAGAAGAGAATTAGGGATCAAATTCCAGCAGAGATATTTTGTTCTGGGAAATGTTCAAGGGATATCTACTAATGGAATGATTTCAGGCTGTGTTTTTGGGAGCTCTTGGGTTCAAAGAGCAAAAGGTACAGAAATTCACAGGGAGATTGACTTGTCTGATTTGTGCCCCCCCCCACCTTTAACAAGTATATTTATGTCTTCATCTACTTTCATATGTGGGAATTCTGTGTAATATTTCACTTAAATGGAGGATTTTGCTACTTAAAAATGTTTTAAATACTGTTCTAGTTTCTTTGTGGTATAGAATTTAGAAAAATAGTGGGGATTGGGAGAGAGAAAAAAAGAAAGGTAAGTGCCAGAATGTAGTTGCTTTAAATGAACTTTGGTTTTGGTCAAGAGAAAGACATCATTAGTGAATTTTAAATGGGGAGGGGAATTATTTTTTAAAAGATTGATTTGGAAAAAACATGCACACTTGAAATGGGGAGAGAGTAGGAATAGGATAAACAGTTGACCGGATTAGGTCTTACTGTGATAGTGATAAGAACAAAGTGGAAAAGGTGGATTTAAGAGCAGTAATTTTTGAGCAGTAATTTATAGAGTAGAATGAGGAAAGAATGAAATTAAACTCAAGTGATCAGCCTAAGTAATTAGAAAGGTTAGAAGTTCCATTAACATAGGTGATAGGCAGGTAGCTGAATTGTCTGGGATTAGGGTGGAGAAATTGATCAGGAGTTCGATTTTAGGTGTAAATTTGAAATGATGTCCAAGTAGAAAGTCTTTTTGGTTGGTTGGTTGGCTTGTTTGTTCCTGACTTCATTCTGTGATTATTTATTGAGTACTTATATTGTGAAAGGTACTATTCTGTGAGAAGAAACATGGACATATGGGTTTGAGAGTAACTGAAATAAAATGAAAGAAAAATCCTTTGAAGGTAAAAAAGCTGCTGAATGGAGAGTGTAGAGAGAAATTTAGAGAGCAGAGGAATCAGCTGTGAGGGATGCACTGTTTGAAATGGAAATAAAAGAACCACAAGTAAAAGCAGAATTTATCAGAAATATTAGAGTAAAAGGGAGAAAACAGTCTGGAGTTCCAGGCAATGAAAAAGAGGAGAATTTCACAAGTAAGGCATACTTGCTACTTTCAGCATGGATATTGTTTTTAGGAAGTCATTCTAGGAAAAGAACAGAAGACAAATTTCCTAGTCTTACTGACCATATGTAGAATGGAGGTGATGGAAATAGAGTATTTATTCTGGAAGTCTTGAGAAGTCAGGAAGAAAAGAAATAGAACATTAGCTGTAGAGGACAACTAGGCCAAGCAAAGATTGTTTTCATGCTCACTTGGGCAGAATCATTTCCAAACTCTTAGAAATGGAGATGTGCTGGGAGTAGTTGAGGAAACAAGGCTCAAGGAAAAGGAAAGGTAATTTGTAAACATACATTTGTAGTGTAAATCTCTCTTCCCATATGATGCTCCCTGAGAGTAGGACCATTTCTGCCTTTTTTACCACCAGACACTCAGCACTTAGCATAGCACCTGTAAGGTCATAGATGTTCAATAAAATATGTTGCATGAATGAATGAATCACATAAGAATTTAGTGAGGATCCCTATTTGTCTGAGACCTGAAGAATATATGAGAGATTTTAAGTTGGTAAAGATGTGTTTGAAGGAAGTAAGAAGAGCTGGGGAAGCTCATGCTGCCTGCCCAGCTTTTCAGTAAAGTAGGCAGGCAAATTATTTACCAGAAGGATCTGGTCCAGTTAAGGCTTACGGGAAGTTGAAAATATTGTAGGATAACACTTTCTGGAAAGATGTTAAGGAGTTCACCTAAAATAAATAAAACGATTGCTAAGCTAAGAAATGATTACAATTTGATCATTTACTGAGAGCCTAGCATATGCCAAGCACTGTAATTGATACTTTACATGCACTGTCTCATGGAATCCTTAAAATAGTCCTAGGGAATAGGTATCATTTATGTCTCATTTATTAATGAGAATATTATACTAGGCCATAAATTTGTAATTGGCTAAGTCAGCACTTTGTATTGCTTTCTTTAGGAATGTCTTTTGGCCTTAGAGCAGAAGCAGAGAGGGCAGAAGGTAAAATTTGTTTATTCAGGAACTGGCAAAATAGGCATGCTGTTATTAAATCCTTCCTATGTTCCTTATTTCATTTAATCTCATGACAACACTGCAAGGTAAATATTAACTTTGCTTTTATGGAGAGTTTAATGAGTTTTCCCCAGGTGGCAGAAGTGGTACATGATCAGACCCCAGTTAGAAACCAGGTCTGTTTTATTCTAAACCCTGTGCTTTCCTCAGTACTCTCAAGAACAGATAATGTTGTTGAGGTTGACATTGGTGTGCCAACCCTACAAAGACTTGAGAGGACACAATTAAGAACAGAGGTTTTCAGTTTTGTTTAATCACCTGGTATTCAATCATATCATCAATTAAAATGGGGACAGTAGTAATGCCTGCTAAAGTGTTGCAAAGAATTAAGTAGATAAGTCAAATACTGTGTAATCTGTAAAGTGTTAAATTTTAGTTAATAATAATTTTAAAAGTTATTCTATGATCATTCACATGTTTTCTTGGTGTGTTTATAAGCCTTTAACTTGTAGATTAAAACCTTAATAATAGTTTACTCATTGGTTATGTTAATTACAATAATTATTTTTGCTTTTTCTTTCCTCTTTCTTTCTTTCTTTCTTTTTTTTTTAAAGATTTTATTTATTTTTTGACAGACAGAGATCACAAGTAGGCAGAGTGGCAGGCTGAGGGTGGAGGGGGAATCAGGCTCCTCACCTAGCAGAGAGCCCGATACGGGGCTTGATCCCAGGACCTCGGGGTCATGACGGGAGCCGAAGGCAGAGGCTTTAACCCACTGAGCCACCCAAGCGCCTCTTGGTTTTTCTTTCAAAGCAAACTTAGTTTTGCTTGAATATTTGCATCAGTGATATCCTAGGAAAGTAATTTGAATGAGATTAAAAAATTGTTTCTTGTGAAAGTAGTATAATCTCTCTGTTGTTCTTGGTACCAGTTTTAAAGATACCTTTAGCAGTTACCAAGTCATCTGGAGTATATTTTTTAAAGTCTTATTGTGCAAAATATCTGTTATAGTCTCTCTTCTAAACATTTTAATGTATGATAAAGATGTATGCATATTAAGGGATTATCTCTTATCTCCATGCCTTCCATTGCATTTGGAATACAAATTTTAGATAACACAATATAAGAATTAATATTTAAACATTGAACTGAGCAGGTTGGACTTGATTTCATGAATTGTCAAGAGGCTAGCTAGTCAAATTTTCAATTAAATTATGTAGTGTGTTAAGTCTATCATTAGAATAAAACAGATGTTATTATTCCTCCCTCCCAACACTATTCTGGAAAAAATTAACTTCAGTAAGTCTAATTGCTTTTGGTGTTCTACTCCAAATGCTTTTCAATTCTTAAATTATGAAAATGAGATAAAGAGTAGGAGACTTTAATCATTTATTTTTAACTGTTGTCTTATCAGTGATGCCTATGGATTAGGTTGTATTAAAGTGACATTTTAAAAAATTTTGTTGTTCATGTATGCATTGCTTTTAGGAGAGAATGACAATAAGAAAGTACCAGTTTAACCTTTCACAGAGTATGTCTTAATTACCATGTCTTGGTGGTAAATTGTCTCCAAATAAATTGGGTATGAACAAGTTTGAAAATGGGTCACACTTCTGATACTGAATGATTTATTTTTTCCCCTTTGCAAGATTTATTAAAGTTAGGAACTCTCAAGGGCGTGGTGTATGGAGAAAGCATATTCTTGGCTTTCTTAACCCTGTATGTCTCTATCATTGATCATGTTCCTATAAACCTTCCTTGATTTTTTTCTTGTTTTACTTAAAAAAAAAAAAAATACTTGGCACCATCTTTCCAGTTAGTTTACTTCTGTATAAAGTAGGATTTCATTTCATTTTAAAAATAACCAAATAGCTATTTTGCACTTGTCAACTTGCATTTCTCTCTTTAGTAAGAGATTATAAGTTTCCATGGCTGTGGGGACTCTGAGAATGATTATGCCTTAAAGGTGTGGTTATGGTCGTATTTAGCTCAGTCAGAAATGTAGGAACCCTAATCAGGTAAGACATTGAAGAAAGTTTGCTCAAGAGGAGGTCTAGATGGTTAATGTTTTGGGCTGGCAAAAATCCCAGTGAAGAAAGGCTTTTGAGTGAGAAATTAGGTTCAGTGAAAGATGAGGCATAGATACTCAGGTTAGAAAATTTGGACTTTGGGGATAATATTAATGAGGGGCCCTAAGAAGTAGATTGCTTTTTGATATAGGGTCCTCAGAGTAAGCTTGTCATTTTCTTTTGTACTATCTCAGATATGCACAGGCTAGCCTTTTTGTAGGTGGCTATGTTAAGAGTATATTTGATTCTTCCATTTGACAAATATTTATTGAGTATCTATTATGTCCCAGACACTCTTCTAGATACTGGAGGTATAGCAATGAACAAAATAGACAAAAATGTTGACACTATCTAGGGTTTATATTCTGGTGGGAGAGATAAAATAAAAAAGTAAGTATATTATATATTTTTGGTGAGAGATGCTATGGAGACAGTTTTGCAAAGATAGGGAACGTAGTTTTGGATAGGGTAGTCAGGGAAAACTTAAACAAAAGATGACATTTTAGCCACAGCTTGAGTTTGGTTGTGCATAAGAGCTCTCAGCTTGGCGTTATTGTTATTTATCATATCTTAGTAGAATTGGCATAAGCAAATGTCAGTATTTACCATTTTGCAATGAAGAAAACTTGTGGCCAGGAAAGCCATCCAAATGTATCCAGAAAGCCAGGCACTGGATTTTAGAACCCTAGATACAGTGATTTGGATCTCTGAAAGTTGAACTGCAGTAAAGCCAGATTTAGCCCCAAAGTTAGTGGTTCAGGAGAGATCAGCAGGGACACTGGAGGACCTTTACAGGTTGAGTCTGACTCCCAGTCTGTAAGACTTGGGCAGGCTTACTAGAAGTCGTGTGAGAAGCCAGGCCTTGGTGGGCCTTTGCATATACTGAGACCTATACTGAGCTCACTCCATCTCAGGTTTCAGACCCTTTGTTTTGGAAGGTTTTAGTTGTAAATGAAGTACCAGGCTTGAGATCACTCTTGGATTGATTGGGGCTTTCTCAGGCCCTCTGATCCTAGTAGCTTAGTGGAGTGAGTAACACTCTGATTATCATACCAAGACCTAAGGATTCTGTGAATTAGTCAAGGTCCTGAAGTTTGAGACAGGGAAAGATGACTTTCCTGCTAAAATTCCAAAAGAACTTCTGCCTGTCTTTTTATCCAGCCACTGGAAAAATATCCCCAAGAGATATTGATGTCTACAATATTGTCCATGAGTCTTGAGCTAAATTAATCCTATTTAAGCTACTTTGTCCTTTAATTTTTCTCCACATCTTTGTTCCTAAATGACTTTTATTTCAGCTTTTCTCTTTTTTCCTTTACATCGGTTCAGACTCACTGTTTTAACCCTTCTTCAGCTGTCCACATAGATTCCTATATGTCATCCTCATTCTCTGAATTGTCACCTAGACCTCAGAAAAGTATCGTATCTTACACACTGAAGTTCTAGCCCTGCCTCTGTCAGATCAGCTTTGTCATCACCATGCAAAAAATCACAGCTTTCTCTCCAGCTGTCTTTTCTTTTTCTTCCTTGGGCAGTTTTTTTAGTGAGAAGTTCTTTTTGTAAATAAACACATATCTTCCTATAGCCTTTCAAAATAAACTGCATGATGAAAATTCATTTCAGATATGCTGCATAGTAATATTAAAAATTCTACAAATAAATTGTATTTTATCCTGTTAAATTTATTCAGACAGTGCAGTAGAGAACAAAGCATTTGTCAGAATGAATCAATATTTATGAAACAATACATCATTGTCATTAGCTTACGTAGTGGCTAAGTGATAATGTTTAATTAATGCATATGTAAAGGTAAAGTCAGAATGGTAAAAACTGACATTTCACTGGAACTATGCATTAAAGACATTGTTATTTGTATAACTATGGTAATTTAGATCTAATGATAATACTTTTAAACATATTTAAAGATGAATTGTGCTTTCCCCTTTGACAGTTTTAAATTTTATCAAAGATGTGATGTTTCTTTACCCACACAGGAGGAAAAAATGTATGTTGATAAATTCTCTTGGATATGAATTTTATCACAGTAACACTTTGAATTCTACCTTCAGTTTTTAAATCCATTTAAAAATTCCCCTTAAAAGTACTTATTTAGGAAATCAAAAATTTAAGACATAGTTATTTTTATCAGTTTATTTGAATATGATATTCAGTAACAAATACGATTTCACCCAGTATGAGTCAAAAAGAGATTATGAACTATTTTCCCTCATTTTCTAGGAAATGTCCCAGTCTTTCTGTCTTTAAAGGTGGGGTGGTTCCTCTTTTTGGCTAATGTTGTAAGCACTTTGGTTGCCCTTTCTTCTTGCTTCCTGATATGCCTATATTAACTTACCGTGAAAACCTTGACTCTCCTACTTGCTTTGATGTCTGGGTGTCCTCATTCTTCAGTGAGACTGTGACTACAGAAACACTCTAGCTTGATCCTTGGAGTTTCAAGGATGTCATAATACTTAAGGCCACTTCCTGTCCCCTCTTATTGCTTCCTTATCCCTTGCAAAGCATTGCCTTGTCCACATGTGAATTCAGACTGCGTATTTCTGCAATTTCTAAATTCTTACTGAAAAGAACTAGAGCCAAGATGATTTCCAAGATATACCTACCCTATGTAAAACTTTCTCTTACCGTTGTTCTCCAATTTATGGACCCTCTAGGAATAGTTAAAAAAAATAAACTGTCTTTAATAAGAGGCTTTTTCTGATAAGTCAACACATATATTATTTTAACATTGTTTTATGGTGATGATTATCTGATACAGTTTTATGTATTATAATTATTAATTTTGTTGATTGAACCTTGAGGCCTTTTACATAAAAGATGCAGTTTGAATGATACTGTGGCAATTCCATTTAGTCTCTGTTAACAACCATATTGTTTCATTTCAGTCAACAATAATAATTCCTCTCTTATGGGCTCCATAGCATATATGGTTTACATGTAATATTATTTTAAAAGTGCTATTTTTGTTAGATTTAGATGTTGACATTCAAGGTCGCTAACAAAATTTATGTGATTTTTAAAAATAGATTTTATTTATTTATTTGACACACAGAGAGAGATCGCAAGTAGGCAGAGAGGCAGGCAGAGAGAGGGGGTGGGAAGCAGGCTCCCCACTGAGCAGAGAGCCCAATGCGGGACTCGATCCCAGGACCCTGGGATCATGACCTGAGCTGAAGGCAGAGGCTTAACCCACTGAGCCACCCAGGTGCCCTGATTTTTTTTTAAGATGATTTTAGTCTTCCTATAGCATGGATAAGTGTATTATCTAGAAAGGAGGGAGAGGTTTATTTTTTTTATGGGGGGGAGAGAATTCTGAATAATCAAAGGGCAACTAGATGGAATTAATTTCAGTATTACTGGGGATGAATTAGATTTACTTTAAACAAGAGCCGAAGAAACCTTTGTGTTTATCATCCAAAGCCCAGCCCCTCTGTTGATCTTTTCCTGAATATCTGAGCCAGCATTGACTACCCTCCTGAACATGCCTTTTAATCTCAACTAGATTTTAAATCTCTAAGTAGCCAGAGACTCCACCAACTGCATAATTACATTGGATAAAATGCTGTACACCTGGTCTTTCCTTACTATGTATTTGGTTGAAAATGGTCTTCACTATGTCAAGCTATTCGTTTTCTTCCAGGGGGCACCTGGGTGGCTCAGTGGGTTAAGCTTCTGCCTTTGGCCCAGGTCATGATCTCAAGGTCCTGGGATCGAGCCCCACATCAGGCTCTCTGTTCAGCAAGGAGCATGCTTCCCCCCTCTCTTTCTCTGCCTACTTGTGATCTCTCTCTCTCTGCCAAATAAATAAATAAAATCTTTTTTAAAAATAAAATAAAAGTTCTAGGCTGTGCTACTTTTTTCTTCTTTTCCCATCACATTTGAATTTAGCTGTAGTAATAAAGATACACTTCTCAACTAAAAAGTATAAAGAACATGAAAGATAAAAGATCTCATAAAAGGGTGCCTGGGTGACTCAGTGGGTTAAGCCGCTGCCTTTGGCTCAGCTCATGATCTCAGGTCCTGGGATCAAGTCCTGCACCGGGCTCTCTGCTCAGCAGGGAGCCTGCTTCCTCCTCTCTCTCTCTGCCTGCCTCTCTGACTACTTGTGATCCCTCTCTCTGTCAGATAAATAAATAAAATCTTTTTAAAAAAATCTCATAAAAGATCAGGAACATGTTGTCATTCTTCCAGGGAACCCCTCCAGCCAGATAATTTGCTCTTCTGACTGTTGCCTCTAAGGTGGCTCATTTTCAGAGCAAGTGGACCCTGAGTGCCAGGGTGAATGGCTTGTGGTATTTTCTCTTTGTGAAGATAAACCAAAATTCTAAAGGAAAATACTTTCTATTACTGTTTGTAGGGTTTATCTACAGTGAAGGAAAGAGCAGCCATCCATAGGGCATATATTTAAGGTTGATGATAGAGACTAATGAAGTAAAAAAAAAAAAATTCTTTTTTTAAAAAACATATTTAGTATTTTAAGTGACTCATAGGAAAGATGGCTGATTTGGGGTAAGTTTGCTATCCTCTGGCATAGTTAAGCCATTTGTAGTAATTAGAATGAGGAATGCTAGCATATATTGAGTCCTGCAGTGTGCTTCGCGCCTTCTGTAAATATTCTTACCTAATTTTTAGGAGGTCATCATGTGAGAGTAAGTATTCTTATTATTCAGATTTTGCAAAGAGAGATCCTGAAGCTCAGTGAATTTCCTAGTAACTGGAAGCTGCAAGGTTCACATAATCTTGCTGTTTTCTGGATAGGCCATACCACGATACTAGATTGCCTTGATGGTATTGACTTCTTCACGTAGAAGGATGAAAAATAAAAACAATATTGAAAGAAACAGAGAAATAGACATTGTTAAACACCTAGGTGACTTAATTACTAGGTGAGCCCTACATTAAGCTAAAGGGGAAGAAGATCCCATGATCCTCATTTTTGGAAAGATGTATAAATTTTCTAGATTAGAAGAGCTTATATATTCATATTAAATAAACCCTCTCTATAAATACTAATGTTTTAAGAGTTTATGAATGAAAAAATATGCAGAAGACATGACTCATAGCCTTGAAGAATGTAGTCTGTACTAGACTGATATCTTAATATAATACAAGTATTGAATTACCTTCCAGTTAAGTATAAGCTTTTTTAGGGGTGAAGATTATCTTTTCTTTTTTCAGATTTAAATTCAAGAAACATTTATGGGATACTTGGAAACTTTTCTCATAAATAATTCACTAGCCTCCTGAGCAGAATAGTTCAGTAGTTTTGGAAGGCAGTATAGTCTCAAGGGAGAACATAGACTTTGGAATCAGACCAGAGCTCAGACCTCATCTGCTGCTTTTTAGCTGTGTGGCTGATGAGTCATACTCTCTAAATTTCACTTTTCTCATTCCTCAAATAAAGATAGTAATGGCATTGGTATGGGAATTGCATATAATACTCTTAGTGTACTGCTTATCAGCACACTAATATGTGGTAGATAATAAAATATCTTCCCTTGGTTCTCACTAATGTGGGATAGAAAATGATGTGTAGTATGAGGGAAGCTCCCCAGAGAGATACTACATCCACCGAGAGTACTTGGAGAGGGCTTCCTGAGGAAATGGGTGCTTGAATCAAACCTTGAAAGATGACAGGATTTGGACATAACAGAATTGGGACATGTGAGTATTTCATGATCTATACAGTGTTTATAGAAATGCTATGGGTACATAATGGAAGACCTTTTAAACTATGGTTTGACTAAAGACATAGATTTGGCACTTAAGGATGATTCTTATATTGAATCTTTGTGAAAACTGAGAGCATGTTATTAAATCTCAGTGAAAGTATTCCTCCTAGATGCTGAGAAATTAGAGGCTGGCTTCAGTGCTGTCTGGTGATCTTAATCACCAGGGAAAGAGAGTAGAAAACCTAAACGAATAGTTACTGGGTGCATGTGTTTGGATTTTCCTTTAAAATACCAGGCATCCAAAGAAAGTTGGTGGGGAGTGCTGAGATGGGATCTGTTCAGAGATCAATTTTCCAATGAGTGCCAGAATGCTAACTTATAGTTCATTGCCTCTCACACTCTTTATGTTTGCCCCACATTTTGGCTACTTGAATTTTTGGTTGCACACATAAAGGGTTTAAGTTGACTCTGTGGAAGTAAAAATCTCTTGGGGCTCCAAGTGATGATGGCCCGATTCAGTGTTCCACTTGTTCTAGTGCATTCACACAGTCTTTCTTTGGTTTTAACTGTACTTCCTACCTGCAGCACATTGTGCCTTTCTCAAAGTCGTATGTGACCTACTCAGCTCAGGGTCCCATCTAATTGATGTCTTGGTGATCATCTTTCTTCAGTTGCAGCAAATACACATTTACCCTTTGATCAAAATTTGAAGAAATGTTTCAGAGGAGTTCGTGAGATATTAGGCCACGTAGATGTCCTAGATGCCTAGATGTCCTAGATCCCTAAGGAAATATTCTGTTCTTTTTGCAGTAGTTTATGCCCCAGGGCACACATAGTTTTGAATTTTTTTTGTCTTTCTTAAACTTAATACCGATTCTGTAGATGAACTCCCCTTTTTAAGGCTCTTAAGTATATCTTCAGCCTCTCCTTCTCCTTGAGCTCTAGGCCCTCATTTCCCAAGTGCAGTAGCTCATAAAAACACAGTCATGTGTCTTTGAAGTCTCCAAAACTGAGTTCCTGGTCTACCTGCCTGCCCCAGTCCAGCTCCTCCTGCAGTCTTTTCTGTCCCAGGTAATGGCAGTTCCATTCTCTTAGTTGCGCAGTTCGTAGACCTTGATGTACACAATCTTTGGCTCCTTTCTTTTTCTGTTACCTATGCTGTCAGCAAATTTTTTTGGCTCAGCCTTAAAGGTGAATCATTTCTGACTGTCCCTGCTGTCGCAACGCTGGGCCACACATACCATCACCATCTCTTATTTGGATTATTACAGTAGCTTTCTAATTGCTTCTCAGAAGATTTAGAAGATTTAATCAGTCTTAGAAGATTTAATCAGTTTCAGTAGAAGCAGGGGGAAGAAGGGTCACTGTTTAGGCCAGTATTTTCCCTGAAAGGACTTAAAAATTCTTTAAAGACAAAATTGCTCTCATTTCAAGACAAAATTTCTATTAGTACCTTAGAATTTCGTGCCTTAGATTTGGAGAGAAGTGATTTTTTTCCTCCCGGTGTATTGTCCACCATAATGTAAGAGCTTCTCAGTATGGCCTCTGTGAATATCTGACTTGAACAGCCCCTTGATGGACAGTTATCCTATGTATCTTAAATATATTATTAATCTTAAAATAATGAGAATATTATGAAGTGCACTCACTACCGAAAGTGACTGAACATAATTCCATCTTCTTTTTAATGATTTAGAATGAACTTCAGAATTTGGAATTGCTGTAGGCTGATCATTAGGAACATCAATTATCATTGCATAGTAAAGGAAGTGCTGGTTCGTAGAGATTTCCAGTCGTGTTAGTGTCAGAAAAAGCTGCTTTCTCTCTTCTAAAATTAAAAATAGTTTATTAAACCTTTCTGGTTATTTCTACTCTGGAATTTGGGGCAAAGGTGATCTACAGATATTATGGTAGTATGTTTTGATATGGACTCACTAGCTGTAATGGTTGACTGGTGGATTTTATAATTACTTTAAAAAGGAAAGGTCAGTAATTGAATTTTGCAGGTATTTTATTTGACTTGAATATTCCTTAACTTTTTATCTTATATTTATTTCCTAGCCCTGTAGACCTGAGGCTCTTTCTGGTTTAGTGGCAAAGTAAAAGATACTAATGAGAATGTCTTTGGGACATAATTATGTAGATTTAAAGGAGTGATGTAGTTTTAATTATGCCCTTTAGCTAGTGTACTTGCATATTTAAACTCATTCATGTCTCAGTGTATTTTCCTCTGAAACTTTGCTTTTCTCAGGCCTTAAATTACTAATCAGCTCATGGGTGTACCCGAAGGTTATGTAAGCTAAGTTGAAGACTGCCAAAGAATGTGTTTAAACTATTAATCCAAAATATACAGAAGTTTATAGTTAGAAAAAATGGCCCATGGGTTTATAGTGTTCTTCGCTGGATTCATAAGAAGGAAATTCTCAGCATTGTTTGTGTATATATGTTTCCTCCTTCTCTCCCTCCCTCCTTCCCTAAATAGAAACACCCTTTGGTTGTAATGTGTTGAAACATGTAATATATTGTTTCCCTGCAGCTACTTTAGTAAACTGAGGGAACTTAAAGTAAAATAATAATAATAGATATTTAAAATTTTTTTTACTTCTGCTTTTTTGGCTTATTTGTTTACTTTCATTATAAGCTTCTAGATGTAGTGGGCTACTAAGTCTACTAAAGATAGCAACTACCTTAAAGCTATGGAATGATTATTCCCTTATGGGAAAAACATATGGGGTTACTTAAACCCTACTTTGTGGGTGGTTTTATTTTTATTTGTGATAAGCTACACAAGGGAAATCTTGGTAAAGTCTAAGGACAGAGCTCAGAAAATCTTTTGAGGCCAGCTTTCCTCCCCAAGAAACAATACACATATGGAATTTAGAACATGAGTAAGTGGCCTTTCTTTGAAGGAGGAAATGGTAAAAATTTTTGACTCGGTGGATGGTACAGTTTCTGTCGTACGACTGCTGTACTGTAGCATGAAAGCAAACGTAGGTAATATCTAACCGAACAGACCAGACTGTGGTATTATTGACAAGAACAGGCAGCTTTCTGAATCTGTCCCGTGGGATGGATGTAGTTCACGGACTCCTAATTCAGAACGTGGATTCCCTAATTTTTTTCTTTATTTTCAAGCCTGACATTCAGCAACTGCCTTTTGTGTATTTTAGCTTTTATATACTTTTGATTGGTGATCTTAACCGTGGTTTATGAGACAGAGAAAATACTTCTTAAAATGTTTACATTATGAAAAATTTCAAATATGTACAAAAACAAATCCCCACATACCTATCATCACCAATTAGTAGTGTTTTCCGTATTTCATTTATTTATCCCTTTTGTTTGAATTTTATTTATGTTTTTAATATTCTTTGTATTTTAGCTGAAGTATTTTATTTTATTTACGTGTATATATATATGTATTTTCAAGACTTTATATACATGTCAGAGAGAGCATAAGCAGGGGGAGCTGCAATCAGAGGGAGAAACAGGCTCCCTGCTGAGGCAGGAGCCTAACATGGGGCTTGATCCCGGGTGTTGAGATCATGACCTGAGCCAAATGCAGGCGCTTAACTGACTGAGCCACCCAGGCTGAAGTATTTCAGCTGAAGTATTTCAGACTATGTCCTGCAGTGCCCGAATACCTTATTGTATCTCTAGAAAATATGGTCAATTTCCTACATAACTGTAATACCATTATCTTACCACTTGTCAGAATTAACATTTTTTTGATAGCATCTGTTATCCGAGCCAAGTTCACATTCCCCCCAGTTTGCTAAAAATACATTTTTTTTAAAGATTTTATTTATTTACTTAAGAGAGAATGAGTGAGAGAGAGCACGAGAGAAGAGAAGATCAGAGGGAGAAGCAGACTCCCCAAAGAGCTGGGAACCTGATGCGCGACTCGATCCTGGAAGTCCAGGATCATGACCTGAGCCAAAGGCAACCGCTCAACCAACTGAGCCACCCAGGTGCCCTAAAAATACATTTTTTTTAACATTCAATTTGTTTGAACCACAACCTACGTCAAGTCATATGTTATATTTGGCTGTTGTCTCATAAGTCTCTTCTAGTAATCCTTTACTTAACCCCCCCCCAACCCCCCCCCCTTCCCCCCCCCCCCCAGTCTGTAGCTCCCAGAAACAATTAGCCAGGTTTTTTTTCCTTTTTCAAGATTTTATTTATTTATTTAACAGAGATCATAAGTTGGCAGAGGGGCAGGCAGAGAGAGAGAGGGAAGCAGGCTCTCCACTGAGCAGAGAACCCAATGTGGGGCTCAGTCCCAGGACCCTGAGACCATGATCTGAGCCGAAGGGAGATGCTTAGCCCACTGAGCCACCCAGGTGCCCCTAGCCAGTTTTATAGAATGTTTCACATTCTAGATTTGTTTGCTTCCTGTGGTGTCCTTTGTTACCATATTTCCCATTTTTCCATGTAAATGAAGTTAGCCATAAATACTTAAGTCAATTTAGGTACAACCTTTTCGGCAAGAGTTCTTCATAAGAGGTGCTTTGTTTTTCATATTGTGTCACATCAGGAGGCTTATCCGTAGCCTGAACCTCCATTGTAAAGTTCCCCTTCAACCTTTCATCTAATGCCTTTATCCACTCAATTATCGTTCCCAAATCAATTATCTTATTTTCATTTCTGCACTTACTGGCTGGAATTCTTTTGAAAGAATGTTCCCTAATCATCTTGGGTATTTGGTTACTCACAAATACTAATTGGTAAGGAAGGTAATATTTTTGAATCTCATTTTATAGATTGGGATTGATTCTCAGAAGTTTAAATGAATTGCTTAATGTCATAAACTTAATATCCTACATAGCTCAGAATCAAAACCTTTGTTTTTGATACCAATTCTGGTTATCTTAGATGCAATACCAGTAGGAGCCAGTGGACTGGCATCACAAGTTCTTCTTGGTTTGGAAATTAAAGGATGAGAAGTAGGGTGAGAGTGATTTAGAATACTTCCCATTTCCTTTCTGTCTCTTCCACCACCTCTGAATAAAGAGAGTAGGTAGTATTATCTGATAAACTACAGAGATAGTTTTCCAGAGCAATTGAATGCTTAGGAATCAAATTGCTTAGATTCAAATTCCTGTTCTTATCACTTAGCAGCTATAACCTGACTTTTGGCAAGTTATTTAACCTTTCCATGCTCTAGTTTCCTTGCCTGTAAAATGAGGATCCTAATAGTATCTGTCTTAAAGTGTTGTTATAAGAATTAAATGAAGGTGATACAAGTAAAGGGCTTAGAACAGTGCCTTGCATATAATAAGCACTCCATATCATTTAGCTTTTCAGAAATAGAACTATTCCATAGCTACACTGTAATTCTACCAGACATCCAAACCAAACATTCAAAATAACATAGTACTTGTTAGGAAAACAGTGTGATGTTCTGTTGATGTTAAAAGTGGTGGTAGGTCAGTATTTGGTGGTCTTACGTGAAAACCCAAGAAATAGCATGGATCTAAAGAATGAAGCCGTGGATGCTGCATTTCTGTAACAGTCGTAACTGCAGAGAAACCTTGTTTTAAATTTTAGTTACATACATTAGATTAATTATTTCGTGAATTGGTGGGTAGTGATTGAAAAGATGCATGTAATGTGAATGTTCTGCATTTTAGATTTTTTATGTTTGAATTTCTTAATGTGAAGAATCCTTCATCTTTGGAATCTTAAAGCTTTTCTCTGCACACGGTAGGAAAAGCCATCAAATGTATTGTCATATTTTCAACAGGACATAAAATACTTTATTGTGCAGTATGAGGGAAAAGCAAAACACACTCTGCCTTTTTTCACCCTTTTCCATTTCCTACTTGCTAGCGTGATAGATGGTATCACCATATTTAAGTTGTGTTTATAATCATTTCTTTGTCATATTTACAGGACTTTTTAAAAAGACCAATTTTAAGGGATTTTTTTCCAGCAGAGTTTTTTCACCATTTTTTTTAAAGCAATGGAAATCATAATTGTAATTTTCCCAATGTGAAATCTGTTTATAACCTTCTCATTTTGCATTATTTTCTTACGGGTGGAATTTTACATGAAAGTATGTATATACATTTGGTTTGATCATAGACTGTTCCTATTTGTTCATTGGCATTTCTTCTCCAATTTGTTGTACAATGTTAGGAAAGGTTTTTCACTATTTATTGCCTGAGTTGTCAGGTATCTTTTGAGCCACATTCAAAAGCACAGTTTGCTATAGGTATGTGTTATACCTCATTTAGGATTTTTCTGAGTATTTGAAAATGCTTTGTGTTTGGCAGTGTAAATCAGAATGAACCAGAATGCGTGCAGTTAGTCCCATTTTTAGATGTAGACATACACAGACACATGTGTCTGCGATTCGTTATGATGTGACCCAAATGCAGTAAGTAACTTGGTTTTATTATTGTAAAGAGTTAACTGTTTTGATCAGTCTTCGCCCCTATTATTTTTTTTTTTAAAGATTTTATTTATTATTTATTTGAAAGAGAGAGAAATCACAAGTAGGCAGAGAGTCAGGCAGAGAGAGAGAGAGAAGCAGGCTCCCGCTGAGCAAAGAGCCCGATGCGGGGCTCGATCCCAGGACACTGAGATCATGACCTGAGCCGAAGGCAGCGGCTTAATCCACTGAGCCACCCAGGCGCCCCTTCGCCCCTATTATTTATGTGAGACCTTATCACCTAGCCAGAGGTAGGAGGTGATACCCTGGGCAGAATTGCAGGCCTGTATTAATATTTTATGAAAGAATATTTATTTATTTTATTCACTGTTTATTCACTGAACCAGCTTTCCAGTATTGTTTACTACATGCTCTAGAATCTGTATTTGTAAATGAAATGCTATCGTAGAAAGTTCTGATTAAATAGAAGAAAATTAGGGGCAGTAATCATAGATTTTTAATTTAAATAGTTTCGATTTTCAAATAAAGAAAAATGTGTATAACTCTCTATTCTTACAGAGACATTAAGGAAATGATAAAAATGGTGAATAATTATGTGATTAAAAGATCAGGGAGCTCTCCAAGTCTTCAGAGGGGTGTACCTGTCCAGGAACTTTGATGCAGATACAGGTCTTTTCAATTTCTGGCAAGGCTCTAGTGTTGGAAAGAACACTGGATCTGAAGGCCAGCAGTCATAGAAAGGGCTCTTAGCTCTGTCTTGGGAGCACTGAAAAACAAATTACCATTTTAGTCTTCTGTTTTTCTATCCCAAAGAAGGAAGGAAATTATACCTGCTTTTATTTGTGAGGATCAGAGGTTAAGTAAGTTTCCTGGGAGTGAGAATTCTTTCCAAAGGACAGACTATTAGTGCATCAAAGTTAGGATAACCCATATTGTTTGAGAGAGAGAGAGCACAGTGATGATTGTTTGGGTCTATTAAGATTTGGCTGGATTCATTTTTATGATGTTGGTCAAGGGGAAGGATCATATGTACCTTCCCCAGGGTATTTCTGTGCCCTCATCTGTATATGGGAATAATAATCACTATTTTGCTTTGGTTCTTATAAGTAGCAGCAATGTCTGTCGAGTGCCCAGCACTCTGTCAGGCACATGTAGGTACTCTTTGCATGGCAGCTGTTGCTGTCACTGGCTTTTAAAAAATTATTTGTAGGAGTGCCTGTGTGGCTCAGTGGTTAAAGCCTCTGCCTCCAGCTCAGGTCATGATCTCAGGGTCCTGGGATCGAGTCCCGCATCAGGCTTTCTGCTCAGCAGGGAGCCTGCCTCTTCCTCCTGTCTCTCTCTGCCTGCCTCTCTGCCTACTTGTGATCTGTCTGTCAAATAAATAAAAAAATCTTTAAAAAAAATTATTTATAGTTAACAATAAGAGACTCAATCTCAGGAAACAAACTGAGGATTATTGGGGGTGGGGAGGGAGGGATGGGGTAGCTGGAGGGTATTTGTGGAGGGTATATGCTATAGTGAGTGCTGTGAATTGTGTAAGGCTGATGATTCACAGATCTGTACCCTGAAGCAAGTAATACATTATATGTTAATAAAAAATCATACATATTAACATGTAAGAAAATAATGACCCTTTTGGTAGAAGGAGGAAGTTGTGAATGTTAATACCACATGGCATTTGTGGAGAGTGTCAGTTTCTAATAATTTTATTTTTTAAGGTAATAGGATTAATTAAAATCAGTGTCGCAAACTTAAGTAGAAATACTGATTTTTCATTGATTTCATACTGATTTTCATTTAATAGATAATTAAAAGAAGTAAGTAAATTTCTAAGCTTAGATTTAATCTATATTTAAGATCTTTCCTTTCTCTCTGAATGCTCTCATCTGTTTTCATTACTCAGGCTTTTTTCAAAGAATAGGAATTGAATGTAAATTTGAAGAAGAAAAAGTATAATTAAATGAGAGAAATTTATATATTGAAGTTCAAATTCTGCCTATGAATTCTAAGGTAAATTCATAACCTCCAGCTTTTATTTCAATTCTCAGTCTTTGGTTAACTCTCCTAGTTAATCTTGCCTATTATTTCCTTGTGGATGTGGGAATGAGTTGTGTGTGCATGAGAAGAAACCATCTTTTAGTTAGTTAACTCACCATGGCAGCTGCTGAGCCATGGTGACATATTTAAGAAAGGTAATAGAAACACTTGTCTGGAAAAATGATAGGAATTGAAGTTAACTGATGTAAAAGCGCTGTATGTAAGACTTTACTTTTTTAAAAAAATCTGTTTTATATAGGTTATATAGTACAAGCCAGATGCCTTTGTTTCAACTTTTTGGTTTGATTATATGGTGGAAAATGATTTCTTACAATTTCTTTAGTGATCATCTAACAAATGTCTTTAATTTCCTTATAGAATTCATGAACTTGATCATGTTTTTCTACTCACTATCAGTAATCTTGGCCATCACAATTGTTTATGTTTTGAGGCTTTTTCTTAGTTATAAATAGCATTGTTATTCTAACATTAAGATAATTTTTCTAATAATTGTTAAGTACGCGTACTTAACAATGAAAGAGTTGATTCCTTTCTAGGAATTACAGTGAAAAGATTTAAGTGGCTTTTCAGCGTGTCCTCAATGAACTGTAAAGCTTCTTGCCAGCCTTCTGCCTATAAAAACTGCAGTTATCATTTAGGGGAAAAATAAACCATGCACTCAACGTATTTTCTGTAATTGAATTAATTGCAGGATTGGGATTAAAGCATAGAGATTTTTGTTTGAAAAAAGGAAAGCATTAAAAATTTTGTTTGAAAATCTTGTCTTATGTGATAATTAGGAGCTAGGGTGTACTACTATGATTGTAGGTTCATATTCTATAATTCACAGTAGCCACTTAATTCCCAGAATATCCAATTTCATGACAGTTTTTGAAGACTGTTGTAAAAAATGTTATGGGTGTTTTTGTTAGCAGAAGTGATTCAACAGTTTACTCACATAAAGTAGATCTAATCTTCTATAACTAAACAGATAACTTTTGGTATAGTTATTTGTCTTAAATGCAGTGTATATTTCAAATCAGATCATATATTGTAGAAAAAAATAAGTAACTTTGGTGTCTCCTATTCAGTGTAGAAAAATAGGAATAGCCATACTTTAAAAACTTTGCTCTGTACTGGTCAAATTTTATATTTCAGATTTATAACACATTAATTTGATTAAAAACCCCCATTTTCACAGGAGGTACTTTAGAATTATCCAGACTTGAATTTAGATCTCAGTTCTACCACTGACTATATGTACAGCCTTCATTGAGGAAGTGACTTTATTTCTCTGAGCCTCCATTCCCTTAACTGTAAAATGGCACCGAATCCATCTTCATAGTGTCATTAAGACTTAAGCAAAATAAAAAATATAAAGCTATAGTAACGTATGTAAAGTAGTATCTAGAACAGAGTAAGTACTCAATGAAAGGTAACTTTTACTGAGGTTAGAAAATAACTTTTCTTTGCCAGAAAGTAAACCACAAGTTTTGGGATATAAATTCAAGATACTGTTTGCATTTTGGCATCACTGTTTCATGAGCCGTGAGAGAGAGAGTGCATATCAGTTGTCAGTTTTTAGCAAGAGATTTCAGGAAAGTGTTTAAGTTTCTTATCTTCAGGATATAAAGCTGAGGAGCATTTTTTTAATTGAAGTTACCATCAAACTGGCATCATTCCTATAACTTCTTTGCCCCCAAGATATTCACAGTGGCAGTTTACACATAGAATTTTATTGGAAAAGAAAATCTTTGATTTACATAATGATAAAATAATAAAGAGTGCCTCTGTCCCTCTAGTTTTCTTGTATTAAGGTATTAAAAACCCAATCAAAAATACATGAAAAGCATTTTCTCACTTTTTTACCTTTCAGTTATTCCTCTTTAGAAAAGTTGTCATTTCTGTGAAAAGATTTTGCATAAATTTAGTTATTATGTTATTACTCTGATTTTAAGGTGGCAAAACCAGAAATGACATGTCTTCTTTAAATTATTATTAAAGCAAAAAAGTTCCTATATATAAATAAGGCCATGAATAAAAATTATGGGTTATTTTTCCTTTGTGGCCTCTCTACCCTGACTGTTATTAAACAGAACAAAGAGCAGTAGCTACAGAACAGTAGCAATGAATGCATTCTCAGGGAAGAAACACAATGAAAAATCAGGCTCACAAAACCAAATATTGTTTTTGGAGAGTCCAGCAAATTCGTCATTATTAGCTGGGTTCACAGATTTAAAGACTTTAAACTTACAACCCCATCTCCTTAGGAGATGAGCAGAAATGGGCAGTGCACATGAATGAACTCTCTGAGTTCCAGAATGGAGCCATCTTAATTTATGTGTAATCTGTAAAAGGAACTGCAGCCACCCCTGTCCTGCCTCTCAGTCACTCCTGTATGTATTAAATTCTTAACGTCTTGCTTTGTATTTGTTGAAATTGTTCTTTATATTGACCTTATCATTTGTGATTATTCTGCATCTTTAACTAGAGTCTTTAAAACCTAGATTTTCTTTAAACCATGCCTTTTATTTTTTGCCTTCTTTCTCCAGTGTCCAGTATAGTACTCTAAAGTCTATTTCTTTAAGGAGAAGAAGTTTAATTAATGAACAAGATGCTGTCAGTGTAATATAGCAAGAAGAGAAGAAAAGGCAGATTAAAGCTCCTTTTTATTTTGCTTTGTTCAATCCCCAGTTGAATGGAATAGTGTTGAGCAGCAGCCAAAACCATGGAATTTGAGATTACTTGTTTCAATATTGAATGAAGGCTCAGCTGAGAGTGATGGGTTTTAGTGCATTTTTTCCCTTAGTGGAGTTAAGGTGACTTTCCTTTTGCACATTGTGTCACCTCAATTTAGGAGCTAAACAGCTTGTGCCTGTTGGTGGGGTAGCTTAATTTTGCAGGTTTATGGGACATGATGTTTTCAAAGCAGAAGGGGAGAGTAGATAATAATCCTTTGAACCTTTAAGGAATTGAGACTTAACAGTTCATTATACATTTATATGCAGTTTTATGTGCATACCTATAGAATTTAATTAATAGTTTTTGAAGATCCTCACTATCAGGGATAGTGGGTGTAAGGCAGAGAAGGTTTAAGGAAATAGAAGTCCCTGCTATGACAGTTCACTGTTTGGATTGGATTGAATACAGCGAAGGAAGAGAAATCTCAACCATGTGATGGGGGACTTTCATTCATTGCTTAACACAAGTCAGAGCAGCACGTTTTGTGAAATTTGAACTGTTTAATATTTTAAAGTAAAGCACATTCTTTAGCATTTATATAAATCATCTAATGCACTTCTTTGGTGAAAGGGTTCTCATTTATCTGCTGCTATTTCAGTTTTAAAAGTGATATTGTGCTTTTCTTTCTTTAAAACAAATTAGGTATATCAACTTGATTTGGGGAATATTAGTATTCAGCAAATTACTCTTTAAAGCTGCATATCAAAATATTATTATTCCTGTAATTTTACGTGTTATGTTTCTCATTACTGTTCTGCTCATTTGTATGCTATATAGGACTCCAGAGGCACCTCTTGAATTTTAAAGAAAATTAATCTACATATTAAGTGGCTAGTAGACTTGTGATCCTAGAAGTTGTCATATCAGAGCACCATGCTTGGATTTTCACAGCTATTCCAATTTTATTTTTTATTGTTACCTTGTCATTTAAGTCATTAAGTTTGAATTAACATATAACTAAGACTTATTTCAGAAACAGCTTTTCTTTGCAAACAGAATGGACAATGATAATTTCTAGTAAATGCATAATTTATGGCATGATAAACTGAAAAAGAGCTACTCAAGAAAATTTTTTGTAGCAGTATGGTAAGTTTTGAAGCATTATTCATATGCCTTTTAAAGATAATTTTGGGGGGTGCCTGGGTGGCTCAGTCAGTTAAATGTCTGCCTTTGGTTCAGGTCATGATCTCAGTATCATTGGATCCAGCCCTGCATCGAGCTCCCTGTTCAGTGTCTGCGTCTCCCTCTGCCCTTCCCCCTCCTTTGTTCTCTCTCCCTCTCTCTCTCAAATAAATAAATAAAATCTTAAAATAAATAAATAAATAAATAAAGATAGGGCACCTGGTGGCTCAGTGGGTTAAGTGTCTACCTTTGGCTCGGTGATGATCCCAGAGTCCTGGGATTTAGCCCCACATCAAGCTTGCTGCTCAGCGGGGGTCCTGCTTCTCCCTCTCCCTCTGCTGCTCCCCCTGCTTGGGCTGTCTCTCTCTCTCTCAAATAAACAAACAAACAAACAAACAAATAAAAATATTGGGTGTGTGTGTGTGTGTTTCAGGAACAGAGGTGTTTCACATGGTAATTTATCTAGTTAACTTTCAGGTAAATTTTAAGCAGTTGGATTTTTCTTCAAAACTTTTTAAATGTGACATAACATAGAAAAAAGTTAAATTGGGGGGGGCGGCCCTTAATGTAATTAAATACTGTGGGAATATACCTACACATACGCATGTATATTTCTGTATAGCTGCTGATAGAGACAGGTTGTAATCACTTAAGCAGAAAAGTGAACTTGGGGACTAAGTTTATTTTTTCACCCTTCTGCTATGGCATTAGAGAAATAATCCTCCTGTTCTGTTCCTCAGTTATTTAGCTATAAAATGGTGACAGTAGTACTCAAAAGGATATTGAAAATGTATTCAATCAAGTGCTTATATAATTTACAAGTGGCTACCTTTAATTTTCCAATAATTGCTTACAGGAAATATTAGGGAAAGGTAATTATTGGCATAAGCACCACCACCATTAAATGTTTATTCAGTACCTGTAATGCACTAGGCAAGGAGCGGGAGCCTGAGACCCTAGATGACTCAAGGGAGCTAGGACCAACCTTGGATCCTGCATTTATTATAATCTTTTTATAAAGACAGTAAATTTTCCAGCTCACGACTAGAGGAGAGACTGTGAAGTGAAAAATTATAGTGTCTTATTCATTCTGTAAGTATTAGGTGGAACCATATGAAATTACCATTTATGTAGATCAGAAATATGTAATGTCATGGTAACTGCATATAGTCCCCATTTAATATTTTCAGAGCCACTGGCATGTGTCAGGCATTGTTGTAGGAGCTAAAGGCATAGAAGTTAACAAAGTAGACATAATCCCTGTCCTCATGGGCTTTGCATTCTCATGGGTTCTCCAGCCAGACCTCTCTTAATCTAGTATATCCACTGCGTACTCTGCATCTCCACTTGGATGTGTTCAAAACCAAGTTACTGGTGAATACAAACAGTGCACCTAGATTGTACTTGCTTTGTAGATAGAAATCACAGCTGTAGGATCGTGAATATATGACTTAGCCCAAGATCTCTTTTTCTGTGTCTATCAAGATAATAGAGCCAATAAATAAGGCAGTAATTTTTTGGCACCAAATGGTGATTTTTATCTATTGAATTTTAAAATGTACTCAGACATGAAAATGGAGCCTGGTAGACTGCTTAACACAACTATGACGTATTTGCTCTTTGTAATACATTGCGACAAGCTATTCTATATCCTTCACTACATGTGGTAAATAGCTGAGATGTGTCATGACTCAGTGAATGTGCTCTAGATAGGGAGTCTATGGAGCTAGACTGGAGTTTAAGATTTGCTGTGGAGGAAATATCCATCAGGAAATATGTTAACTTTTTACATACTTCAGTGATGTGAAAATAAGTGAGATAATAATTACCAAGTGGTTTGAAAATTTACCCTTGAGGGATGAGAGTTGTTAAACAAATATAGATAATAATAATTTTCATATTCATAGTTTAATGTAATTTGTGTAGCTTTTGTTTTTGTTATTCTTGATTAAGATACTAGAAAGTTTTGTTTTGAACAAAAACCAAAAAACTTTGTTTTGGAATGTATCATACTATGCCATTCAGTCTTTGCTCAACAGGCAGATGGAACCTCAGCAGGGGGGGCAACTGTTCTTTTGTCCGTGTTCATTATAATATAGCATTGATATATTAATTTTTAAGTTAAATCCTCATGAATGACTATGTAAGACATTTGTTAGGCTATTTAAAGCATCTTTTAGTATTTAAAAATACAACCTTTAAATTTTTTTCAAGTTGATGAAATTGGGGGAAAAAAAAAGCATTGTTCTGGTTTGTCTTTCATCCTTTTTTGTTAGCATATCCCTGAATATAGTTTATTCGAAAGACTAGCATGGCAAAATAAATTTCATTTCTTAATGAGATATCACATCAAAATTGAGAAGCAGATAGATAACCTGAAGCTATACAATAAGTTTACATAGCCTTCCCTTGGTAGAGCCATCTTCCTGCATTGCTAAGAACACAGTCCATCAATAATTCAGTTTAGTTGTAAGAAAGCAGCCGTTTTGCTTTGAGACTTTAATTCTGACTCTTTATCATAATTCACAAGGTAAAGTAACCTATCCTTACTGTGGTGCCTGTGAGTAACATATCAATATAAGGGGAGAGGGGAAAATATTTCTCCTCTGTCATGAATATGTTATTATTTCTCAGATAGTTCCTTGGAGTTTGATATGCTGCTCCTTTGTATTAAATAATATTTATATGGTGGTTATGTGTAGGTAAGTGGTATAATGTTACAAGGGAAAAAACCCCACGAGGATAAATTCACTTAAGTTTTCTTTTCCAGATAACTTTAGAAATTCTTTTTTTTTTTTTTAAAGATTTTATTTTTAAATAAACTCTACACCTAACATGGGGTTTGAACCTACAACCCTGACATCGAGAGTCACATGCTGTACTGACTGAGCCAGGGGAGAGCCCTGTCCTAGAAATCTTTGAATTATATGAGAAATGTTGACATTTCTGTTGACATTGAATGACCCTTGTAACAAATCAACCATTCTTACACTTCATACTGGGAAGCATAACAGTGTGTTTTTATTTGTAGAATATGGCACAACTTGCTAGATGTTACAGTAAATGAAATGGCTTTACTTAAATAGATAATAATTTGCCTTTTATTATTATGATAGAAAGCCTTTCACTCTGTGCATTTGGACATTTCAGTGTAAATCGTTTCAAGTCTCAATTTTCCAGGCTGTAAAATAGGGATAACGATACTAATTTTGCAGGGTCATTAGGACAGTCAAATGAGATCATCTGTGTTATGCCTAGTCCATTGCCTGGTATATAAACATTTTATTTAGAAAAAATTCTAGACTTACAGAAAATTGCAAGAATTGTACCCAGAGTTTCATATGCACTTCACTCGCTTCCCCTAAATTCATGTCTTAACAAACTCTTACACAATTATCAAAATTAATAAATTAACATTGTTACAGTAGTAACTAGAGTCTTTATTCAGATTTCACCCATTTTCTCACGCATGTTTTTTTGCTGTTGCAAGAGTCAATCCAGGATTGCAGATTGTGTTTAATTGTATCTCCTAAAATGATACCATAAGAGGTATCTGGCGCATGGGATAGAGATACTTTTAGGCTATGTAAATATTCTGTTTCCCTATTAATTTTAGCATCCCTCAGTGGATCTTGCCTGCAACTATTATTAGTATGGTGTTCTAATGGTTAGATTTCTCTTTCCCTATCCTTCTACATCTATTAATTTTAATTTTTTTATTAGGAAAACTGTCCCTTTCCCCCCATTTATTTATTTTTTCATTATTTATATCAGTATATACTCATGAATATCTTGTCAATTATACATTTCATTCTATGGGTTATAATTCCATGCTTTTATTGTTTATTTTCTTGCTCAAATTTTTCCAGCTTTGGACATTGAAAGCTCTTTCAGGTTAGTTCCAGTGCCTTTTGGACATGCCCCATCCTCTTTTTAAGCACCTCTTATCCAGTACACAAAATGCTACAGGCTCATGTCTTCATTTCCCTGCCCTAGTCTTAGAATCAATCAGCTCTCCATGAGGCCTTATAAATCCCTTAAGAAATAAATTTGCCACCCATCACCCAACGTGCATTTTTCTAATTCTTGATATATTTTGTGTATTTCCCTTTGATCTCCTTCAGATGCAGCCTTAGAGAATTTAGTGGAAACTGTTTGTTCTTAATCTCTAGAAAAGAGACAAAATACTTGCCTACAATAGGAGGCAAGACATCTTCTCTTTGTCCCTGAAATTGTAGAGGAATAATCTAACTTGTCACTGTACATTAAAACTTTATCTCATGACATTTGTCATTTCACTGCATGATATATTTTTCTCTCAGTTATTGCTAGCTTTTTTTTTTTTTAAGGTTTTATTTATTTATTTGACAGAGATCACAAGTAGGCAGAGAAGCAGGCAGAGAGAGAAGGGAGCAGGGATCCGGATGCAGGGCTCAATCCCAGGACCCTGAGATCATGACCTGAGCCGAAGGCAGAGGCTTAACCCACTGAGCCACCCAGGGGTCCCTATTGCTAGCTTTTTAAATCTAATGTAATTTTTTTCTTTTTTTTTTTTTTTTTTTTTTTTTTTTTTTTTTTTAAGATTTATTTATTTGACAGAGAGAAATCACAAGTAGACAGAGAGGCAGCCAGAGAGAGAGAGAGAGGGAAGCAGGCTCCCTGCTGAGCAGAGAGCCCGATGCGGGACTCGATCCCAGGATCCTGAGATCATGACCTGAGCCGAAGGCAGCGGCTTAATCCACTGAGCCACCCAGGCGCCCTAATGTAATTTTTTTCATTTGGTCATCTGTTTTGTAGCCAAACTTAGATGACTAGAAGATGACTGTAATCTAATAAGTGACATATATCACTGTATTGTTGTGAATTTGAGAACATCATTTAATCCTTTTAGCAGTTCATTTTTAGAGTTATTTTGGAGCTGATTTTGTAATTATGATGGAAGTAACTTTGTAATTATGCTGAAGTTCTTGTCTGTTTTGCAGAGTCAAATTCATTTTTGACATTGATTAAAAAAATGTGTAGTTTAATATGCTATGAGTAACCACTAGAGGGTGGTCATGGGTAACCAATTACCCATTTGCTATTTATTTAAAACATTCTGACATTGAAAGATTGATGATGAATGTGGGGGAGGGGAATACCAGAAAGCAGAATCAAAAAATTGAGTAACAGTATTAAACAAAATGTACTATGAGGAGAAAAAGATTAAGCAGGACAAATACATGTAGATAAAAGGCATACACCACCAAGAATATGTGATAATTCTGAATCTTTATCCAGAAATGTATTGAAATATGTCAATATATATCAATATTTAAATGTCTGTAAAAATATGTATATATATCTTTCTAAAGATTTGTAGGCTTTGGTAACTATATTTTAGTGATTACTTGGTAGCTTTTCAAAATCATGGAACTGTACATGTAATATATATAGTAGACTATAAACAGTATCTTAAAATATCTTTTTACTAATCATGCTAGATCTTTAAATTCTGTCATAGTAGAAATACATCTAGAAAATACTTGCTTTGGATTAACGTTGCCAGATAAGGAAATCTAGAAAAGCAAACTTTAAAAAATCAACAAAACATCTGAGAAAATGAGTGAATAGGATGAAACTAATCTGGCAGAAGTTAAATTTACATTTAATTTTTACTTCAGAATGTTTGTAAAAATCAATTCCTGTATCTGTGAAGAAGAGGGAGCCTTTCCCTTGGAGATTAGAAGCTCTCATCAGCTAACTTTCATGGAGTCTTTGATTGAAGCTCAGATGATGTTTTCAGTTTGCTTCTCTTGTTTTCAGCGAGTGAAAAGACCAATTTATTCAAGCTGAGCCAACTCATCTTGGACTAGAGCATTCTACATCAGTCAGCCTGCTCCTGTGGTTTTCTGGTGATAATTTGTTTTATGTTGGCTCTTCCCTTACCAGTGAGATAGAGACTAAATTGATCACCTCTTAAGAGTTACTATATTTAGTTTCTTAGGCTGTAAGAATGTGATTCAGTAAATGCTTTTACTTTAGTGAATGAAAGATTGTCTATGGTTTCTGTCTTCAAATTTTAGAAAATTTAGAATCTTAATACATTTTCATTCAGCGTTATGGCATTCATGTCAGTGAATAAAGTAGACTTTTCTAAAACAAGCTCTCCGGGGGAGATGCTGAAAATTCCATCATTAATCTGTCCTTTTCCTTAAGATCATAACACTTGGCTGAACAGATAGCCAGTTAAAATGTAAGATTACGTTTTAATTTACCAGGCAGCTGCCCCAGACCATGTCTGGAATTGTTGAGGCCTCTATTGAAATAACATGTTAAACAGTTAACAGTATGTAGTGATAGGAATTTGCTAAATTTCTGTTGTTGCTCAAAGTTAACATTGTAATGAATAGGAGCCTTCAGTCCACCTGTGGGTGTGGCAGGACCCAGTGAACATACAGTACAAAAAGGACTCTTTCAACAGTTAAGACTAGTAAACATTTAGTGAGCAACTGCAATTTGCTGGGCTTTGTGCCAGGCAGGAGGTTTACAGAAGTGAATGAGAAGTGACTGAAATAGGCAGTGCAGGGACTAAGGTTCTTTGCCTAACTCCCCTGCAATTTAGATTCTCGTTCTTTTCTTTTCTGGATTTAATAATGGCTGCACTAGATGATGTCTGAAGCCTGTTCCAGCTCTTAAATTTTGATTCTGATAAGGAAGCTAAATTTGCCAAATCCAGACCAGTTAAATAAGTTGCCAGTTAAATCAGCCGCAGTGTGTTCTGCATGCATTTATGTCCATTTTCATACTTGGTTTTCTCCGCTCTTTGTAGTCCAGTTCATTGTCATGTCCCCAACTAGACTGTAGAAGGAGGAGTATCAAGTGTGCCTGGTAGTTTGAAAGCCTGTGGGAAACACTAGTGTTTCTTCACTGTAGTAAGATTTTACTTCATATTTGCCATTTTTTATGATTCTAAAATCATAGTCGATTAGAAACCAGGTAAATCATGCAAGTAGCTTGTTAGAGTTATTATTTCTTTGGGGAGTAGGTACTTTTCTCTGTTTTTTACTGAAGCATTTCGTTTAACTCTGGTTCAGGGTGACTTTCTGCTGGCCCTGAAGCAGCTGAGAGCAGAGAAGCAGCCTACAACTGAATGTTCACCGTAGATAACAGACAGTTGCCTGTATTTACTTATTCATTTGCCCCATTCATAATTTTGTAATATTTTCTAGAAAGTAGAAGACTAGGATTTTAATGCCAGCTTTTCTCTGAAGTAATTGAAATAACTATTCACTTAACCTCTTAAAACCTTAGTTGACTCATTTATAAAAGAGAGAAAACTACCTAACTTCTATACTTTACAGGTCATAAAAGGTCTAAAAAGTATCATTTTGTCACTGCTGAAGATCTATAGAAATCTAAACTATTATTATTTGGGATCTCACTAAGTACTTTTTATTGCTAATCGCAGTAGTGCATTTATACTAAATTTCCCATTAGGAATTTAGAAATGATGTTCTTTCCAAAATACTGACTGAGTAGGTACAATTAGAATGATGTAGATCACACAGTCACAGGTCACAGATGACCCTCAACCTTGTTTTCTGATTTGTTTGTGTGTAGCTCTTGAATATTAAAAAGACAAACAAACCCACTAGCCCACACCCCACCTGCATTCTGGAAGAGAAACCTTTCCATTTTCCTCTGATGATTCTGGCAGGTTTTTTTTTTTTTTTTTTTTTTAAAGATTTTATTTATTTATTTGTCAGAGAGAGAGAGAGAGAGGGAGCAAGAGCGAGCACAGGCAGAGTGGCAGGCAGAGTCAGAGGGAGAAGCAGGCTCCCTGCGGAGCAAGGAGCCTGATGTGGGACTCG